>NC_143487.1:48411993-48725493 GCF_027475165.1 Benincasa hispida
GAGCCTTCGGGCCACACCCTATGCTTATTACGGTGTCCTTTTTGGGATCACCACTTGTAATTATGCTGTGACATTTGTGTCACTACTTATGAAAACATGCCTTCGGGTTCGCCCCTTATGCCTATGTCTATGCCTATGTTCATGATGTCTTTGTGCATTTTTGGTCCAATTGATAAATTAATAGGTCACTGAGTGGGCCCAGTAGTGGGCCACTTACTGAGTATATTTTAATACTCACCCTTTTCTCTCCCTTTTCAGGTAAGAGTAATGGCAGACTGGTGCATGACAAGAGAGATCCGTGACCTGGCCATTAGGACGATTCACTGCTTCCGCATATAGCATTATGTTGTGAGATATGGGTTAGGAGTTAGGCGTCTTTCACTATTATGCAAAATATCTCAATTTTATTATTTGACTATTTAATTTCAAACATTTGTTTTAGTAGAAATAAGGGGTACCCCAACTGGTAAATTATTTTATTTTATTTTGCTTTAGTTTATTTATTATTATTTAATTATGATTTCCCATCCTTGCTCGTTTGAGCATTATTAAATAAAATTTTTGGCTCTTTAATTTGGTGATTTAAAAGATATTGTACGATTGAGTCTATGCATGCATGAACTAGCGTCCTAGAATGTTGTAGAAAACTAGGGTCGTTATAAAAAATGTTTATAAGTATATGGATAAAGTTAGGTACCTAATCCTGGGGACACTATGGATGCAGCCCACTTTGTATATTGATTGATGTGATCCCAAATCGTTCATGTAGAGACATGTGAATGGGGGCATACTATACAAAAGATGTTTGCATAAGACTGGACCACGAAATAGACACTTTTCTTTATAACATTGTTTATTATTAAAACTGATTATTTCAATTCGATGACCTAAGGTAACTCGATCTAAATCCTGAGCTAATTGTGGACTCCTATTTATTCGAGATTATCCTTTAATCTGTATAGGTGAGAGTGGTTCAACATCACCACTCAATAAATCTTTCATTTTAGGGGCAAGACTGGATAGATAGTTGGGGGCATAGTTCTGCAAAATGAAACTCACTCCTACCCATTTTAGGGTTAGCAGATAAGTTGTTCCCTTAAGTACTAACTCCTGGTCTTGAATAAACGGGTCAGCCTTCTCGTGGCTGAGAGGGATTCGGTTTATTGGTAGGACCATAAACCAATTATTCATTAGAGGATCAGTTGAGACTTAAGGAGAAAATGTATTACAGGGGTAAAATGGTAATTTTGACCTAGCTGTAAATACGAACGACCTGTGAATGATTGACTCACTAATTATGGTTAAATCAAGTGGACGGAAATATATCTATCGTGAGGAGGGTGCAACTACTGAGCTATAGGGGTATGTCTCGGTAGTTAAATATTGATTAATTCGGTTTAAAGAGTTTAGCCAATTAATCTTAAATCGTTGGAGCTCGTGATCTATAGGTTTAAGGTTTGGATTATTATATTAAATATAATCTATGTTTAATTTTTAAATTTAACGTTTTTGTTTTAGAGAGTTGACAATATTTAAATATGATTTAAATAGTTAATGAGGTGTTATATTAAGAAGGGCTTCACTTGGAAGAAGAAAATGAAATACGAACAACCGCGCTGGTCATAATAGATCGACTTTCATGCTAATTCTTGCTCCAGCATGAAAAGGAACGACCATCAGCAGCGGTAGTACGATTCTATCCGTTCGAGTCTAGGTCTACCGGTGGGTCGTCCTCTGAGTCATTCTTGCAAACAAAGAAAAAAAGAGATGGAATTAATTCAAGCCAGCAAAGGACTAAGGTAGGGACGAGAAAGGTAAAGAGAAGTAAATCCTTTGCTCTTTTTCCTTCTCTCTTCCAGTTCTCCCCCTAGACTAGATTTGACAGGGGCGGACATTGGGTTGCCTAAATTGTCGGATGATGCTATGCGGGTCGATGCTTGCATACGCTCAGAGCAACTATGTGTCGAATATGTTGGCTTATCGAGTTGGTTGCTTTTTGGGTATGAGGGCTCAGTAAGACTTGGACATGACAAGAGTGTCAGCCAAGTTCGTTGGCATTAATATTTGATATTAAAATAAATTAATTACATTAGTTTAATTAATTTTCCAATTTAATAATTATTAAATTTTTAATTTTTATAAATCAAAATTATAAAATTGGATTAATTGTTTTTTAGATTTATATTCAATTTTAAATAAGTTAATTTATTGAAATTGGAAAAATTGGAAATCGATGAAAGTGAGATAATCCTACTTATTCCACTTTGAATAATACCTCAAGCCACTAAGTTGAATGGAATATGAAGTGGCTACTTCATGTTTAGTCTCAGTGCATGATCTTCTTCTATATAATGAAGTTAATAGATCAGATTGTATGAGTATGCAATCTGAAAATCAAAAAAAGAAAAATCAGTTTTTCCTCTGAATCTCAACTCTCAAAACCACTTCAAATTCCCCTCAATTTGAAGACCACACCTCAATCTAAGGTCTGAGATTAGTAGAAAAGATACTTGTGGTGGTCTACTATAGAGATTGAAGAAGAAACTCGAGGTGAATCCAGTCAATTTGGGAGAATCATCAAAGGTATTCACTTGAAACCCTAATATGCTAAAACTCTGAACATGCATGCTAATTAAATATTGATGTAGTTAGAGTGTTTAGATCCTTAATTACTCCCGTTTGTTAAATGTAAACTCCATCAACATTATTGTCCGTCTTTTTTCTTTTTCCTATTTTTCTCTGGTGCGAGAAATTTTCTTCTGCACCTCGTCTTCTTCTTCTCCAGCTTCTTCTCCTTTGTACGTCTTCCTCTTCTCCGGCACAACGAGTCCATGTGAATAGCTTTGATGCGACAAACTTTAGTGAGCAAGAGACGAGATAAATGAGTGATTTTGTGAGTGATGAAACGAAGAGAAAGCGAGACGAGCTGGAGCAAGAGACACAGTAAATTGTGAGTGAAAAAAAAAAGAAGAGAGAGCAAAATGAGCTAGAGCGAGAGATATAATGATTTGTGAGTGAAAAAAAGAAGAGAGAGCGAGATGAGCGAGCGAGACTACTTTTCCACGTGCATGTGAATATACTTTGGTAATTTCACCCGAATTTGACATCAGCAAAGGGTCATTCGACATTTTTTTAAAAAATGGGTCATTTCACATTTTTCGTTTATTTTTTAGATCATTCATTCGACGGACCCCAATCTTAGGTTCTCAGGTCAAATCCCACATCTCAGCCAATTTTAACCCTGTAGTAAATTGCCTAGTTATTTTCATAATAATAATTTCAATATATTTAACCAACTAAATCTTCAGATCAATTAAATTATATAGCAACTTTTAGAAATAATTAAAAAAAACATATATGTATATATTAAATTAGATTAAAGTAGATTTAAGAAGTGAAAAAAAATTCCAAGGCGTGAAATGGTGGTTGAACAACTAAAGACAGGGAATGAAGTTGTGGATGAAGGGTAGGGGGTCTGCATCATGATTTAGATAATGAGAGAGAGAGAAAAAATAAGATTTAATTACCATTAAAGTTTTTTCTTTTACCTTTTTTGTTTTTATTAATTTATTTTGTTTTGAATCGCTAGGTTTAAGTAGACTTTTAAATAAAATAAGTTGTGGATTGGGTTTTTTTCGAGTGGTTGAACTTAAATTTGAAGAAAAAAGATCCAGTGTATCCCTTTCACATATCAGATACGCATATCTAATTTTTTTTTTTTTTTTTTAAAAAAAAAGATACTTCAAATTACGAATCGGGCATGTATCTAGATATATCCATATCAAGTACGTATTCAATACTGATTCCCTGCACAAGTAAAAGTATTTGTGCTTCCTAATTTGTAACCATTTCATTTTTTATTTAGTTCTTTTTTTTAAATTAAGCCTATTCTCTTCTAATTTTTTTCCTATAATGTTCATATTTATCAAGTAAAAGAGCTAAATTCTAAAAACGAAAACAAATTTTTAAAATTTATTTTCTATAGTTTTCAAAACTTAATTTAGTTTTTTAAAACATTGATAGAAAGTAAATAACAATCCAAGAAATTTTAGAGGGTTGAAAATGTTTTCAAAAACTAAGAACCAATAATTAAATATGGTTATCAAACGAAACCAAAATTATATCGCAACTTTGTAGGTATAAAAATTGTCGAGGTGAATATATTTTTTTCCTCAACAATAAAAAAGGTAGAAATTTGAATTATCTTTCACGTGATTGAACTAACAAAATAAATAAATAAGTGTTAATAGCTATAAAAATAGTAAAATTGCTTATTGTTTTAGGGTAGCGGTTTTAAGTGGCAAAATTACTAGAGATATTTTCAAATATAAGAAAATGTAAATGTCTATTAGTTACTGATATTGATAGACCTTGATAGACTACTACCATCTATCAATGTCTTATCATTATTATTTTATTATATTTGAAAATATTTTCGACAGTTTTCTATATTTAAAAACAGCTTTTGTTTTTAATAATTTATTCAATTATAGCTATCATCCGGATGTTTCTTTCTCTATGGCAAGAAAATAAAATTAAATATCTAGAGAAAGATAGTTCACTACTATGATCTCATGAACTCAGAGTGGATGGTCCAACAAGGCATCATCTTGTATGAGTGGCAAGATATGTGGAAACTATATCAGTATCTCACTCAAAATGTGGATAAACCCCCAAATAAAACCTTAATTATGCTTTTCCGACATAACATGAATAAAGTTTATAAGAGAAGAAGCCTCTGAATAATCAAAAAGGCTATCTCAACCAAAAATAATAAAGTCCCACATATAGCTAAATCAATTGATGTCTCAACTAATTCCATTGGTCTAATAAAGTTATGTATACCTTTCGTTGCAAGCATTGCCTTGTCCTCGATCTTCACTGCATTAGTATTGAACTTGAAGAAATCAAGTGGGAGATGTTGCCATCTAGAGGTATCGACTGTGCTCGGGCTAGTACGTTCCAAAACTAAGTTTGAGTTGAAAGGCTTCTAAAAGTATTTTGTCATGCATCACCCTCTTTCATATCCATGCATCACCCTATGAACAGACTATTTTAAATTATACATTTTACTATTTATATTGAAGAAAAAAAAAAGATCTTCGATATCCACGAACGAGGCATCTGTAAACTATAAGGGGCTGTTTGGGGTGCTAAATTGAAATAAAATATTTAGAGTTCATAGGTCTGTTTTGGAGTGCAGAGTTGAGTTCATATATTTGAGTATCTGATGCAGTTTTGAACTCTAAATAATATGCTTTTATGATTACTATTTTTGTTTTGAAACTTTTTTATTTAATAATTCTACTCATCTTTGTTTGAATAAAATATGGACTACAATTTTTCTTTCTTTTAATTTTTAAATCTTTTCTTTCTTTTTTTTTTTTCTTTTTTGGGTAATAAACAACAATTAACCCATTATATTTCTTATAGAAATATGGTTCAATAAAACGAGTAACTAAAGCGAAATCAAAACTTTTGATTCTAGCTAATTTTTCTCCATAAATTCCATTGTTATCTTCTTCTTATTGTTGCTCTATATTTTTACTGTCATGAATTTTCTTAATTAAATCTCCCGTATGAATAACAGCTAGGAAATTTTTTTTCATTTTATGTTTTTTTTTTTGGTTATATTTTACATATTTTTCAACTACATACATACCTTTTGTCTAAATATTGTTAACACTTATTTGATATGTGAATTCATTATGTATAAATATTGCATTTAATATAGAAAAAATAATATTTTTTTTTTTATATAATCAACAACCCTACAACATACTTTTAACAGTCATCAGTCTTATAGTAGTCGGAGATGGTTGTCGAAGTTGATTATCGAAAATGATTTTTGTTGGAGTTTGTAGTCAGAGGTGGTTGTCGAAGCCTGAAGTTGGTCATTACACCAAAGGCTTGAAGTGAACGAGAGAAGCTATCGAGAGAGTACAAAATGCTGACGGTCAAAGTTTTTCATCAGATGTGGTTTTCGAATCTCTGAGTTGGTCAAGCAAAAGTGGTCGTCGAAGTTGATCGTCGAAGATGATTTTCGCTGGAGATTGTAGTCGAAAATGACTATCAGAGCCCAAAGTTAGTCGCATGAAGGTGATATTAGAGTTGATTGTCGGAGTTTGTTTTCGAAGGTGGTTGTCGAAACCTCAAGTTGGTCGTCAGAGTTGCTCGCTCAAGGTGATCATCGAAAGTGGTTTTCATCGAAGTTTGTAGTCGGAGGTGGTTATCAAAGGCCACGAAGGTGATTGTCGAAGTTGGTCATCGGAGTTTGTTGTCAAAGTCAATTGATCGTCGGAGTTGGTAGCACGAAGGTGGTTGTCGGAGTTGGGTCACCGGAGGTGGTTTTCGAAGGCAAGAATTGGTTGTCGAAGTTGGTCGCCAAAACTGTCATCAAAGATGGTCGTCGGAATTGTCATCAGAGGTGGTTGTTGGAACCTAGAGTTGTCAACAAAGGTAGTTATCTGAGCCCGAAGTTAGTCAGAATATGACAGTGGCTGATCAATGAAACCACTAAAAACATGGGAAGAAAGGAGAGTTGGGATGAGTTGGGGTAAGTTGATAAAATATATCAACTCAACTCCACCAACATTTAAAGTTGGTGGGCCAAACAATGAGTTGGTATATTCATATATTATACCAACTCAACTCAACACATGTTGGTGAGCCGAACACCCTCTAAGAGACATGTCGTATGCACACATACATCACCTCAATTTATCTTGTGTAAGTTATATGAATATTTGTTTCTTTTTAAAATACAAAGAGATGAAGTAACTTATTTTTTTTACAAATCTTTTAAGACATGTTTGACACATAGTGTGGGAAGCTATGGAGCACAGATACAGATACAGCTACATGATACGGATACGATTAAATATGACAATTCGTCAATTTCTAAAAACTTAAGATACGGATACGTCTAAAAATGCGTCATTTTTTTATATATTCTTTTTATATATATATTTCTAAAAAAAACAAGGATACTGATACATTGAAGATACATTTTTTTCTTTAAAAAAATCTAGGATATAGATAAATTTAGCATACAAGTTAATAACAATAGCACAAAATAGAATACAAACACTGAAGTACAATACAAAAAAAGCAATATATAAGATGTTAAAGTACAATAGTTAATAAAATACAATAGAAAAGCAACTCATATTGTAAAGAAGAAGAAAAAGATTAGAGAGAGAAGTATGAAGATAAATGAAGAACTTATTGTTGAAGATATCCAAATGATTTATATTTTGGTGGACTTTGTGAGGATTCCAATGTGAAGATGAAGATTTGATGATTCTAGTATAGGGTTTGGTCCGTTATTTTTTTTTTTTTTCCTTTTAGTTTTGGACTCGAGTAGTGAGCTTTTTAAATAGGTTGCTTAATTTTATATTAGAAAAGATTAGATAAGTTACTTGTTTTTTTTTCTTAAAAAAAAGTACGCATAAAAATAGATACGTCAAATCGCGTGTCAGATACATATCTAAAAAGTATTTGAAAGTATAGATACAACAAATCACGTGTCAGATACGTATCTGGGATGTATCGGTATCCGATACGTGTCTGTGCTTCATAAATGGGAAGAATAGAATTGTTAACTCCTATTCTTATTTGACCCAAGGAATAAGTTAGCCATGAACTAAAAAACCATCAAGCTCTATCACTTATTAACTATTTACTCACAATTAATCAACTTCACTCACTTGTCCAAAACATCCCATAGAGTTTATTTAAAATTTGTGAAACAAAAATACTAGTGCCGGAAAACCATTTAAAATAACTTCTTTCTCAAAATACTTGAATAACAAATGCTTCAATTTAAATTCTTCTCCCACCCACAAATGCTTCATTTACAAATAGGCGAATGCATCAATAACACCATTTAAACACATTCCAATACGATCGAACAAAACAGTCATCTGCATATCCATTAACGTAATTACATGTGTTGTTCCGTCTTTTGTCACACACACACATATATATATAACAATTCACATAGTTTGTAGTTCAATGAGAAGCAAATCGATCAATATCACTGGAAGTTCCATCCACCCTAAACGAGTTTCTAAAGCCAGAGTGTAGAACAATATAATATCTCGATCCTATCCTACAGGCTAAATGCTTAAATAACACAGCACAAACCATTCACAACGAGCAAGGAAACGGATGCTCAAGGGAACATTACATAATTTAACCTGTCAGTTAAATTCATATTCCTTCAAGATTTCTAACATCTAGGCATGCACGCGAAGACACCAGTAAGAAAAAACTGAGGATTTCGAGCATAAATCATACTTCTTTTGCTATATGCCATTGAATCAATCCCCATGGATGGTGTACCGCTCCCATTTCTTGGTTGGATCATATATCTGCAACAAATAGGTAAAGAAGGACCTGTATATGTCAGAGGTACTGCACAAGGAGAATAATCGCATGACCAAGCTAACATGCAGAGAAAGAGAGAAGATAGCTCACCTCCCATCTTGAAGCAGGAAAGATATGTTTATTCTTCTCATACCAGTGCCTCTCAACAACTTTCCCGGCATGAGACTGCAAGAAAATAAATAAATATATAAATATAAATTTATAAAATGACAATAACAGTATAACCCAGACCATAACTTGTAAACAGGCATCTTTTTCTGTTCTGTATTAACGAAAATTTTAGGACTCAAGTTCATTCTTCTTGTTGGACACTTCTGATCAAACCACAGAACGGGGCGGAAAAATAACATAAAAGGCAACTGCATATTATCAAGTGCTCGTAATATTTCGTATTTGATAGGTCACACAAGGGCCCAGGGTTTTCAGTTTCTTTTATAATCCACTATCTTTTTTCCTTTCCTAGTATATTTCATCACATCAATGAAATATTGAAATTTTCATTGAACTAATTTAGAGTCTATAAGTTAGGAGATGACATCCCAAATTTTAAATTATCTGGAGTTATATCTGAATTTTTTTAGGCCAAGATGCACTTAAGAAAACTTAGCATATAACCTACTTGACATCAAGGTATCCAAGACTTTTCGTAGGTGCTCCTTGTGCTCTCCCTCTATCTTGGAATAAACCAAGATGTCATCGATAAAAACTGTTACAAAAGTGTCCAGAAACTCCTTGAACACTCTGTTATTCATATCCATAAATATTGCAGAAGCATTTGTCAAGCCGAACGACATTACAATGAACTCTTGATGTTCATATCTAGAACAAAATGCAGTCTTAGGAATATCACTGTCTTTTATCCTCAACTGATGGTATCCTAAACGAAGATCAATCTTGGAGAAAACTATAGCTCCCTGTAACTGATCGACCAAGTCGTCAATTCTAGGATGAGGGTACTTATCCTCAATGGTTACCTTGTTCAACTCTTGAGGCATAGTGAGTCATCCATCCTTCTTCTTTACAAACAACACTGGTGCATCCTAAGGTGACACACTCGGATGTATGAAACCCTTGTCAAGCAACTCTTCCAACTGGGTCTTGAGCTCTTTCAAGTCTGCTAGAGTCATTTTATATGGAGCTTTAGAAATAGGAGTGGTGTATGGTTCTAAGTCGAACATAAAATCTTTCTCTATACAGTGGCAACTCTGGAAGATCCTCTAGAAAAATATCTAGATGCTCCCTGACCACTGGTTCGTGACAAGGTGACCTCAGGATCTCTAGTATCAACTACACTGACCAAAAGACCCCAAGCACCTTGCTTAACCAACTTCATTGCTTTTATAGCTAAAACTACCTTAGGCAAGACCTCAATCCTCACCCCTCAGAATTTAAAACTAGCTTTTGTAGGAGGGCTAAAAACATCCTCCTTACGAATGTGACAAGCCAGGATCAAATGATACGAGGGCATACTGTCCCAAAATAGGGAGTGTACCTGTCACCACTATGTCTATCTTGTCAACCTCTCGCCGAGTTGTAGTATACACTCGGCCATGTTGCTATTGTTGCCTGCTCGAATCCCTCTTACTAGAATCTGAGAGCTGCCTCTTATTACCTGAAATGTTTCTATTAGGACATTTATCAATCGTGTGCCCTTCCTGTTTGCAATGAAAGCATGTCCCAGTGCCAACCAAACATCGTCCCCATTGACGTCTTCCGCAAGAGTTGTTACACACTAGTCGAAACTCCTCTATACCATTCCGGATTAGGAAGATTGTTGCTTAGTATCAGAACGACCTGTCTAAGTTTTGACTCTTTGGCTGAAGCTCAGGAGCCTTCTAATCTGTTTTCCTTTCTAGCCCGAGATGGATTCTACTACCAACGATTTCAAGAACTCAACCCCTGATGGGCAGCCTACCTGTGCTATCACACGGAATGTTGCTGCATAAGTAATCAACTCAAAAGCTTGTACAATACCCCATACCCCATCCCGTAGTCCTGAACAAATCTTTCGGCCCTTTTTGTCTTTGTGGACACCAAATCAAGACAAAGCAAGACAACCTATCAAACTTCTCCTCATACTCCTCCATGGTCATGGCCCTTTGCTTCAAATTCATAAATTATGTCTGTTTTTTATATGTAGAGAAGTACTTTTCATAGAACTATTCCATGAACTAGTCCCATATTGTCTGTCCACCACTAGCACCTATCATTCTTTCTATCAAACGCCACCAACGTTGGGCGTTTTCGATGAGAAAAAGATGGCACGCATAAGTTTTTGGTCTTCGAGACACTTCATATATTGGAAAATGGTTTCTACGAAGGACAACCACAATTCTATTTTAGTAGGGTCCTTCAGTGACCCATTGAATGTAGGAGGGTTATATTTTCTAAAATCTCTCAGGTGTTTTGCTTCGAGAGACGAGCTTGCAAGTTGTGATTCTGGGTCTGAACTTGTGGCGTCTGGACTTGTCGGAAGGGGTACTTGTTGTGACTGGACATGTTGGGTTATTTGTTCTGCCACAATGTCTTTTATTTGCCCCATTCTGACCTCTGTGACAACTTCTCATATAGTCACAGCCATTGCAGTATACTCGACTAGGACGGTTGGGGGAACCTATACCTGCGGAGGCGCAATTGAATTCTAAGTTCAATTTCTTGTCCCAACTCTTTGCGAGAGTGCAGGACCCAGAGGTCTAGGACCCTCCTGCACCAGAGGATCCCCCGTCGCCTAGTGACCCTCTAGGTTAGTGTGGAAAAGAGTTGGAACAAGTCAAACCCAGAATTCAATAGTGTCTCTACAGGTACAAGTTCCCCCAATCGACCAAGTCGAGTATACTGCAATGGTCACGGCAATAGGAGAAGTTGTCACAAAGGTTGTGATGGGACAAATAAAAGACAATGTGGCAGAACAAATAACCCAACATGCCCAGTAACAACAAGTACCACCCCCGCAGGTCCAGACGCCACAAGTTCAAAACCAAAATCACAACTTGCAAGACTCGTCTCTCGAAGCAAAACACCTACGAAAACTTCAGTGTACCATGTTTTTACTCATCGAAAACGCCCAGCGTTGGTGCTGTTCGGCAAAAAGAATGATAGGTGCTAATGGTGGACAGGCGACATGGAACCAGTTCAAGGAACGGTTTTATGAAAAGTACTTCTCTATCAACATGGGATACAATAAGCAGGCAGAATTTATGAACTTGAAGCAAAGGGCCATGATCGTGGAGTGTGAGGAGGAGTTCAATAGGTTTTCTTGATTCGCCCCTGATTTGGCGTCCATAGAGGCAAAAAGGGCTGGATATTTGTTTAGAGACTATGGGATGGGATGCCAGGCATAGTACAAGCTTTTGAGCCGACTACCTATGCAGCAGCATGAGTAGGCTACCCTGGGTTAGAAAAGGAAAGCAGACAAGAAGACTCTAAGCCTCAACCAAAAAGTCAAAATTCAGACATGTCGTTACGACACTATAAGCAACAATCTCGAAATGGTAGAGAGGAGTCAAACAATGTGTATCTCTTGTAGAAAACGTCAATGGGGACGATAAATGTGCAAACTGGAGGAACACACAGTTGATAAATGTCCTAACAGAAACATATCAGGTAATAAGAGTCAGTCCTCGGGTTCTGGTCAAAGGGATTCGAGCAGGCAACAGCAACAACATGGCCAAGTGTATACAACTCGGCGAAAGGTTCAAGTGACAGGTACACTCCCTATTTTGGGACACTATGCCCTAGTATTGTTTGATTCTGGGTCGTCATATTCGTTATATCCTTAGTGTTCATGAAGCATGTTGGTATAGAAATAGAATTGTTACAGTATGTATTGTTAGTTTCTACTCCGTCTAGAGGTATAATTTATGCATATGAAAAAGTTAAAAGTATGTCAGACTGTAATAGCTGAACGCATGTTAAACGTGACTCAGGTAATCTTAGATATGCAAGATTTTGATGCGATTCTAGACATGGATTGATGGGCTATCAACAATGCCATTATAGATTGTTTTCTAACCCTCCTACAAAAACTAGTTTTAAAGCATGTTGAAATGACCTAGGTTGGTTTATGGGGACAGCTTGCACTCTTAGAAGCCTTCAAGACAAGCAAGAACGACATAGTCGAGTCGCAAAGGATGCAATGGAATGCCAGGGCTATCAAGTGCCGAATCCGGATTCCAAATCCTGGTCCAAATCCTGGGCTTAGGGCGTTACAAGATCTCTGCCATCTAAATTCTAGAAGTACGTTCACTAGGATAGAAGGATTAGCTCAATAAATCAAACTGTAATTAGCTCACAAGATACAACGTTGTAACACAAACAAGGGGCTGAAGCATTTAAACAATATTGAGATGCAAATAATTTATATACAAGAGTAACTAGAGAATGCAAATATACTCTCTACTTCCACCGACTTCACTGATCTTACATTATCAATCAATCACAAGAAGCATGCATATAAAATAAACTTGAAAATATACCTCATCCTTCTCTATTGTTGCATCGGCAATTGTCCGAACATCCTCATGTACATCAAAGTGGAAAAGCTGAGCATCATCAAACAAAATGCTAAAAATAAGTGCCCTCAAATTTACTAAGACGACAGAAGTTTGAAAGGTGTTGGGCGTTTATAAGATGTAATAGGCTTTTTGTCACTCGTGTTACATACATGAAAACATGATAGTGATAGCTAAATAAAAGTTCAACAAAATTATTAAAATATATATATATTTTTAAAAAGAAACCGAATTTTTGTTGAGAAATATGAAAGAATGTATGAGGAAATACAAAAAAACAAGTCCACCAATTCTAAACCCTAATCTTCAATATGGAGTTGAATACACTTGAAATCTAAATCAGACACATGCAAATAACAAAGTCTTAAATTATTACATCTTGAAACACTTGAAGATAAAAAAAAAAAAATGTGAACCCTTTGTGCATTAGCACTTACATAAAGAGTTCACATTTCTTATGTTCAAGTGTTCAAAAAAAAATTGTGAAGAATCAAATTTCCAAAATTACAAAAAGAAGGCTTACTGGGCCACTTTTGCCTCTAGCTTTGTTCACAATAAGCTCATAGAAGCTATGTTGCTGCACAATACAAGAAATACTCAGCATGGTCACCAAGCAGCAAAGACCGATATAATATTCCAAAAAATTTTGAAGTTATATTACATGGGGTATTATAAGATCCTCTTTCACATATAGCAAATTCTCTACTGAGGTAGTCCTAATTTCACGAAACTCAGGGGCAAGTTGCTGCTGTACAGCCCTCAGAAACTCTCCAATTGTATCACCTTTTCGTGCCTAAATGATGCGAGGTTGAATTTAAAAGAGGAAAACAAAAAATGTATACAAGGTTAAAAGTAGAGCTGAGGAAGGGAGAAGAAAATGGATGGTTCCAGAATAAGATAATCAATACTAACCTGCATGACTCGCCTATGGCCGGCTCCATCCCAATAACTGTAAGTGATTTCAAGAGGCTCATCTGCAATACAAGGGAAGAAATTAGTCATTTCTTTCAGTATTGTATCATCTAGTATGTCACCATGAAATCTATACAGGTTCCAAATGGAAGATTACTTCGAATTTGCTCCTGCTCCCGAAGCCACTGTCTCTTCAACCTTTCACGCTCAGCTTGCTCCTCAGCTTCTCGCTCACTGTAATAGAATCCTCAATCCCCCTAAGCTAAAACATTAGTCCCAAAAAAATATAAAAGATATAGGGAGGACAAGGAAAAGATGCCACACCTATCAGGCAAAAAGCTAGTCTCCACTGTAGGATCTTTGCCAAGTTTACCACGACCAAGCTTTTTTGGTTCCAAATTTTCTATGAAGCATAAGCACAAGCTTAGATTATCAAGTGTAAGCATGGCTAGTAACATCTTAGCATTGACATGAGAAGTCAATTTCCGTCAAACTATTACACTAAAACAGCATAAGATTTATACCACATAATTCTCATCGTACTCAAATGAAGTAAATTAATCATAGCTGATTGCAAATAAAAGTAAATTAATACCAACTAATTCAGATACAACAAGAAACCCACTCACTATTACCATCATCCTCATCACTTCCATTCTCAAAATCATCAGAAAAAGACAAGCGTGAGTTCCCCCTTATTTTCCTTTTCCTCCGCTTCTGCAATTGGAGTTCTTCTTCCCTGAAAACAAGGAAATAAGAACAATGAATGGAAGGCGGCGATAGTTTTTCAAGTAGAAGATGACCATAAGACAACTTACTCTTGTTGTAGCTTTTGAAGTTTCTCCTTCTCCTCTTCTTCAATTTTGTTTCGAATATTCACCCTCTACAGTTACATCAGCAAAAACAAATTGTTTATAACTTTATTAGCAGTAAAGGGAAAAAACTCTTATATCATAATTTCTTTCTTTACCTTCTCAACATACTCTTCTCTCGTCACCAAACCAACAGTTTCCTTCTTGAACGCTGTCTCGAGAATCTGAAACACCAAGAACAAAAATTAAAAAAATCCAGACAAGGTTTTAAACCGAGATCATCGAAATTGGAAAAACATGTACAATGGATTCAAAAATGGGAAGAATGATACAAGTGAAATCGAATAAGAACCTCGGAGGTACTGGAGCCAAATTGAAGGAGACCAGGCTGGCCTTTGGCAGAGGCTGTCTTGGCCTTGAGCTCCTGGATTTTCCGGCGCTCGGCTTCTCTTTGCTTCTCGAGTCTCCGAATCCTGACAGCGTCCTGGGCAGTGCCCACGTACCCATCTCCCATGCCCGACATTTTCTTCTGGTTTTTCTTCGATACGATAGACTCTGCGTTACAGCCCCAGTAGCTGTAGCCTTTCGCAATGGATCGGAGGAGAGGGTGGGCGAGCAAGGGTGGGCTGAGCGTGAAAAAGGATTTAGGGAGGAAAAAGAGTATCTTTTTTAGATTTGTGTATATTTAAAAGTGTGAATATTTTTTTAGATTTTTATATTTATGAGATGTTAGGAAATTGAGGAGGACATGAAGAAATTATAATATAATATAATTAAAAATAAAATAACTAAAAATATAAACTTGGATTATGAAAATTTTAGTGAAATTTGAAGTGGATTTCTTAACAATGAGTGTATGATTTTAATATTGACCAAATGTCACTTTTATAGTCAAAGTGACAAGTAGGATGTGGACTTACATAGACACCAAGCATGAATAATTACAAGACACATGGACAACATGAAAAGTGACACACGGTTTTGGGACACTGAGCAATGAGCATCTATTTATTATTATGATATTCATAATACCCCCTTAGATGTTTATATATATATAATATGTCTCGTTAAAACCTTATTAGGAAAAACTCATTGGGAAAAAACTCTGGTAAAGGGAAGAGAGTACATATTTCATATAATACATAATCCTAAAAGAATACAATATATTTACTCCCCCTCACGAAAACATCACTTAAGATCTCTGAGTCGCGACATTCCAATATTGTGCATCGATTTTTCAAAAGTTGCGGTTGGTAATGCTTCTGTAAATAAGTATGCATGGTTATCCTTCGAACAGATTTGTTATATAGTGATGTCGCCATTTTTTTCAAGATCGTGAGTGTAGAAAAGCTTCGGTAAAATATGTTTTTTTCTATCTCTTTTAATATGTTTTCCTTTGATTTGGGCTATGCGAGCTATGTTATCTTCATATAATATTTTTGGAAGATTTTTATTAAAAAACAAGCCACAAGTTTTCACGAATGTGCTGAGTCATTGACCTTAGTCATACACATTCTCGACTAGCCTCGTGAATTGCAAGAATTTCAGCATGATTTGAGGAAGTGGCCATAGTCTGTTTTACCGATCGTCGTGATATAGCAGTTCCTCCATATGTGAACAGATAACCAGTTTAAGATCTAACTTTGTGTGGATGAGATAAATATCCAAAATCTGCATAACCAACTAGATCAAATTTTGATTTATTTGAATAAAAAAACAAACTCATGTCGATCGTTCCTCGGAGATAACAAAGTATATGCTTAATTTCATTCCAATGTCTTTTTGTAGGAGAGGAACTATATCTAGTTAATAAATTTACTAAAAATGCATTATCTGCCATTGTATTATTAGCAAGATACATAGGTGCACCAATTGCACTAAGATATGGTACTTTAGGACCGAAAAGTTCTTCATTATCTCCTCGAGGTCGAAATATATCTTTCTTTATATCTAATTAACAGACTTCCATTGGAATATTTAATGGATATGCTTTGTCCGTATAAAATATTTGCAAAACTTTTCCTGTATAAGTTGACTGATGAATAAATATTTTATCTGCTAAATGTTCAATTTGCAAACCAAGGCAAAATTTTGTTTTTCCGAGATCTTTTATCTCAAATTCTTTCTTAAGATATTCTATTGTCTTTGAAAGATCTTAAGGAGTTCCAATTATATTCAAGTTATCAACATATACAGTTATAATAGCAAATCCTGGTTATGATTTCTTTATAAAAACACATGGACATATTGGATTATTTTGATATCCTTCTTTCAATAAATATCCATTCAAGCGATTGTACCACATTCGTCCTGGTTGTTTCAATCCATATAGTGATCTCTGTAATTTTATTGAATACCATTCCTGGGAATTTGATGTATACGTTTTAGGTACCTTAAATTCTTATGGGATTCTCATATAAATATCATTATCAAGAGATCCATATAAATATATTGTGACTACACCTATAAGATGCATATCCAGACTTTTATATACAGTCAAGCTAATTAAACATATTAGTGTAATTGCATCCACCACTGGATAATATGTCTCCTCATAATAATATCAGGTCTTTGTAAAAAAAAAAAAAAAACTTTGTGCAACTGGTCTTACTTTGTATCTTATGACCTTATTATTTTCATTTCTTTTTCTCACAAATACTCATTTGTATCCCACAGGTTAATACCTTATGGTGTTCGAACTACTGGTCCAAAAACTTGACATTTTGAAAGTGAGTTTAATTATGCCTCGATTGCTTATTTCCATTGAAAATCTTTTCTATGTCGACATTCTTCAACAGATTTTGGTTTAAGATCTTCATTTTTAGATATAATATCAAGAGCAATATTATATGCAAAAATGTTGTCACTAATTATGTTAGTTTGATTCCATCTTTTTCCCGTCATGACATCGTTTATTGAAATCTCATTATTATCTTTAGGTATTTCACCTTCCTCACTAGTCATGTCAAAGATTTCTTCATGGGTATTTACATCATCAACCAAGTCTTTTTCACTATTAATTATTTTTCGTTTTCATTATTATCTTTAGGTATTTCACCTTCCTCACTAGTCATGGCGATGATGCAACTCGGAGCATCGCAATGCTTGAAATAGGGTTGCAACGTTAAGGCCACTGCCAGATACTCGTTACTCGATACTCGATGCTCGTTCACTCGGTAGCGTTTTCTCGATTACTTGACAACCTTTTACTCAATGGTACTCGATGATGCTTGATGGTTGATCATACTCAATGGAATTTGATGGCATTTTGGTATTTTCAACTCCTTTGAAGCATAGATGTTCAAATCAACTCCAAATTGTTTCAAATTAACCCCGTTCTTCACCAAATGATTAGTTATACCTCTTGGTTGCTCGATACCTACAAATTAAGGAAACACACACATAAAATCCACTAACGAGCCCGAATTAAGCTAGGAATAATCTCTTTTTTAAAGCTAACAAACACCCCAAACTTAATTCTTGCTCGTCCCGAGCAAGGTAGAAACACACAATCAAGTAAAAAATAACTAAAAACATGCTAGCTTAATTTGCAATGATGTTACTCCAGTCTAAACAGTCGAATCGAATGAAATTTGTACTCGAGAAAGAAAATCAATTATGATCAATCAATGAAGCACAAGTTTAAAAAGGATTCTTGATCTATTCATGCATGATTGAGCCTAGAGTCTTGCTAGTTAAGCTTGTACAGCCCGAAAAAGTTTTAAAAGGTCCTTATCCCATTTTCCCCCTACACTAGTTCGGTTATCGACCTTGGACATACCACACACAAAAAAAAGGCAACACTAAGATAAGGGTGTCTAAACTCACACACACAAAACATAAAGGGCATTTATTTTACCTAGAAGGCTAGCTTTCACACCCCACCGCCGAGAACCTATCACTCTTTTCTTATGGGCCTTAACTAGACACGGCGGAGGAAGCTCTTTTCACCTCTATCCATGCACACACACACACTATTTTTTTTTTTTACAGGCACATCGATTATGCCTCATTTTTTATTTTACTATATTTTGTTTTCAAAATTGCAACTAATTTGTTTTTTTTCTTCTTCTTCTTTTTTTTATTCACAGTAGGCCTTATTTTATCCACTTTGTCTAGTTTTGCTCTAAAACAAGCATAGTTACTCCTAAGTCAAAGGTGGACCTTTCGAGGTGACAACAGAAATACAAATCAAATAACCCATTTCTAAGTATGCAAGACTTTAATTTCGCAAAACAATGACTTAAAGATGCAAGTGACAATAATTTTTTTTTATAAAAAGGGCTAAAATCATGATCATGTTGTCCTAATATTCCTTCATGCAAATTTCATTACAGGAAGAGTGCGTCATAAACTATCATGATAAAACAGGGAAAACAACAAGCAAGGCAATCAAAGCACATAACATACTACCCAACGAGTACCCTACCTCCAACTTAAAATTATGCATTGTCCCCAATGTATTTCAAGTAAAGCTTAAAAAGAATAAAGCAAAGGAACAAAAAACCTCTGATAACGATGTCGCGCATGGGATGGTGGTGGTAATGGGTTTGCCTTTTAGAAAGATGCTCTCCTCTCCTAGGTCATCCCTATAAAATAAAAACAAAAAGAAACCTAATATAGAAAACGAATAAAAAAAACAGTAAATTTTATCACCTCGCTCCCTTTAGGAAGGACAAATTTTTAACATCGATTGCTCGACGTGACCTATCTCTTGTCAAGGCACAAAAAAATTCTCGTATTTCTCTGGTCTCTTCTTAGATGAGTCGATATAGCCGGGTAAGGCTATAAGGCTCTTCATCTTTTGAAGAGAACTAGACAGGTCAAATTTGGTGTTTTTAATATTAGATAAAAAAAAGGTAAAAAGAAAGAATCAAAAGACTCAAGGACTGACTCAACTGAAAATAAGGACTCTAACCCAACTGACTCGATTGACTCATGAAAACAATAAGAACAAAACTAAAAAATATACGATATACCAGACAACAGAACAGGGCGAGTTTTCTCAACCTCTAACTCTATCACTTGGAAATTGTCGGGTTTGGGCTCAGGTTCTCCATAGTCCTCACAAACTGGTTCTAAACATGACGTGCTATCTCCCAACTCATCTTCAATATCGACATATATTACCTCATCGTCGCACGCCTCTGTGATGTCAAAAGATATGTGTAACAGGGGTTGCATCTTCTCTCAACTGAGTCAGAAGGTTGAGTGATTGAGTCATTCAAACTCTGAAGATTAGTTCCAACCTCGGTCTGAAGACTAAAGCTCTCCTGGAGGTCGTGGACTTCCTGCTAAAAAACAATATTGTTAATAGTAAGTTGTCTAATCACATCTTCTAATGACATACCTGAGTTGATGGTGTGAGCATGCATCATCATGTCGGATGTGGCAGGGTATGGATCATAGTGGAACTAATCTCATCCTAGGTTTCCATAGTCATAGGATTCCTCCCATTTAGGCCGATGAAAATCGTCATCCATGTAACTAGGATACCCTCCTATGGAGTAGTCTCGTGGTATAGGGCTCCACTGCATACTTAGGCACGCTTGCTCAGGGTGATTAGTCCTACATGCTTGCACCTACTGCAGGTTACCTGCAACCAATTGACTAACCAAAGAAGTTAACTCAGCAAGTTGATCTTGAAGGTCCCAAACCTCGTCACTAAGCCGAGATGCTCCACTCGATTTTTCCCATATTTGTTGATGATATCTGTCCATGCTTAAAATATTAACACAAAAAGAAAAACAAATAAAAAGCAAAAGAATACTCTAACATGAAATTTAACTGACGAAATGTCAATGGCTTCCCCGGTAACGACACCATTTTTTACAGGCCCAAAACCTACGTCGTTAGTAAGCTTCGAGTCTGGTCAAAAGAAAGTTTATAATTACCAACTACTCCTATTACTACAAAGATGTAGTAATAGTGGTAAGTCTGAGTCGATCGGCAGATAAGCATAATTGGTTTTGTTAAGTTAATTTTCTAACTAGAGTAATAAATGGGGGGTTTTGATGTGGAAGAGATAAATGCGTGAAATTAAATAAAGTGCAATGGATATATGAAACGATAATGAATTCATTTAGTTCTCGGATCAAGTAGTCATTCAATATAAATTATGTAGGGGTTGATGCCCTAAATCTTGTAGGATCCTATACTTTATAAACATTGTATGAACAAACTCTTTATGTGATTAATAAAATATATGATATTTTATTCACTTTGTCTATAAAATATGTGATATTTTAGTTGCATTAACCACAAACCAATAAACTAACATCCAAGGTTATCATTGTAACTTAAACATGTATGTGGAGATATACAGGTGGATCATGTTTAAGTGATAGATGAATAAGGATGGGTACCTTATCCTGGTGACACTACGAGTATGACCTGCTTTGTAGGTGTTACAATTATTGTAAAGTGCTACAAATGATCTGATCATGATCATTCACGTATTAGACATGTGATCGGGGATATTCTATACAAAGGAGTTCGTATAAGACTGGATCATAAAATGTTTAGTTTCATTATATAACACCATTCATAATAGAGACTTACATTTCACCAGGATGACCATAGGTAACATGACCTGAATCTTGAGTGAGTTGTGAACTCTTACCTATGAGGGCGGTCTTTTGAATTGTATAGGTAATAGTGGCCAGATCGCCAACTCAACAAGCCTACCATTTTGAGGATTTGTCTAATTAGGGAGCTGGGAACACGACTACACAAGATGAAATTCACTCATTCCTCGAAGCAAGGGTAAGTACATAAATTGCTCCCTTAAGGGCTGATTCCGGGTCTTGAACAATCTAGTGCCACGCCCTCTCTTGGTTGAGAGGGGTTTAGTCATAGTGGGACTATGTCTATTGTTCATTAGAGGGATCAGTGGTACTTAAAGAGTTAGATGTAACTACAGGGGCAAAACGGTAATTTGGCCCAACTGTATTACGAGCAATTTGTGAAAGGTCATCATACTGTTGATTGGTTATATCCAATGGACACAAAAATATATCTGTAGTGAGAAGAGTGTAGTTTTCGGTCTTTATGGAGTGCCCGACAGTTAACGGATTGTGAAAAATGTAATTGAAGAGTTTAATGAATTATTCATGTACTGTTGGAGCTTTAAGCTACAGGTCCATAAGTTCCCCTTGGTAGCTCAAAATGATTTAGTTGAGAATCAGATTTTGGGTTAATTTGAATTGATCAAATTAATAGAGGAGTTTAATTATATATGATATAATTGTTATAATGTATTTGATATATTATAGTTTAATGAGAGGAAATAAATATTTGAATGAGATTCAAATATATTTTCTATGAATGTGATTCATAGTTGTTAAATTTAATATAAATATGATTTATATTAAATGTCATAAAATAGATAAAAGAAACTATAGTTTATATTGTATATGATACAATATTAAAACTATAGGTTATATGTTATATTTGATATAACATATAATTTTTTTAAAAATATAATATGATGAGTTAGTTATCATATTTATTTATATTATTTTATTATTATTTGAATAATAACTTCCCTATCTTTTCTCTCCAACCACTTTAGTGGGTAGTTATTAATTTCATAGCAAAAAGGAATAAAAGAATAGTTTGTTTTTCTTCTTCCTTGAACGATTGGTTTTTGCTGAACGGTTGAGTGACAGAAAATTTATATGTTCTTGTTTGTGAGAGAACTCTCAATCTACTTCTTCCACCAAAACTTATCCCTCATAACCAAAATAGTCAGAGTCCACCATTACTGGGTTCTCACCCCGAGAATACCAAGGACTTCATTGTGGTCGTGTCCGAGTTCTATTCGATAAAATCTTGAAGAAGGTCTGCAAGAAGTTACTGGGTCCGTGATTGTTCGAGGGATTCGTGAAGGAAAAGGTCTTCAAAGGTAATGTATCTTGAAGCCCTTTTTCTTTGTAAAAAGCATGCTGTAATTTATTTTGAATGCATATATGTTATATGTTTACTGTAACTTAAGTTTTCAATAATTAATGGAATTTGGACAATCTGCTTCCACTCAAGATTCTCCTCAAACGAGTTCCTTCAATTGGTATTAGAGTCGGGTTGTTGGTTTCTGATTCCAAATTCCATTCTTGTATTGAATTCGTTTACAATACTGGTGGGTTTTATTATCTGCATTGCGTTTGTGTGATAAATCTTTGTGGATGTGTTGTCGATGGATGTTTCAAGATAGAAAGCTCAGTTTAAGGCTTTTTGTTTAATTTACAAAGTTGGTTTGTAAAGGGCCCATACGCTTTTGGGCATTAAACATTGCAATCGAGTCTGTATTTGTTAAATTTTGAGCCGCTCGTGAAGCTTTAAAGAAGAAGGGTTGCAGTGCATTTCGATGGAGAAGACAAAACGGAGGTTGCCACATCGTGTAGCTAAAGCCAAATGATAGTTTAGTTTTTGTTATGGGATCGTGTAGAGTTTGCTACACGATCGCGTAACATTTGCTAAACGATCGCATAGCTAATGCTACGCGATCATGTAGAGTTTGCTACATGATCGTGTTACGTTGGCTGCATGATCGCTTAAACGCTAGCTTGCTGGATGTTCGCACGGTATTGGATACTCGATGCATCCTTGTGTGTTACACGATCGTGTAGACTATCATACTCATCACATAGTCATTAGCTACACGATCGCATAGTATAATACTCGACGCGTGGATATTTACTAAACGATCATGTAGACTTTCATGCTCATCGCATAGTCATTAGCTACACGATTGCATAGACTTGACACCTTGCTGCTCGACAATAGGGCATTTGCTACACGTTCAGCTGCAAGGATTCTTTGTGGAGCGGTTCGAGGCAAGTGATTCAAGACCCGGTCACTTGTTCTGAACCGATGGAATCAATTATGCAATAGTTAACCTTTTAATTTCCGTTTTAGAGAGGTTCTATCCCGATCCATCAACTTTTAGTATAAATATACATGTGATGTACGTTTTTATTATATGCCATAATATATGTCATATAGTTTTAAAACCCACCATAGGTTATGCATTTATTTTCATGCATCATTCTATATTATAAGTGTTATAATATACTAGTATGCATGATTTAAATCACATAAAGCATGCTTATGCACCATATAATATAAGAGCTATAGTATATGTATGCATGCATTATAGCACTACATGAAGCATGATACTACCTTAGGTTAAATTATAAATGTTATAATTGACTTATGTATATCTTTTATGTAATGGTTGGTTTTAATTCTTTCATTTACTTATAATTGTTGTAATAAATGAAATTAGAATTAAAATCAATAATAAAGAGTTGCATGCAAACCTTAGGCTATAATCATTTTTTTAAATTGTTTTAAAATTTGATTGAGATAGACCTAAGATCACGTTTCTAATGAGATTAGAAATCTATGTTTAATCTTTTATGTAACATCCTGAATTTCAAGAAAATTTAAGTTAATTATCTAAAATTATTGAGTTTAAATTTCCCTTTCATTTGGAAATTTGGGGTTAAATTGAAATAATTGAAAAACTTTTATTGGTTAAATTGAATTTAATTGATTAGATATTCGAACTGATTATCTTAAAAATATTAAAATTTGCTTCCCTTTGATTTTGGATTTTATTGCCAACTTAAAAAAAAAAAATTAAAAGAGATAATTAATTTCATGTGGTTTTGAATTGATTTAAATATTTGGAAGGATTTAATTTGTATCAAATTGATGGATCTTATTGTTGGGGTTGATGCCCTAAAGTCTCGTGTCCTGTAGTTTGTAAACAGTATGTACGAACACTTGTGATGTTAATATATGATATTTACTTCACATCTTGTTGTTTTGCTCGGTTATTTGTTTTATTTGCTTTACCACAAACACATAAATATAAAATCCCTAGTTATCTGTATGTGACTCAAGCATGTATGTGGTGACATACAAGTGGATCATGTCTTGAGTGATAACAAAAAATGGTCTGTAGTATATGGATAAAGAAGGGAAACCTTATCCTGGTAACGCTACGGACGGGCCCGCTTTGTGGAATGGTCACAAGTGTTGTGACTTGTCACAAATGGTCTGATCCTGATCATTCGTATTGAGGACATGTGAGCGGGGGCGTCCTATACAAAAAGTTTGTATAAGACCTGATCGCGAAGTGTTAATGTCTCGTTATATAACACCGTTCATGACAAAGACTTCACTTCACTAGGATGACCATAGGTAACATGACCTCAATCCTGAGTGAGTTGGGAACTCCTACCATTGAGGGCGGTCCTTTGATTTGTATGGGTGCGAGTGGCCAGGTCGCCAATTCAAACCTACCATTTTGGGGATTTATCTGATTTGGGAGCTGGGAACTTAGCTACATAAGATGGAATTCACTCCTTCCCCGAGGCAGGGGTAAGTAGATAGATGGCTCCCTTAAGGGCTGATTCCGGGGCTTGAACGATGTGGCACCACACACCTTCTCTTGGCCCGGGATGTTTTCTACTGCTTAAGGTTTAACCATATGAAAAGAGTCTTCATCTGGTTTGAACCTTTTTCCTTGTTAATTATTGTATTCTGAGCATGCCGATAATGAGTTTTAGATGCATAACTGTATGTGTTGAATGTATGTCATTTGTGTTTTGGTCACTGTGAAATCGGAGTGATCTAAACTCGCTCCAGGAACTCTCAGTATGAGATCCTTCAATTAGTATCAGAGCCAGATTTCTGATACTCCGATTTCATCTATTGCAACGGAATAACGTTTACATTCATGGTGGGTGCATTTCTACGCTGTTTTAAATGTTAATTCTACTATGGATGTGCCAGACTAATGGATGTTTTTGGGATGAATTACCTCGGTTTGTTTAATTCCTTTTACATTTTCGGTTGTTTGTAAAGGCCCCTACGTTTTAGGCATAAATAATCGTAATCAAGTCTGTATTTAAAGTGCTTGAAGTCTTGAGTCGTTCGTCGAAGTTCTGGGCAAAGATTGCGGCTCTTCGAGGAAGGAGATGATCTAAGGTTGATCACATCATGCAGAAGAGGTTTTATGCGATCGCTATCCATCGCATCATGAAGATGAAGAAGTATGCGATTGCGGTTGAATGATAGGGTATGCGATTAAGAGTTGGTAGTATTAGGTTGACAACCGGGCACGCAATCGCTGAGTATCATTTAATGTGCGTGCAAGCTAGACAATTGTTTAGGTCAGCAAGCTTCATCGCTTAGTAACTGACTAAATGATCGCTTAGCATCGCACGGTAAATCGTTTACCAAGTTGCACGCATCGTGTAGACGATGAGACGCTCGCATATCGTTTAAAGCGCGCTAGACGATCGTTTAGGTCAGCAAGCTTCATCGCTTAGTAACTGACTAAACGATTGCTTAGTAACTCAAGGTAAATCGTTTACCTGTCGTCGCGCTACAAGATCGTTTGGACGATCAGGCTTCACAACCTCGTCGTCGTCTACGCGATCATTTGCTAATGTTCCTATCGTCTAGTGCGCGCTGAACGATCATCTACCTGCTGGAGTTTGCTACACGATGAGACCTCTTGGCGGTTCAAGACCCGGTTCGCCTGTGAACCGGTTTGCTCGATGAAAAATTTAATAGATAGGGTTTTCGTTCCGATTTTTTGGTTTAAAGGATCATCCCGATCCATTAATCTCTTTGTTTAATACATGTGATGTATGTTTTATATGTCATATGGTATGTACATATAGAAAATCCCACCTTAGGTTATGCATTGATCATGTATCATCTCTTTATTGTAATTGTTATAATTTAGAGAAGCATGATTTTAATTATGTAAGAGCATGTTCATGCATCATATAATATAAGAGTTATATTCATACATGCATAAAAAGCATTGACATGCATCATCTTTATATTATAATTGTTATAGTATAAGGGTGAATGATAACATGTTTGCTTGGTTATTACGTGTAATATAAAAGTTATATAGTAATGACCAGGCATTGCATGAAGCATGACACATAGGTTACTTTATAAATGTTATAAACGCCTCGTTATACGCAATGTTTTTTTAGTTGTTTCTTTTTAAGAGTTAAAGAGAAATTAGAACTAAAAGAAATAAGCAAAAAATGCATGCTCACTTAGGTTTAATTCATGGTTTTAAAATGTTTAAAACTTGGATCACATAGACCTAAGATCACGGTTCTAATATGATTAGCAACCCTAAGGCTTTAATCTTTTAATCAGTTTAATAGGATTAAATTGGCTAATAAAAGGTTAAAGTGTAGCAAATCTATCTATAAGGGACCTTTTGTCTAAGGCGGGTTCTGTCTAGGCTGGGGTATTTAAGTTGACAGAAACGTAACACCCCTACCTGGAAACTTACTTGGAAAGGTGAATTAGATAGATTTGATGCATGCATGCAAGTTAAGGACAGTCCATTAAAGTGTTTAAATGTGAACTTGTTTATATTTCATAAACAAACGTTGTTTATGAGCAGGCTTTAAAAAGACCACTTAGACTAAAATCAAGTAGCCAGATTGTCTAGGTTAATGAATCCCTAGGTAGAACATTCAAGTGGGAGGTACTTGGAGGCATAAGATGCTTCACTTAAACCTTTCACTTTTCTCCTAAAGTCCTACACCGTGAGATCTATCCTCGGCCTCGCGGCACCTTTGGCGTGTCCCCCTCAACGGATGGTGTTTGGTTAGGTAAATATCAAGGGTGATGGAGAGAATGTTCATAGTAAGTGGGAGCGAGAAGTGCGACAGCATATCCCTAGGTCTCCCTCATTAGGTTGAATAAAGTTACTGCGCATCGCCTCGAGGCACCCTAGGAGTGTCCCCTTAAAGGATGGCAGTTTTGTGCGTTTCTTTATTTGATCTCCTGTAAGAGGATAAGGTAACTTAATCTCTTGTCCTAATATGTCTTTTCCCTACAGTAAGCGCATTAGAGCGGGACTCTGGCACCGAAAACGAGGGGTTACACTTACACGGAATAGTTAAAGGTTAACGATTCTGGATCGAAAAATGGTGGCTGTTAGGTTCAGTTCCAAGAGTTGGTTCTACCTAATGGTTGAGAAAGTCTCATCCGAGTGAAGGCACAATTGATCACCCCACCGGTGGCGTGTTCTGACTCACTGGGGCATCATTGCAAAATAGAAGTTTATAACTTAGGGTACTTGAAATTGTTTTGCAAAACAAATAAAGATTTGTTCGTATTTTCAACAACTTTTTCAAATGGCTACAACCACCTTATCGTTGTTAAGCACCAAAAAAACAACTTGCGACAATTTTTCAACATGGAAACACATGATCACGACGATCCTAATCATCGAGGATCTCATGTTCGCTCTCACGGAGGCTTGTCCTTCTATTCCAGCTCCAAATGCCGCTGGAAATGTTCGAAGGCATACGAGCGATGGACAAGGACGAATGAGAAGGCCCAAGCCTATATCTTGGCAAATCTTTCTAACATCTTGGCCAAGAAGCATGGGGTGAGATTATGGAGTCCCTACAGGGGATGTTTGGACAAGCGTCTGAACAGCTTATACATGAGGCTTTTAAATACATCTTCAACTCCAAAATGCAAGAAGGCACCTCTGTTCGTGAACATGTGCTAAACATGATGGTCCACTTCAATGTGGCGGAGTTTAATGGGTCTACCATCAATGAGGGCAGCTAGGTTAGCATAATCCTGCATTCTTTACTGGAGAGCTTCCTGCACTTTGTTAGCAATGTGATTGTTAACAAAGTGAAGTATAACCTTACAACTCTCCTCAACGAGTTGCAGACATATCACTCCTTACTGAAAAGTAAGGAGAGGAAGAAGGGTGAGGCAAATGTTGCTTCATCCTCAAGGATGTTTCATAGAGGTTCGACCTCAGGAACGAAGTCTGACCTTTTACTTCTAACTCTGCAAAGGGGAAGAAGAAGAAGGGTGGTAAGGGAAAAGGGAAAGCACCTGCTAACCCACCGCCTGTCACCCCGAGGAGGTGTCCACCAGTTGCTAAGGGAAAGTGTTTCCATTGTAACCAAGATGGACATTGGAAGAGGAACTGTCCTCGGTATCTAAAGGAGAAGAAAGCAGCCAAGGCGGATAAAGGTAAATGTGATTTACTTGTGCTCGAAACTTGTTTAGTGGAGAATGATGATTCTACCTGGATAGTTTATTTAGGCGTCACTAACTATGTTTGTTCTTCTTTTCAGGGGATTAGATCTTGGCGACAACTGGAGGCTGGTGAGATGACGATGCGAGTAGGCACCGGGCACATCGTCTCAACTGTGGCAGTGGGAGGACTCCAGTTAACTTTACAAAATAGGTTTCTAATTTTAAATGATGTATATATTGTTCATGAACTAAAAAGGAACCTTATTTCTGTAAAGTGCTTATTGCAATGTAAATACACTGTTTCTTTCCATTTGAGTAAAGCGTTTATTCATAAAGATGGTGTCTTTATTTGCACAGCAAATCTGGAATCGAATTTATATGTGCTAAGGTCGTTAGCCATTAATTCCCTCTATAATACTAAAATGTTCAGAACTACCATAACTCAATCAAAACGTCAACGAATTTCTCCAAAATAAAATGCCCAACTTTGGCATCTATGTTTAGAGCACATAAATCTCAATAGGATTGAGAGATTAGTGAAGAATGGACTTCTAAGTGAGTTACAAGAAAATTATTTACCCATGTGTGAATTTTGCCTTGAGGGTAAGATGACTAAACGACATTTTACTGGAAAAGGTTTTAAAGCCAATGAGCCTCTTGAGTTAGTACATTAGATGACCTTTATGGTCCTATGAATATGTGAGCCCGAGGTGGCTATGAGTATTTTATCAGTTTTATGCTTCCTTATCGGACACGTTTTGGGGTTTCTGTCACACCCCACTCTAGATTACCCTCTTAACCTGGATGGAATGGTGACTGCAGCATTTACCAACCCTTTTGCTGGCACTTACTACCTAACTAACTTGTTAACTTTTACTCAAACCCTGAATACATACACATCATCAATATACAAACATATTAACTCGGAACTAAACACATTTACATTACAGGGTTTCGCAGCATTGTTCATACATGAATATTACAACTTAGTGAGCCCCATCTAGTATACTAGTCACTAGACAGACACATGTGTACTAACTAATACAGGTTTTCAATTACACTTCCTTCAACTTGTTTCTTTGAGTGGCAAAGCAGCAGCGGAAAAGTCTTTTAGGAACTGACCTCTACCTGAAAAGGAAAACATTTGAAAACGTGAGCTAGAAGCCCAGTGAGTGACATAATAAAGACATAAATCTCATGCTTAAACTGAAAGCTCGAAAACATAATATTGGAACTAAAATGTACCAAGCAAACGTGTACACAAAACCTTTAAAACCACCATTAAACATCATTATTCCTTAGTTGAGAACGAGCATACATCGCTCTAGCTCCCAACGTTTGTTACCGGCCAAGAGACCCATACTTCGGCCTCCCTTTGCTGGTATATAGCCTAGGAGACCCATACTTCGATTTCCCTTTATCCTTAGTTGAGAGTGAACTACTAGATCTAACCCTCAATGTCAACCTTAGTCGAGGAGAACCCTTTTGCTCAATCCTTCAACGTCAACCTTAGTTGGGGAGAACCCTTTTGCTCAATCCTTCGATGTCGTATTACCAACGTGCACGTGGTGTTTTCTATGTACCGTCAACACCTTCGGTACATTTATTCAGATACCTTTCTTACCTTCAGTATCCGACTCACTTAAGCTATCAAGTTCTCGAAGAGCATTAAAAGAATAGTTTTCAAATATAGCATAGAAAACTCTTTAGGATACCTTTCTTACCTTCAGTATCCCTTTTCATTTTGTTTAGGAATACCAACGCATGTACTTTGACAACCTTAGGTATTTAAAACATAGTACATCAAGCTTTATTCAACCTTAGCTTTAACCCTAAGGCACGCTTCATACTTCGTGAAATAAGTTGGCTTAAAACATACTGAACCAGCTTGTAAAAACCATTAGCATGAGTTAGACATGGAAAACATACTTGGAAAACCCATACACTAGTAAACATCATGAAAATGGAGTTACTAAAACATGCTGAAAGTATTTGGACAAGATAACATATTTAAATCATGTCAATTTCCGTGGAAAACATGCTTTACTTAGCATAAGAAATAGCTTCAAACATATGTTGCTTGACACTTCATTTGAACACTTAGCATGAGAAATATCTTCTAAGAAATCATAATTTCTAAGTCATTAAAACATTAAATCATTACATAGTCACTCACAACTCGTTGGTCTCTTAACGGGTTATACGCCTCTTCTAGCTCTTCTTGGCCCGAAAGGACATAATTCTCGGTTAACTACTTAGAATTCTTAGCAATATACCTCAAATAGGTCATTTACTAATGGAACTTCCATCATCAAAGACAGCTTTACTAGAGAGATACTCATCATAAGTGCATTCTTCTCATGAGCTAGATCCTCATGAGCGAGAGCCTCCTCATGAGCGAGATTCTTCATCCTAGCGGTACTCACCTTTCCAGTGAGATTCAGTCCAATTTCTAGCGAGATTTCCTTCTAGAGCGAGATCCTCATCACAAAATTAGCGAGATTTCCTTTATTAGCGAGATCCTCAGCACAAAATTAGCGAGATTTCCTTCATAAGCGAGATTCTCATTCTCCATATGAGTTGTTTGCTTGTTCTTCCCAAGCAGCTGTCTGCTTATGCACAGCTTCTCTATTACAACTTCAAAAATTCATAACTCAAAATCCAGACCTCTTTTGAAGGAACTTACTTCTACAAACTTGTTTACAATTGAGTTAAATTTCTTACCTTAAAATTTCAGCCAAAAATTCCTTATTGTTTGGCTTAGAGCTTCCAATGTTCTCCTCGGGCCCTGATTAATCAGAGATTCTGCCTCTTCTGCAAATTCCTTACTTTTGTTCTTCTCCTCTTGCAATCTTTCTCCAACAAGACCATCTCAAAAACTAGATTCTCCTAGCTTTCAAATGGCACCACTTTCACTAAATTTGCTCTTGTCAATTGCCGAAACCATGCTTTTGAAGTTCTTTTTCCCTTTTAATCTTCCTATATCCTCCCGAATTCAAGGATTAACCGCCACGTGCCAAACCAATAAATGAGTTTCCTTATTTAACATGTTTTCCTTTCCTTTCTAAACAGCTCCTATAAATAACATGGATTTTCACTTATTAGATATTTAATATATCATTCCTTTAACTAAACATGTTTGTTTAGGAAACTTAAAATTCGGGGTTTAAACTTAGCTACACAAGAACTTATTTCTTCTTTCTTCCATCCTCTATCCCTCCTAAACCATGGCTTCATTTAACTCACTAAAAGACATCACATTACTTACTTTTACTTAAAGTAATTAGGGTTCGGGTTTTACAGTTTCGCAGTAGAGACTGCGAGTACATACTCAACTGTGTTCCCTCTAAGAGTGTTGCAAGAACACCTCTGGAGTTGTGGAACGGGCGTAAAGCTAGTTTACATCATTTCCGCATTTGAGGTTACCCTGCAGATGTGCTTGAGGCTAATCCTAAGAAGTTGGAACCACGGTCGAGGTTATGCCTCTTTTTAGGCTACACCAAAGGTACACAAGGGGGTTATTTTTATGATCCAATGGAAAATAGGGTGTTTGTGTTGAATGTATGTCGTTTGTGTTTCAGTCACTCTGAAATCAGAGCGATCTAAACCTGCTCATGGAACTCTTGGTATGAGATCCTTCAATTGGTATCAGAGCTAGGTTTCTGATACTCTGATTTCATCTGTTGCAACGGAATAACGTTTACATTCATGGTGGGTGCATTTCTACGTTGTTTTAAAAGTTAATTATGCTCTGGATGTGCCAGATTAATGGATGTTTTACGGATGAATTGCCTCGATTTGTTTAATTCCTTTTACATTTGCGGTTGTTTGTAAAAACCCCTATGTTTTTTGGCATAAATAATCGTAATCGAGTCTGTATTCAAAATGTTTGAAGTCTTGAGTCTTGAGTCTGGGCAAAGGTTGCGGCTTTTCGAGAAAGGAGATGATCTAGTGTTGATCGCATCGTGCAGAAGACGCTCTATGCGATCGCTGTCCATCGCATTGTGAAGATGAAGGACTATGCGATCACGGTTGAATACATCGGTTGAATGATGGGGTATGTGATAACAGGAATAAATGCACGTTATTACAGTGCTAAGTTCTTAAACAATATTGGCTTGCGTTGATAAAATATATAAGGTTGCGTCCAAAAAGCATTAAGTTTATGGCATAATTAGGAATCTTCATTCTATGTGATTATCTTGTATTATGTATGCTTCATTCGTCCATTAGAGATACTCGGGAGGGTAGTCTAAGGACAGGATCTAGGCTTGGAAAAGTCAGGTTAGAATCTAGGCTCGGGAGAGTCAGATTAGAACGCATAATCAAGAGATAGGAGCTTAGCAATAAGCACTATTTGCTATTAACACATCGCATGCATCCTAGAGATAGGATATGATTGTGTGCTGTCACCTTGTCTTTGTGTGCATCTTGCATCATCGCTCTATGGACACTTTTGCATTCAACACATGCGTCCTAGACTTAGGAGCACCGCATTTGCATTGGGAAATGATTTATTGTTGCATGAGTGTAGCATGATCGCATAGTCTGACGCATTCCCAGGTAACGCTAGTTAAAGACCTTCTCAACCCGTTCATCCGCATACTCAGTGCATCTATTGCATAATCAAACTTTTGATAATTTCATCTTTCCGCAATCTTAATTGATAAATTCATCTTGCCGGTAGACTTTCTCATTTTGGATTATAAAGCGAACAAAGATGCGCCCATCATATTGGGACAATCATTCCTTTCGACCGACCGCGCTCAAATTGATGTGCGCAAGGGGGAGATTGTAATGAACATTCATGGGGAAAAGCTCCAGATTAAGGCAGTCAAGATTCTAGAGGACAAAGAAAAGAGGGAAAAGCCACCGTGGACGTGAAAAGACCAGCTTGGAATAAGCAGTCCCTGAGTTACTATATAACTCAACCTCATCAGGGATGCAACTCTTTTGAATATCCTTTTTCCTGCATCAATACTTCATGAACTTTCATCATCTTGTTATTATCTATCATCGTAATCACTTTTTTGTTATTGTTTATCTATCTGCACTTTTCTTATTCTAAAAAAAAAATGCGATCGTGTTGAACGATTGCGGTAAAAGACTTTGTTTTGTTTAAAATCATTTGACCCTGTCGATGTTTTTCTTGCAAACAATTGAGGCGAACAATTGCGGAGGCGCCACACGAAGACGTAACTACTTCACTCCGTCACCGCAATACAAAGAAGGAAGATCGCCGCAAAGCAGGATGCAACAACGAATAATGCGAGCGACAACGCAAATTTAGGTGTTGTATTCTTCCTTGACTTTATTCCAAATTTTGCACTATCGCATCGAATTTTAATTTTAAAAGTTTTGTCACCACATTCTCTTTGATTACCGCAATCATTTAACATTGATAAATTTAGTAAGTCGCCGCATGCTTTCTCTTTGCCAATTATGATTTCAATGATGAAAAACATGCTTCTATTTTTTTCGTATACACTAGGGTCAGCTTAATTTTAGGATAGTCACCTCATGAAATATTTCTAGAAGTTAGTGGTCTGCTAGCTTTCTTTCAAACTGACCCTTTACCAAACTTCCCAAGAACATCGCATGACTTCTTTCAATCTTTTGGCAATGAGGATATTGCCACATTTTAAATTTGGGGGTGAGGTATTTATTTTTCGACCTTGCTATTTTTAGCTTTATGAAAAAAAATTATTTGAGAATAACAACTCCACTGTCAACACAATGGGTAAACCCATGTTGATAAGAGTTAAGTTGTGAAGGACATTTACCCGTAGTTGGATGTCTGCATGACATACGTGGGGGAAAGCCAAAACGAAAGTAAGTCGCCAGGATTAGCGCATAAATAAATGACCGCATCTCTGCTGCCAAGTAGGTATGAGTTTAGTCTGAGAAAGAGTGCATTGCTCATAGTTGGATGTCCACATGACACACGTGGGGGCAAGCCAAAATGAAGGCAAGGCACTTGGATCGGCGCAAGGTCAGAAAAAATAATAATGTCAAGAAATATGCAAGAATAAAAATCATTTTTAAAACCCTGGTGGAAAAGTTTTCTTTTTGAAATAAATCATGCGATGTCCCGGAATTTAGTAAAGTCCTTTTGAAGGTTAAACTTGCGGTCCCTAGGTTTTAGAAATATTTTAAGAAGAGATTTGAATAAAAATTAAGGAAATTTTGGTGTATAGGATTTGAATGAAGTATCCTTGAGAAATCTAGGAAAAGAGATTGCGGTAGACTTTCTAAAGGAAATCTTAAGCTTATGCTTGAGGACAAGCATTATTTAAATTTAGGGGTGTGATAACGGGCAGAAATGCACGTTATTACAGTGCTAAGTTCTTAAACAATATTGGCTTGCATTGATAAAATATATAATATTGCATCCAAAAAGTATTAAGTTTATAACATTGCGGTCGCATGCGTTTATCGCATAGAAACAGTTAATTTTTGTATTTTTATGCAGAATATGCGTTGACGCAAGGCGAAAGGCGAGATCACAAGAAATCAATGGTCGAGCACAGCATTACCGCAAGGCTTTGCAGTGATTTGTGTTCACAAACATCTGCTCAAGAAGGATTGCCGCATAGAGCCGACGCAACTTGGTGGACGTATCTGAGTGAAAGGCATAATTAATCACGATGGGACAGAAAGCTGATGACGGTCGAATCTGAATTAAGTTGACAAGCCACTAACGATAACAAGTACACTAAGCTTTTCGTTGACAAATATTCGACACATCAGTCAGAGAATTAAAGCCATCCCTCTATGCAATCATAAGAGAGAAGCCGCCTTTCACCCCGAAGGCTCTATAAATACCGAAGGCAACCTTCAGAAAAAGGGTTCAGTAGTCGGTTCTTTTTGTTCATAGTTTAGCCTTGTCCATAGTTTTACTTTGTATTTTAAGGCGGAAGCGAGAAAAGGAGATTGTGCCGATAGATTATTCCAGTGAACTTAGGAGAGTGCCGGAAGCTTCAAGATCAGAGAGAGGGCCAGCTCCTGTGGAAGCAGGAATATTTTTTGAACCGAATAGAGTTGACAGTGTAAAAGCCTTGGGAAGCAAGGGATTGCTACTAGGCTCTCTATCCTTATCTTCCATTGTTATTTTGTACTCAAACTCATTTATAGAAATGGAATTTACTTCTCTATATCTGTTCACTCTCTGTTTATTACGCATGAGTAGCTAAATCTGTTGAATGGGTTGAGAAGCACTTAGCTAGCATAAATGGGATCTTCATTCTATGCGATTATCTTGTATTATGTATGTTTCATTCGTCCATTAGAGATACTTGAGAGGGTAGTCTAAGGACAGGATCTAGGCTTCGAAAAGTCAGGTTAGAATCTAAGCTTGGGAGAGTCAGATTAGAACGCATAATCAAGAGATAGGAGCTTAGGAATAAGCACTATTTGCTATTAACGCATCGCATGCTTCCTAGAGATAGGATATGATTGTATGCTGTCACCTTGTCTTTGTATGCATCTTGCATCATTGCATAGGAAAAGAGTAGAGACTTAGGAATAAGTTCTATGGACACTTTTCATTCAACACATGCGTCTTAGACTTAGGAGCACCGCATTTGCATTGGGAAATGATTTGCTATTGCATGAGTGTAGCATGATCGCATAGTCTGACGCATTCCCAGGTAACGCTAGTTAAAGACCTTCTCAACCCATTCCTTCGCATACTTAGTGCATCTATTGCATAATCAAACGTTTCTCAAATCCGCCGCATTTATTTATTTCATTACCGAAATAATAACACCAAACAACTATTTGAGTTACCAGTTACCACAAAGTCTTCATGAAAAATTATAACTGCATATTGTTTTCCCAAGTCCCTGAGTTCGACCCTAGACTTACCAGGAAACTCAGTGGGGTTTATACATAGATTCCACTGAGAAAACTTGTTACTCAATGCAATTTCATCACGGCATTTCATTCCATATTTTCACCTCATAAAATAACGCATCAGTATGCAATCAAGAGTTGGTAGTATCAGGTTGACGATCGTGCATGCAATCACTGAGTATCATTTAATGCACACTCGAGCTAAACGATCGTTTAAGTCAGCAAGCTTCATTGCTTAGTAACTGACTAAACGATTGCTTAGCATCGCCAGGTAAATCGTTTACCAAGTTGCACGCATCGTGTAGATGATGAGACACTCGCATATCGTTTAAAGCATGCTAGAAGATCGTTTAGGTCAGCAAGCTTCATCGCTTAGTAACTGACTAAAGGATCGCTTAGTAACTCAAGGTAAATCGTTTACCTGTCGTCGCGTTACACGATTGTTTGGACGATCAGGCTTCGCAGCCTCGTTGTCGTTTACATGATCGTTTGCTATTGTTCCTATCGTCTAGTGCACGTTGAACGATCGTCTAGCTACTGAAGTTTGCTACACGATGAAGACCTCCTGGCGGTTCAAGACCCGGTTCGCCTATGAACCAGTTTGCTCGATGAAAATGTAATAGATAAGGTTTTTATTCCTCCTTTTTTTTGTTTAAAGGCTCATCTCGGTCCATTAATCTCTTTGTTTTATACATGTGATGTATGTTTTATATGTCATATGTTATGCACATATAGTAAATCCCACCTTAGGTTATGCATTGATCATGCATCATCTCTTTATTGTAATTGTTATAATTTAGAGAAGCATGATTTTTTAATTAGATAAGAGCATGCTCATGCATCATATAATATAAGAGTTATATTTATGCATGCATAAAAAGCATTGACATGCATCATCTTTATTAGTAATGATTGGACATTACATGAAGCATGACACATAGGTTACTTTATAATTGTTATAAATGCCTCGTTATGTGCAATGTTTTTTAGTTGTTTCTTTTTAAGAGTTAAAGAGAAATTAGAACTAAAGAAATAAGAAAGACATGCATGCTCACTTAGGTTTAATTCATGGTTTTTAAAATGTTTAAAATTTGGATCACATAGACCTAAGATCACGGTTCTAATATGATTAGCACCCCTAAGGCTTTAATCTTTTAATCAGTTTAATAGGATTAAATTGGCTAATAAAAGGTTAAAGTGTAGCAAATCTATTTATAAGGGACCTTTTGTCTAAAGTGGGTTCTGTCTAGGCTGGGGTATTTAAGTTGACGGAAACATAACACCCCTACCTGGGAACTTACCTGGAAAGGTGAATTAGATAGATTTGATGCATGCATGCAAGTTAAGGACAGTCCATTAAAGTGTTTAAATGTGACTACTTGAACTTGTTTATATTTCATAAACAAACGTTGTTTATGAGCAGGCTTGGAAGAGTGCCGGAAGCATCGAGATCAGAAAAAGGGCCAACTCCTGCGGAAGCAGGAACATCTTTTGAACAGAATAGAGTTAACAGTGTAAAAGCCTTGGGAAGCAAGGGATTGCTACCAGGCTCTCTATCCTTATCTTCCATTGTCATTTTGTACTTTGAACTTATCTATAGAAATGGAATTTACTTCTTTATATCTATTCACTCTCTGTTTATTATGCATGAGTAGCTAAATCTATCGAATGGGTTGAGAAGCACTTAGCTAGCATAACTGGGGATCTGCATTCTATGCGATTATCTTGTATTATATATGCGTCATTCGTCCATTAGAGATACTCGGGAGGGTAGTCTAAAGATAGAATCTAGGCTTGGAAAATTCAGGTTAGAATCTAGGCTCGAAGAATCAGATTAGAAATGCATAATCAAGAGATAGAAGCTTAGGAATAAACATTGTTTGCTATTAACGCATCGCATGCTTCCTAGAGATAGGTTATGATTGTATGGCGGTCACCTTGTCTTTGTGTGCATCTTGCATCATCGTATAGGAAAGAAGTAGAGACCTAGGAATAAGCTCTATGGACATTATCGCATTCATCGCATGCGTCCTAGAATTAGGAGTTTGTAACACTAAAGAAGGATTTCCTTATTATGCATGCACTGTGCCATAAACTTGACACGATGTTTTTATATCTTTAGTCTTTATGTGATACTACTTCTAAATATGCGTTGTTAATTATATGCTTGTAGTATACGATGAGGTAATGTGTGTCACAAGTTTCCTTGCGCTAAAACCAAGTATAATTCCAACGCAAGTTTCTCAGAATAATCCGAGGTCGAACACATGGATTGTTTTCGTTAATGTGTTACTAATGTGGTATATGCGACCAATTTTTACAATTAATAAAGAATGGTTGTTTATACCGTAATGTAATTTGCGATGAAATAAAGTTGCATACATAAAATAAAATCCTAAACTAATATGATACAAGATATAAGATACACGATACATGATACTGAGTTAGAGACTGACTGTGAAGTTATACAAAGGATCGTGGTATGCGATGGCAAGTCTTTATGAATGTAGCAGAAAGAGAAGGAGTAAATAGTAAAAACAACGCAAGTTTGTCAATTGCGTAAAAGATGCAACTAAGGTTCCGCTTTCCCTTGGCGTACACCTCTCGGTGATCGGCCGCGTTCCCATATCTCTATGGTGAAACAGGGATGAACGTGATGAACGCAAGGTTGTTTCCATCTTTGGAAATACTCCTCGCTTTAGTTAACGCATTCTTCCAACCTTCCCTCGATAGGCGGAATAACATCTTCACTTCTACTCCTCACAGGTGAAGATGCCATCGAGCATGCTTTAGCTAAACTTAATTATTTCCTTAACACAAATTAATTTACTTGCTTAATTCTTGCTAATTACCCAGGGAATTAGGAAAACATCATGAAGAAAATGGATTATGGATGAACAGAAATAGACAGAGAGATGATAATGGTAATGATCATAACATTTAATACTAAGATTAAGCATTCGATACATGGTGTGAATGAAAGATTAAGAAGATGAATACAAGTGATGAAATAGAGATTAGAAACAAATACAGAAGAAGTGTCAACGTCTTGACATAGATCATGAACGGAGGTTTTTCTTGCCGGCGTGTGGTAGAAATGGAGAGGAGTGCTTCCCTCTCAGGCTTGCTTTTCTGGTAGAACTGACCTTTGCACAGAGCTTCAACGACGGGGATTGGAAGGATTCCTTGCTCGGAGACTCACCTCTCGGCCTTGTCTCTTGATTATCCCGGATCAACTCTGGAAATCGCTTCAGATCAGTCTCTCTCTCAGATCAGTATATACACGTCTCTATGTATTCAAGTTTATCGTTCAGTGAATTTGCAGAAGCTATTTATAGGTGAAGCTTGGCTCTTTGACTTCGTGGAACCCACTTTATGGTTATGGTAGTTCCTGAAATGGCGGAGGGAATATTCCTTTTGTTACGTAATCAACCTGTCAGAAATGCACAACTGAAAGCTGTACATTTGTCAGAATCCTCCGTAAATGCGTTGCTATTTACATCTTCGGTCGATCGCCGCATGCGGTGTTATTTTTTATTACCGCATGCGGTTGAATTTGCATTGATCGCTAAGCTCTTGATCGATTGTCGCATGCGTCGTCATTGCGTTGAGCATCTCTTCATTCCTGAATGATGGGCGCAATGCGACGTAGATGCGTTGTTTCTTTTATCTTTGAGTCATTAATGCATGCATTGTTTCTTTTATCTTTGAGTCACTGATTTCTTGCAAAACAGAAATTGAAACACTCTATTCTACCATCGCAATGGTGTTAGTGGGTGTATTGACGACATTTTACAATTTTCGCATTTCTTAGCCAATTTCTATACTATCGACGCAACTTTTCTTTCTTTTTGCCGCAATATCTAAATAAAACAGTATAAATAACTTGTATTTCTAAAAGTTATCAGAGTTACTGCATTTGTATTGGAAAATGATTTACTGTCGCATGACTATAGCATGATCGCATGACTGTAGCATGATCACATAGTTTGAACGCATTCTCGGGAAACGCTAGCTAAAAACCTTCTCAACCCGTTCCTCCGCATACTCAGTGTATCTGCCACATAATCAATCTTTTCTCAAATCCGCCGCATACTTTTTACACCACAAACAACAACCAACCTATCATTAATTTATTTGTTACCGCAAAGTGATCTTAAAAATTATCACCGTATATTGTGTTCCTTAGTCCCTGAGTTCGACCCTGGACTTACGAGAAAACTCAGTAGGATTTATACTTGATTCTACTGAGAAAACTTGTTGCACAACACATTTCCATCAACGTAATTCCTTCCATTATATCATCGCATAAAATAATGCATCAAGTTTTTGGCGTCGTTGCCGGGGACTTCGGCAAGACAGTGTATTAACGGTAATTTTTCTGATTTCTTTACAGCTCTCAATCTCTAGCGAATTACGATCTAGAGATTGGGAGGACGTTCCGACGAAGATTGAGAGATAGCCGCCAACAACAACCACCAGAGAAAGACAATATGGCGGAGTAACCTGGAAACGGAGTACCAAATGAAAACAATGTCATGGCGAATCCAATCCTACTGGCAAACGATCGCAATAGGCCCATTCGAGACTATGCACTGCCCAACCTCTATGATTTCACGCCAGGAATCATGAGGCTTGCACTTGATGGATCTCGATTCAAAATGAAACCGGTGATGTTGTAGATGATCCAGACTGCTGGACAGATCTGAGGAAGGCGTGGCGATGACCCGTACGACCACCTCCGGAGCTTCATAGAAATCTGCAACACTTTTGTGTTCCCAAATATTTCCACCAAAGAAGTTCGACTAACTCAGTTTCCATTTTCTTTCTATGATCAGGCACGAAAATGTGTGAATTCTCTCGAACCGGGGGAGATCAATTCATGGGAATAAGTAGTAGAAAAGTTTATGAAGAAATATTTCCCACTAACTGAGAATACCAGGAGAAGGAAATTAATAACAAATTTTGAACAGGACATGGACGAATCGCTCAGCAATGCTTGAGCGAGGTTAAAGAGGCTGGTAAGAGACTGCCCGCACAACGGATTACCAGACTGCTTGCAAATGGGGATTTTTTTATCACGGATTAAATCCTACTTCGTAGATCGCTGCCAATGCGGCAGACGCTGGAGGTCTGCTAGATAAAACGTATGATGAGGCCAAGAACAACCTGATCGCATCTCTAAAAATCACGAGGACTGGAGAGAGAGCGATCAGAGATTGAGAATAAAGGATAGTAACGCAAACAATGGTGCTATCGCATCACTTCAGAGTCAGATGACTGCGATGATGAACTTGATACAGTGAACGCAATCAACCAGATTGCCGAAAGGTGTGGTACTTACGGTGAAGGACATGTAATGGAGGAATGCCCGCAAAACCCACAGTCTATTTATTTTGTGAAGAATAATCCTTCTCTAACATGTACAACCCCGGGTGGAGAAACCACCCAACTTTGCATGGAAAAATCAGCAGCAAAATTTCGAATAAGTGGCCGAAAAAGAAAAGCCACCCAAATTTTTCCCGTGAAGCAACAGTCAGACGAGTAATCAAGTTAGCAATTCGCAGGCGCCGCAATCTTCCTCTTTGGAAAGTTTGTTGAAGCAATATATCGAGAAGAAGGAAACTGTGCTTCAAAACCAAGCGACATCTATCCACAACCTGGAACTACAGATGGGCCAGATTGCGAGCGAACTTAAGAACATACCGCAAGGGGCCCTGCCGAGTTCAACGGAACTCCCACGTAACCCAGGGGTACGGGTAAAGAGTAATGTCAAGTAATGACATTGAGGAGTGGCAAGACTGTGGTAGGGGAGAAGAAAGAGCCGAGTAGAGCTGCTTCAATTGCGCTGGAACAAGAGATTGTGGTGACTCGAGAAGAAGAAGGAGAAAAATAAGCAATAGAGCCAGAGATTGCGTCCACCTCAGAGCTAAAAGAACAGGGGATCGTGAGAGTACAGTTTCCACCTTTACCACAGAGATTCAGAAAGAAGAAAAATGATCAGGTACAGTACCAACGCTTCATGAATATGTTAAAATAATTGCATATTAACATTCCGTTCACTGAAGCAATTGAGGAGATGCCCGCCTATGCGAAGTTTCTAAAGGATATGGTGACAATGAAGAGAGACACTGGTAAGTCGCCACGGTGGCCTTGACGCAGAGCTCAAAATCGATAATCCCACTGAAGATGCGTGATCATGGGAGTTTTACTATAGCTTGCTCCATTGGAGGATTGTACATCAGGCAGGTGTTATGTTATCTTGGAGCCAACATTAACTTGATGCCTCTGTCAATTTTCAAGCGGCTGAATGTGGGGAACCTTGCGCCCACGACAGTGACTCTCCAATTAGCCAATAGATCTCTGGTGCATCCAGAGGGGAAGGTGAAGGACGTGCTGGTCACAATTTACAAATTTATATTGCCAGCAGACTTCATCATCTTGGACTACGAAGCAGATAAAGATGTGCCCATCATTCTGGCACGACCATTTTTTTCTACCGATCGTGCCTAGATTGATGTGCACAAAGGAGAGATCACCTTGAGCATGAATGGACAGAAGCTCAAGTTTGACATTATCCGTGCCATGAAATATCCTGATGTAAAAGACCTTAATGAATCTGACAATGAACAGAGTTTAAATGAAGAAGAGAAGCCTGAAGATGAGGATGGGGTCGCATCCATTGTTGCATGCAATGCGATTATAGAAAGAACAAATAAGGAAGATGAGATGATCGCAACCCAAGAAGAGGAGCCAACAATGAATGAAGAAAGAAAAAAAATGCAACCGTCCTTAAAAAAGCCACCAATAGTAGAGTTGAAGACCCTGTCTAGCCACCTAAAGTATGTGTTTCTAAGGCAGAATGAAAAGCTATCGGTAATCATTTCCTTTGCACTCAATGAATACCAAGAGAATGCGCTGCTGAGCATTCTGAGAAAATATGTGAGAGTATTGGCTGGACGCTCGCCGACATTCGAGGAATTAGCCCCGCATATTGTATGCATATAATTCGTCTCAAAGAAAACCAAAAAGGATCGATCGAACATCAGCGCTGACTCAACCCTGCGATGAAGGAGGTCGTAAAGAAGGAGATAATCAAGTGGTTAGATGCGGGCACCATCTATCTGATAGCAGACAACACGTGGGTCAGCCCTGTGCAGTGCTGCCGAAGAAAGGTGGGATTACGGTAGTCTCTAACGCAAATAACGAGCTGATATCGCAAAGAACCGTCACTGGATGGCGTATTTGCATGGACTACCGCAAGCTGAATGCAACAATGAAGAAAGATCATTTCCCTTTACCTTTCATTGATCACTGGATCATGTAGTTGGAAATGACTTCTACTGCTTCTTGGATGGGTATGCCGGTTATAATAAAAACATAATTGCTCTCGAAGATCAAGGAAAGGCCACATTCACCTGCCCGTATGGAACTTTTGCTTTTCGCCGCATGTCGTTCGGCCTCTGCAATGCGCCGAGCACTTTCCAAAGATGCATTGATGGCCATCTTTTCAAAATATCTCGAAGACTCTGTAGAAATATTCATGGACGAATTTTCTATATATGGGCACTCATACGAAGTCTATCTCGACAACTTGGAGAAGATCTTGAAAAGATGTGAGGAGACGAACCTTGTGTTTAATTGGGAGAAATGCCATTTTATGGTGAATGAGGGCATTGTGTTGGGGCATAAGGTATCTAAAGACCAGTTGGAGGTGGACAAGACAAAAATTGAAACAATTGAAAAGCTACCACCTCTAACGAGTGTCAAGGCTGTTAGGAGCTTCTTGGGACATGCCGAATTTTACAGACGTTTTGTCAAGGACTTTTCAAAAATAGCACGACCGCTTAGTGCGTTGATGGAGGCCGATAGAAAATTTGACTTTGATGATAATTGCCATAACGCATTCATGATTTTGAAGAACGCACTGACGACTGCGCCCGTGTTGATCACGCCAGATTGGACACTTCCCTTTGAATTAATATACGATGCGAGTGAGTATGCAATGGTAGCAATGCTAGCGCAGAAGAGAAAAACAATACTACATCCCATCGCATATGCGAGTAAGACTTTAAACCCTGCTCAAACTAACTATACCACCACAGAAAAAGAGTTGCTTGCAGTAATATTTGCGTTGGAGAAATTTAGAGCATATTTGCTTGGAACAAAAGTACTCATCCATACTGACCACTCAGCGATAAAATATTTGATGACAAAGAAGGACGCGAATGTGAGGTTGATAAGATGGGTTCTCCTCCTCCAGGAATTCAATATGGAAATAATTGATCGCAAAGGGATGGAGAACCAAGTTATGGATTATTTATCCAGACTAGAAAATCCAGAGATTGACCGCAATCAGTCCTAAGTGAGCGCAATGTTCCCAGACGAGCAGTTATTTCATATTGAAGAATTGCCATGCTACGCAGACGTGGTAAATTATCTGGTTTGCGAGCAATTTCCTGAAGATTATATTGACCACCAAAAGAGACGGCTCAGGCATGAATGCAGACATTATTATTGGGATGAGCCAAATTAGTATAAAAGAGGGCTAGACCAGATTATGCGACTATGTTTACCAAATGCTGCTCAACAACGCATATTATCGCAATGTCATGATTCACCATATGGCGAACACTTTGGAGGTCAACGCACCGCAGCGAAAGTATTATAAAGTGGGTACTATTGGCCAACACTATTTAATGATGCCAGAGACTATGTGATGAAGTGTGACCGGTGTCAACGCACGGGTAACATTTCATGGAAAGACGCGATGCCCATGAACATCATTTTAGAACTAGAATTGTTCGACATCTGAAGCATTGATTTCATGGGACCATTCCCACCTTCGAATGGTCACAAGTATATTCTCTTAGCCATCAACTATGTGTTTAAGTGGGTAGAAGCAGTAGCATGCGCCGCAAATGATGCGACATTAATCTTCAAATTTCTAAAGAAAAATATTTTCACGCGTTTTGGCACTCCACGTGCCATAATAAGTGACGAAGGCTCCCACTTTGTCAATCACCTTGTCAAAAATCTACTGCTGGAATATAATATCCTCCACAAAATGGCCACCGCATACCATCCATAAACGAATGGTCAGGCTGAAGTGTCCAACCGAGAAATTAAATTGATATTGGAGAAGGTGGTAAAGCCTTCGCGAAAAGATTGTGCAACAAAGTTGGACGATGCGTTGTGGGCATACTGGACTGCCTACAAAACACCGATAGGCATGTCTCCGTATGCGTTGGTGTTTGGTAAAGCGTGCCATTTACCATTGAAGCTGGAGCACAAGGCACCGTGGGCGGTGAAGAAGCTTAATTTCGACATAAAAGCAGCAGGGGAATTAAGAAAACTACAACTGGTCGACCTTAATGAGTGGAGAACGCTAGCTTATGAAAATGCCAAAATTTACAAAAAACGAGCAAAACATTGGCATGACAACCGGCTATGCGGCAAAAATCTCCACGTCGGACAAAAGATCTTACTTTTCAATTCACGGTTACGGCTCTTTCCTGGCTAGCTAAAGTCGTGCTGGTCCGGGCCCTTTATAACTAAAGAAATATTCTTGCATGGTGATGTTGAGCTAATTAATAAGGAAGGGACCCGTATATTTAAAGTTAACGGGCAAAGAGTCAAGGCATATTGTGAAGGTGACTTTCATCGAGAAAATACCTCTGTAGATCTGAGAAATCCGAAATGAAGGGAAACCGAGTGGCCCTTGCGCTGGCATGCGATAGAAAATCATCTGGGGCACAAGTCTTCTTGATTATCTTTTTTCTTACTTATGATTCATAAACTCTCACTACTATGATGTTATCTCAAATTTCGTTTATATGTCTTCATTTTGTATTTACAAAAAAAAAAAAAAATATTAACTTCGTTTTTTTAATTATTTGACCTTCTCGATGTTTTTCTTTACAAATGATCAAGGTAAATGATTGCGAAGGTGCTACACGAAGATGCAACTACTTTATTTCGTCACCGCAATCCAAATAAAGTAGATCGCTGCAAAGCAAGATGCGTCAACAAATAATGTGGGCGACAACACAAATTTGGGGGTTGTATCTTTCCTTGACTTTATTCCAAATTTAGCACTATCGCATCGCATTTTAATTTTGAAAATTTTATCACCGCATCATCTTAGCTTACCGCAATCATTTAACATCGATCAATTTTAAGTCACCACATGCTTTCTCTTTGCCAATTATGATTTCATTGATGAAACGCATAATTCTATTTTTTCGTATATACTAGAGTCAACTTAATTTTAGGACGGTCACCTCAGGAAATATTTCTAGAAGTTAGTGGTCTGCTAGCTTTCTTTCAAATTGACCCTTTATGAAACTTCCTAAGAACATCGCATGACTTCTTTCAATCTTTTAGCAATGAGGACATTACCGCATTTTAAATTTAAGGGTGCAGTATTAATTTTCGACCTTGCTATTTTTAGCCTTATAAAAAAAATCATAACGTTGTGATCGGATCCTACCCATAGTTGGATGTCCGCATGACACCCGTGGGGGCAAGCCAAAACGAAGGTAAGAATCATGATCAATACATAAAAAATGACCGCAACTCCGCTGCAAAATGGGCATGAGTTTAGTCTGAGAAAGAGCGCCTTGCTCGTAGTTGGATGTCCGCATGACACATGTGGGGCAAGACAAAACGAAAGCGAAGCACTTGGATCAGTGCAAGGTCAGAAAGAAAAAAAAAACATAATGTCTAAAATACGCAAGGATAAAAAAATCATTTAACATCCCAGTGAAAAATATTTTTTGAAATAAATCATGTGATGTCCTAGAATCTAGTAAAGTCTTCTTGAATGTTAAACTTACGGTCCCTAAATTTTAGAAATATTTTAAGAAGAGACCTGAATAAAAATTAAGGAAATTTTGGTGTATAGGATTTGAATGAGGCATCCTTGAGAAATCTAGGAAAAGAGATTGCGGTCGACTTTCTAAATGAAATATTTAGCTTATGCTTGAGGACAAGCATTGTTTAAATTTGGGGATGTGATAACGGGCAGAAATGCACGTTATTACATTGCTAAGTTATAAAACAATGTAGGGTTGTGTTGATAAAAACATATAAGATTGTGTCCAAAAAGCATTAAGTTCAAAATATTGCGGTCGCATGCGTCTATCATATGAAAATAGTTAACTTATGTATTTTTGTGCAGAATATGCGTTGACGCAAGGCAAAAAATGTGAGCACAAGCAATCAACGGTCGAGTGCATCAAAAGATTGCGTTACCGCAAGGTTACGCGGTGATTTGCGCTCGCAAATATCTGCTCAAGAACGTTGCCGCATAGAGCAGGTGCAACTTGGTGGGCGCATCCAGGTGAAAAGCGTTATAAATCATGATGGGACAGAAAGCTGATGACAGTCAATTTCGAATTAAGTTGACAAGCCGTTAACGAACTACTGTAGTAAGTACACTCAAATTTTCGGTGACAAATATTTGACGCATCAGACAGAGAATTAATGCCATCCCATCAGTGCAATCATAAGAGAGAAGAAGCCTTTCACCCAGAAGCTTTACAAATACCGAAGGCAACCTTCAGTGAAAAGGTTCGTCTAGTTAGACAGTTAGATAATTTTCTCCATAGTTAGCAGTAGCCTTGTTCTTAGTTTTTCTTTTATTTAGAAGGTGAAGCGAGGGAAGTGAGATTGTACCGAGAGATCATTCCGGTGAACTTGGAAGAGTGCCAGAAGTGTCGAGATTAGAGAGAGGGCCAACTCCTACGGAAAGAGGAACATCTTTTGAACAGAATAGAGTTAATAGTGTAAAAGCCCTGGGAAGGGATTGCTACCAGGCTCTCTATCCTTATCTTCCATTGTCATTTTGTACCTTGAACTTATCTATAGAAATGGAATTTACTTCTTTATATCTGTTCACTCTTTGTTTATTACGCATGAGTAACTAAATCTGTCGAATGAGTTGAGAAGCACTTAGCTAGCATAACTGGGGATCTTCATTCTATGCGATTATCTTGTATTATGTATGCATCATTCGTCCATTAGAGATACTATCTAAGGATAGAATCTAGGCTTGGAAAAGTTAGGTTAGAATCGAGGCTCAGAAGAGTAAGATTAGAAACGCATAATCAAGAGATAGAAGCTTAGGAATAAGCACTGTTTGCTATTAACGCATTGCATGCATCCTAGAGATAGGTTATGATTGTATGCGGTCACCTTGTCTTTGTGTGCCTCTTATATCATCGCATAAGCAAGAAGTAAAAACTTAGGAATAAGCTCTATGGACATTATCGCATTCATCGCATGCATCCTAGAATTAGGAGTTACCGCATTTGCATTTGAAAATGATTTGCTATTGCATGAGTGTAGCATGGTCGCATAGTTTGAACGCATTCTCGGGAAACGCTATGAGGAGACCTTCTCGCCTGTTGCCATGTTAAAGTCGATCTGCATCCTCCTGTCCATTGCAGCTTATTATAATTATGAGATCTGGCAAATGGACGTCAAGACGGCCTTTTTGAATGGCAATTTTGAGGAGACCATTTATATGGTGCAGCTCGAGGGATTCATAGCCCAAGGTCAAAAGCAAAAGGTTTGCGAACTGAATCGGTCTATTTATGGACTTAAACAGGCGTCTCAATCTTGGAACGTACAATTTGATGCTGCGATCAAGTCATATGGCTTTGACCAAAACGTTGATGAACCTTGTGTCTACAAGAAAATCATCAACGCTTCAATAGTCTTCTTAGTGTTGTATGTATACGATATCCTACTCATTGGGAATGATATCAGTCTACTGACTGCAGTTAAGAACTGGCTAGCGACCCAATTCCAAATAAAAGATTTGGGAGAGGCTCAGTTTGTTCTAGGTACATAGATCTTTTGGGATCGTAAGAACAAAATGCTAGCACTGTCTTAGGCATCGTACATTGACAAGATGTTGCTCAAGTACTCGATGCAGGACTCTAAGAGGGGCCTATTACCATTCCGGCATGGAGTCATTTTGTCTAAGGAAATGTGTCCTAAGACATCTCAATAAGTTGAGGATATGAGACGGGTCCCATATACGTCTGCCGTTGGTAGTTTGATGTACACGATGCTTAATACTCGTCCACGAAAGATCTCATACCGAGAGTTCCATGAGTGGGTTTAGATCGCTCCGATTTCACAGTGATCGAAACACAAACAACATACATTCAAGACATACAGATATGCATATAAAACTCATGTTGACTGCAACAGCACGATCCGAACGTACACGAACAATGCCGCGGGGACGACACCACTACAAGAGAAACCCGGGTATCTTTGGCGTCAAAAACCCAAAGAGTAGACTTTGGTGAGTTTGGTAGAGGACGGAGGAGAAGGCGTCGTGTAGACAATAAGCAAATGGGAGATGCACTATGCTATAATATAGCAAAAATGCTTAGCGTATTGTAGAGCTACACGATCGTGTAGGAAAAACTAAATAATCTTTTAGGAAAGATGTATATGATAGTTTAGAGAACGCATGAGGTAGACTCGTTTAGATGAACGAGCTTTTATTGTATAGGCTCTCGCGATCGCTTTCACGGATTCTTTTTGGGCGCGGGCGAATACGATATGCACGATTGAATTATGAAATGAAAATGATTTTCATTATTTTAATCCGCCGGTTACCATAAACTTCGCAGCCCTACTTCCCACGTCCGAACGTGGATCAATCGGTTAATTATCAAATAATTAATCAATTAACTTAATTAATAAATATAATCATATTATATTTATATCCTATAGTTTGATATCATATATCTACTATAGTATTTTCTCCTCTATTTGATATAAATCATATTTATATCTTTTTTCCTCCAAAATAATGTATCTCATACATTTAGCCAATTACATCCTATATAATTAACCAGTCCAATTATATCATATATAATTGAACTTCCTCTAGTCAATTTGAACATTTTTAATTAACCCAAACACTGGTTCTCGACTTTATCCAAGCTACCCAGGTGACCTAATGGACCTGTGGCTCGAAGCTCCAACGGTACGTGAATAGCTGACTAAACTCTTTAGCCACGAGATCCACCATCTGTTAACTGTCAGTGATGCCACTAAAGACCAACAGCTGAACTCTTCTTATCACAGATATATTTCTGTGTCCATCGATATAACCAATCATGAGTACGATGACCCTTCACAAATGCTCATAAGTACAACTGGTCCAATTTACCATTTTGCCCCTATAGTTACATCTCACTCCTTAAGTACCACTAACTCCTCTAATGAACAATACAACATAGTCCAACTTGGTGTGAACACCTCTCGGGCCAAGAGAAGGTGTGTGGCGCCACATTGTTCAAGCACCGGAATCAGCCCTTAAGGGAGCCATCTATCTACTTACCCCTGCCTCAGGGAAGGAGTGAATTCCTTCTTTTGTAGCTGAGTTTCCAACTCCCAAATCAGATGAATCCCCAAAATGGTAGGTTTGAATCGGGGACCTGGCCACTCGCACCCATATAAATCAAAGGACCACCCTCAATGGCAAGAATTCCCAACTCACTTAAGATTGAGGTAATGTTACTTATGGTCATTCTAATGAAGTGAAGTCTCTGTCATGAATGGTGTTATATAACGAGACGTGAACACTTCGTGGTCAGGTCTTATACAAACTCTTTGTATAGGACGCCCTCGCTCGATGTCCTCAACACGAATGATCAGGATCAGACCATCTGTGGCAAGTCACAACACTTGTGACCATTTCACAAAGTGGGTCGCGTCCGTAGCGTTACCAGGATAAGTTTCCCTCCTTTATCCATTTACTACAGACCATTTTGGTTATCACTCAAGACATGATCCACTTGTTTGTCACCACATACATGCTCGAGTCACATACAGATAACTAGGGATTTTATGTTTATTGGTTTGTGGTAAAGCAAATAAAACAAATAACCGAGCAAAACATCAAGATGTGAAGTAAATATCATAAATTAACAATCGCTGGTGTTCGTATATACTGTTTACAAACTATAGGATATGAGATTTTAGGGCATCAACCCCAACAATCCAGACATCTGTTACGCTGTGGGCATAGTCAGTAGGTATCAGTCTAACCCAGGCCAGGGTCACTAAACCGCAGTGAAGAACATCCTCAAGTATCTTCGGAGAACGAGGGACTACATGCTCGTGTATGGTTTAAGGGATTTGATCCTTATAGGATACTGTAATCTTAGAATTTATCTTATGTCACACAATGCATGGATGATTATAACGCAAGTTTATGATCCCCGACAACGGCGTAGAATTTGATGAATGTAATGTGCATGCATGATGATGTGTTACAAGCTCATTTCCTCATAAACTTGACACGCAGAATGTAATCTTATGTACTTTATCACACAACGCATTTTTATCTTTAAGCATGTGGATATATGTTACTACTTTTAGATGTATGCGTTATTAATGAAATGCTTGTAATATGCTATGCGTTGTCACAAGTTTCCTTGCGTTGAAACCAAGTATAATTCCACCGCAAGTTTCTCGGAGTGATCCGAGGTCGAGCACAGGGATTGCGTAGTTAATGCGTTACGTTCGTGGTTTATGCGACCAGGGGTTTTCAATTAATAAAAAGAGTGTGTGTTTACAAGTATTAAAAATTGCAATAAAGTAAAATTATGCAGTAAAGTAAAGTTGCAATAATAAAATAAAGTGCGATAGAAGTAAACCTAATCTATTATGATACAAGATACAGGATACTGATACATGATACTGAGTTTGAGACTAACTGTGAATATTATACAAAGGGTCGTGTTATGCGACGACAAGTCTTTATGTATGAAACAGAAGTAGAAAAGATAACTAGTATAAACATCGTAAGTTATTAATTACGTCAAAGACATAACTACAGTTCCGCTTTCCCTTGGCGTACACCTCTCGGTGATCGGCCGTGTTTCCACATCTCTGTGGTGAAACAGGGATGAACGTAATGAACGCAAGGTTGCTTCCATCTCTGGAAGTACTTCTCGCTTTAGTTAACGCATTCTTCCAACCTTCTCTCGACAGGAGGAATGACATCTTCACTTCTGCTCTCATAGGTGAAGATGTAGTCTAGCATGCTTTAGCTAAACATATTCGTTTCTTTAGCACAGATTAATTTACTTGTTAGATTCATGCTAATTACCAAGGGCTTAAGAAAACATCATGAAGAAAGTGATTAATGGAGGAACAGGAAATAGACAGAAAGATGGAGATGAAAATGATCCTGACATTCAATACTAATATTTAGCGTCTGATACATGGTGCGAATGATAGACTAAGAATATGAATATAATTGATGATAAAGAGATAGAAACAAATACAGAAAAGTGCCAACGTCTTGACACAGATCTGAACGGTGGATGTGCTTGCCGGCGGATGGAATGAATGTAGAGAAGAGCTTCCCTCTCAGTCTCGCTCGTCCGGTAGAAGTGACCTTGGTACAGAGCTTCAATAGCGGGGATATAAATGAATTACCTTGAGACTCACTCCTCGTCCTTGTCTCTAAAATCTTCCTGGATCTTCTCCGATCAGGCCCTTCAGACCAGTCTTTCTCTCAATATACAAATATCAAAATATGCCCGTATCAAGTATATCTTCTCATAGAATTTCAGAGGCTATTTATAGGCTCGACTTTGACTCTCTATAGTGTGGACCCCACTTTATTGTTATAGAAATTCCAGAAATGGTGGAGTGAATATTCCTTCTGTTACGCAATCAATCCCGTTAGAAATGCACAACGGTCAGCTGTACATGTGTTAGGATCCTCTGCAATTGCGTTGCTCTGTTGCATCTTCGATCGTTTGTCCGCATGCAGTGTTGTTTTTTTATTATCGCATGCGGTTGAGGTTGTGTGGATCGCTTAGCTCTTGATCGATTGTCGCATGCACCTTCATTGTGTTGATCGTCTATTCATTCCTGAATGATGGGTGCAATGTGACGTAGATACGTTGTTCAGATTATCTTGAGCCATGAACGCATGCGGTGACTTGATTTCCTGCAAAACATAATGGAAACATCATTTTCTACCATCGCAATGGTGTCAGTGGGTGTATTCACGTCAATTTATAATTCTTGCATTTCTGAGCTAATTTCTCTACAATTGACGCAACTTTTCTTTCTTTTGGCCGCAATATCTAAATAAAGCAGTATAAATAACTTGTATTTCTACAAGTTATCAGATACACAGATTCTGACTTTCAGAATGATAAGGACTCTTACAAGTCCACATCAGGGTCAGTCTTTACTTTTAACGGAGGAGTTGTAGTGTGGCGAAGTACTAAGTAGGGGTACATCGCCGACTCCACTATGGAGGCGAAGTAGGTAGCGACTTGCAAAGCTGCTAAGGAAGTCGTCTGGCTCAGGAAGTTCTTGACAGACCTGGATGTTGTTCCAGATATGTCTAGACCCATTAATCTTTATTGTGATAATAGTGGGGCAGTGGCAAACTCCAAAAAGCCAAGGAGTCACGAGCGCGGTAAACACATAGAGCGAAAGAATCATCTGATCCGCGAGATAGTGCATCGAGGGGACGTGATCGTCACGTAGATCGCTTCGGAGCACAATGTTGTTGACCCTTTTATGAAGGCTCTCATAGCTACAGTGTTTGAGGGTCACCTATGAAGCATGGGTCTATAAGATTGCCCGCGGCTGAACTAGGGCAAGTGGGAGATTTTATTGTACTGGGCTTTTATGCCCTAGTTTATTGTTTTATAATAAGTTTTTTGTACACCCCACTTCGCTTTAGGACAAATGGGAGATTGTTAGGGTTGATGCCCTAAAGTCTCGTGTCCTGTAGTTTGTAAACAATATGTACAAACACTTGCGATGTTAATATATGATATTTACTTCACATTTTATTGTTTTGCTCGGTTATTTGTTTTATTTATTTTACCACAAACCAATAAACATAAAATCCCTATTTATCTGTATGTGTCTTAAGCATGTATGTGGTGACATACAAGTGGATCATGTCTTGAGTGATAACCAAAATTGGTCTGTAGTATATGGATAAAGAACGAAAACCTTATCTTGGTAACGCTACGGACACGACCCGCTTTGTGGAATGGTCACAAGTGTTGTGACTTGTCACAGATGGTTTGATCCTGATCATTCGTGTTGAGGACATGCGAACGGGGGCGTCCTATACAAAGAGTTTGTATAAGACCTGACCACGAAGTGTTAACGTATCGTTATATAACACCGTTCATGACAAAGACTTCACTTCACTAGGATGACCATAGGTAACATGACCTCAATCCTGAGTGAGTTGGGAACTCTTGCCATTGAGGGCGATCCTTTGATTTTTATGGGTGCGAGTGGCTAGGTCGCCGATTCAAACCTACCATTTTAAGGATTTGTCTGATTTGAGAGCTAGGAACTAAGCTACACAAGATGGAATTCACTACTTCCCCGAGGCAGGAGTAAGTAGATAGATGGCTCCCTTAAGGACTGATTCTGAGGCTTGAACGATGTGGCGCCACACATCTTCTCTTGGCCCGAGAGGTGTTCACACATAGTTGGACTATGTTGTATTGTTCATTAGAGGAATCAGTGGTACTTAAGAAGTGAGATGTAACTACAAGGGAAAAACGGTAAATTGGCCCAACTGTACTTACTAGCATATGTGAAAGGTCATCGTACTCATGATTAGTTATATCCGATGGACACAGAAATATATTTGTGGTAGGAAGATGGATACAGAAATATATCTGTGGCAAGAAGAGTACAGTTTTTGGTCTTTAGTGGAATCACTGATAGTTAACGAATGGTGGATCTCGTGGCTAAAGAGATTAGTCAGCTATTCATGTACCGTTAGAGCTTCGAGCCACAGGTCCATTAGGTCACCCGAGTAGCTTGGATAAAGTCGAGAACCAGTGTTTGGGTTAATTTGAAGTATTCAAATTGACAAGAGGAAGTTAATTATATTTGATATAATTGGACTGGTTAATTATATACGATATATTTGGCTAAATGTATGAGATATATTATTTTGGAGGAAATTAGATATAAATATGATTTATATCAAGTAGAGGAGAAAATACTATAGTAGATATATGATATCAAACTATAGAATATAAATATTTATTGATTAAATTAATTGATTAATTATTTGATAATTAACAGTTTTATCCACGTTCGGATGTGGAAAGTGAGGCTGCGATGGTTATGGTAACCGACGGATTAGAACAATGAAAATCATTTTCATTTTTAATCAATCGTGCATTCATATTATCTTGCACCCAAAAGAATCCGTGAAAGCGATCGCGAGAGCCTATACGATAGAAGCTCATCCGTCTAAACGATCATCTGCCTCACGCTTTCTCTAAATGATCACATATATTTTTCTTAAACGATCGTTCAGTTTTTCCTACACAATCGTGTAGCTTTACTATACGATAAGCATTTCCACTATACGATAGTAGAGTTTCATCTCCCACTTATCGTCTATAGGACGCCTTCTCCTCCGTCCTCTACCAAACTCACCAAAGCCCACTGCTTAAGGTTCAAACAAACGAAGAGAGTCTTCATCTGGTATGAACCTTTTTCTTTGTTAATTATTGTATTTTGAGCATACCGATAATGAGTTTTAGATGCATAACTGTATGTGTTGAATGTTGCCATTTTTGTTTCGGTCACTGTGAAATCGGAGTGATCTAAACCCGGTCATGAAACTCTCGGTATGAGATCCTTCACTTATGCCCTTTAATTTTGGTTTTTGAAGCCTAAATTAAGATAATTTGAAAAGTTAATTGACTTCTAAATTTAATAAAATCTTTAGAGATTTTGGAGATATTGTGATAAAATATTTTATTTATCTTTTCAAAATTTAGAAAAAAAATAAAAGAATTGAGATTTTTTCGAAATTAAATGAGAGTGAAAAGAGGTCAAAAATTGGTGAGAAAGCAATTTGATTTTTCAGCGACAGCTTCCAAAAAATTGTCTATTGCTAGAATTTGAACCGTTGGATCGTGCTCAAATTTGGTCAATCTGTTCGAGACATATAGAGTTTCATTTTGAATGGTTGGATCATTTTTTAAAGCTCTAGTTTGTTCGTAATCGCTACTGAAAAAAATCTGTAAACTAGAAATTCCCCTTCTCTTCCACGCTCGTAAACCCTCCTCATGCCAGATCCTCACTACCAGCCGCTAGCCTAAACAATTTATGTCGTCTGACAGCAACACACGCTGCCTATCTATGGTAGCCATAATCGACGCGTCGTTGATGCGTTATTTTATAAGGTGAAATTATGAAATGGAATGCGTTGAGCAACAAGTTTTCTCAGCAGAATCCAAGTATAAATCCCACTGAGTGTCCTGGTAAGTCCAGGGTCAAACTCAGGGACTAGGCAAAATGGTATGCGGTGATAATTTTCAAGAAGACTTTGTGATAACCAGTAAATCAAATAGTTGTTTGGGTTTTTGTTTGCGGTATAAAATAAAAGTATGCGACGGATTTGAGAAAAGATCGATTATGCGGTAGATACACTGAGTATACGGAGGTACGGGTTAAGAATGTCTTTAGCTAGCGTTTCCCAAGAATGCGTCAAACTATGCGATCATGCTGCACTTATGCGTCAGCAAATCATTTTCCAATGCAAATGCGGTGCTCCTAGTTCTAGGACGCATGTGTTGAATGCAATAATGTCCATAGAGCTTATTCCTAAGTCTCTATTTTTTTTCCTATGACAAGGTGACCACACACAATCATATCCTATCTCTAGGATGCATGTGATACGTTAATAGCAAACAATGCTTATTCCTAAGCTCCTATCTCTTGATTATGCATTCTAATCTGACTCTTCCGAGCCTAGATTCTAACCTGACTTTTCCAAGCCTAGATTCTGCCCTTAGACTACCCTCCCGAGTATCTCGAATGGATGAATGATGCATACATAATACAAGATAATCGTATAGAATGAAGATCCCCAGTTATACTAACTAAGTGTTTCTTAACCCATTCGACAGATTTAGCTACTCATGCATAATAAATAGAGAGTGAATAGGTATAAAGAAGTAAGTTCCATTTCTAAAGATAAGTTTAAGTACACAATGACAATGGAAGATAAGGATAGAGAGCCTGGTAGAAATCCCTTGCTTCCCAAGTTTACAATGTCAACTCTATTCTGTTCAAAAGATATTCTTGCTTCCGTAGGAGCTGGCCCTCTCTCTGATCTCAATGCTTCCAGCACTCTTCCAAGTTCACCGGAACGATCTCTCGGCACAATCTCGCTTCTCTCGCTTCTGCCTTAAATAAAGAAAATCTAAGAACAAGGCTATTATATCTAAGGAAAAATTCTCTAACTATCCAAACTTCTTTATTGAAGGTTGTCTTCGGTATTTATAGAGCTTCGAGTGAAAAGCGTCTTCTCTCTCATGATTGCACTGATGGGATGACATTAATTCTCTGTCTGATGCGCCGAATATTTGTCACCGAAAAGTTGAGTGTACTTGCTACAGTAGTTCGTCAGCGGCTTGTCAACTTAATTCGAACTCAACCGTTATCAACTTTTTGTCCCATCATGATTTATTATGCTTTTCACCCAGATGTGCCCACCAAGTTGCGTCGGTTCTATGTAGAAATCCTTCTTGAGCAGATGTTTGTGAGCACAAATCACTGCAAAGCCTTGCGGTAACACTGCGCTCGACCGTTGATTTCTTGTGATCGCATTTTCCGCCTTGCGTCAACACATATTCTGCATAAAAATACAACAGTTTAACGGTTTTCATGCGATGAACGCATGCGACCGCAATGTCATGAACTTAATGCTTTTTGGACGCAATCTTATATATTTTATCAACGCAAACCTGCATTGTTTAATAACTTAGCAATGTAATAACTTGCATTTCTGCCCGTTATCAGCCAGGCCACCAGTGCCCTGATCTTTGTCGGAATTTTGAGAAAAACCTTAGGTAAGACTTATTTTTCCTCATAATTTGGGAGGTGAAGTTCACCCCTTTGATTTTGGGTTCAATTAGTAACCTTTCTTTCGTTTGAAACTTAGATTCAAGGTTTGGAAGTTTTGAGGCATTGACCATCAAGCTAGATATCATTTTTTTTTTTTTTTTTTTTTTTTGCAGAAAATTGGTGAAGATCGGTAAGTTTTGTAAGTTGTTGGATGGTTATTCTTTTGGATTGAGAGTAATAGTGGGAAAATTAAGTTATTGATTTTGGATTTAATTTATGATTAGATTGGCTAATTAAATTGAGTATTGAAATTTGTCTTGGACCAAGCCACAACTTTAGGTTGATTCAAGTGTGCTAAAGAAGTTCTAAGGAGATTTTGTTTTGCGTTTTTTATCAAGTTGAGGTAAGTAATCTTACTACTGGAATTGCCCTAGTGCCCGATAATGATAATTATGATTTATTGAGGATTATTAGTTAGCATGATATTTATGTCTGCCTTCATTGACTGAGGTTTGAAATGACTAGAGTCAGGAATTGACAAATATGATTTATTGAGGATATATTGATAGTTTGATGTTTACGTATGCCTTATTGATATGAGAGTTTAAAAGGCTAGTTGCGCATAGAGAGGTTTGAATACTAGTATGATTTGAGTATATTATTTTTATTGGAGATCCTGCTGAATTTGAGGAGGTTGAGATGCATACATATGTTGTAAAGCTATGATGAAGAAATTTATATGTATATTATAGAATCATGATGATGAGATGTATATGTATGTTATAGAACCATGTTGAGATTGTGATGTCGAGATTGTGATAGTGATTTTACTGATTAGTTAGAATGCCTACCAGTTTGTGTTTCCTTCGGGATTCACCAGATATTGTGTTTCCTTCGGGATCCACCAGTTTGTGTTTCCTTTGAGATTCACCAGTTTGTGTTTCCTTCGGGATTCACCAGATATTGTGTTTCCTTCGGGATTCACCAGATATTATGTTTCCTTCGGGATTCACCAGTTTGTGTTTCCTTCGGGGTTCACCAGTTTGTGTTTCCTTCAGGATTCACCAAATATTGTGTTTCCTTTGGGATTCACCAATTTGTGTTTCCTTTGGGATTTACCAGTTTGTGTTTCCTTTGGGATTCACCAAATATTGTGTTTTCTTCGGGATTCACAAGTTTATGTTTCCTTCGGGATTCACAAGTTTATGTTTCCTCTGGGATTCATCAGATTGTGTTTCCTTTGGGATTCACCAGAGGTAGTGGGCATATTTAGCTACAGTAGGATAGAATTCAGTTTTTCATGTATGTATGTGTCTCATGAGGACTAGGACAGTTTATATGTTCCACCAAAGGTAGGCATCTAGAGGACATAGATGCCTAACCTGACCCCAGTAGTGGGGTTACTTACTGAGTATTTTATACTCATTCTTTCTCATGTTGTTGTTTCAAGTAAGGGTAGAGATGCACCGACGATGGACAAGCAAAATTCGTGATCGAGCCACTAGGACTAGTTTTATGCTTCCGCTCATGAGATTTAGATTTCTTTTCATGTTTTTCTTAACTTTCAGTTTTGATGTTTGAAACTTACTATTAAGAATCGTTTTCAGACTTATTTATTATCATTTATGATTTATGGGTACCCTATTGTTGTTTTTAATATTTGAATTTAATGAAAGCCTTTTGCACTTACCTTATTTATTTAGCATTTATTTCACCATAAAAGAGTGTCGTTTTAAGTTCCATGCATGCATGTATTTAGTAACGACCTAACTTAAGTCCTAGGGGGTCAGGTCGTTACATTTTAAATCGGTTTAATTAGATTAAATTGATTCATAATAAAAGATTAAATATGTAACAAATGTATTTATAAGGGACCTTTTGTCTAAGATTGGTTCTGGCTAGGCTAAGGTACTTAAGTCAATAGAAACGTCGTACCCTTACCTGGGAACCTACTTAGAAAGGTGAATTAGATAGATTTATTACATGCATGCAAGTTTGATGAAAGTCTATTAAAGAGTTTAATGAGACTTGAATCAAAGTTGTTTAATCATCAAAGACAATAGTTGTTTTTTAGCAAATCAAACAAACACTTAGATAAAATCAATAGCCGAATTTTCCTAAGTTAATTAACCCTAGGTAGAACACTCAGTGGGAGGAAAATGGGGTATATGATGCTTCATTTTACTTCTACACATTTCTCCCTAAAAGTTCACATCGTGAGATCTACTCTTGGCCTCGAGGCACCATGGGTGTTCCTCACGGGTGACATTTGGGTAGGTTAATACCAAGGTGAATGGAAAGAGTGTTTATAGTAAGTGGGAGCGGGACGTGTGATAATATATCCCTCGGTCTCTTTCATTAGGTTGAATAAGGTTTCGTGCTCACCTTGTGGCATCGTGGGTATCCCCCTAAAGGATGGAAATATTACATGACGCTTTATTTGTTCTCCAGAAATGGATAAGGTTACTTTAATCTCTTGTTCTAATCGGCTTTTCTCTAAGGTTGACTCGTTGGGGCAGCACTATAGAACCTAAAATGAGGGATTACACTTTTACAAAATTATTAAAGATGTTAACAAATTCTGGATGGAACAATGGTGACTATTAGTTACAGTTACAAGGAGTTATTTCTGTCTAATGGTTGAGAATGTCTCATTTTAGTGAAGGGGCACTTGATCACCCTACGATGACTTTTGTCCTGCCTCACTAAAGCATCATTGCAAAATAGATGTCACTTAGGGTACACTAGACTATTTTGCTAAAACTTGATTGATTTTCTAAAATTGGTTTAATGCAAGTAGACCAAATTAAGTTTGTTCTTCTTCAGCAATCTAAAATGGCTATTGCTACACTTGGTTTACTTGATGCCGATAAATTAACTAGCGAGAACTACGCTAGTTAGAAAAACACGATCAACACGATTTTAATCATTGATGACTTACATTTCGTCCTAATGGAAGAGTGTCCTCCCATTCCACCTCCTAATGCTCCTCAAAACGTTCGGGAAGTATACGAGTGCTGGACAAGGGCAAAAAGAAGGCCCGAGTGTATATCTTGGCAAGCCTTAACGATGCCTTGGCCAAGAAGCATAAGCCCATGTTCACCGCCCGTGAGATCATGGAGTCCCTGAGGGGAATGTTTGGATAACCGTCCGCACAGCTCAAACACGATGCTCTCAAGTACATCTTCAATGCCCCTATGCAAGAGGGAGCATCTGTTAGCTAGGAAAATATTTTGAGTGTAATTATAAATAATATGAATCAAAATAAAAACAAAATATTTTACCCAGGAAAATAAAAATAAATAAATAAATAATGATAATCAATTAAAAAAAGTTAGCCAGGAAAATATTTTGAAAACAAACCAAATAAATAAAAAAAATAAAAAAAAAAGATTATAGAAATAAAACATAATGGCCTTAACCCTTTATAATCCTCAGTGGAGTCACCAAGTTGTCGCAATGTCATTGTGACGCGGAGCAGCTGATGTTCTTCCCTTGGATCCTCTTTCGAGGTGAAAGATTTGGAATCAACCACCAATCATTTTAAGGTTTGATTTATCACCCATTAGAAAAATGAAAATGAAAATAGTCTACTTTTCCAAAGATATGTTTGGGGGTCATTGAGTGTAGGAAAAGTATTAGCATCCTACAACACCCATTTTAAAAGGACATTTTACTCTATTATCCAAAATTATAATGAAAATCAATAAAATGAAAACTTGTGAGAATTGACTAATTAAACAATTCTCAGGGAAGGTGTTCCCTTACGGCCAACTTAAGTATCTCGCAGCAGAATAAGGATCTAATTACACTTTAATTACTTTTAATTTAAAGGAAATTAGCATGCAAAAAAGAGGAAAAAATAGTAAATTAAAAGGGTAGAATACAACATTTGTAGCTCCCGAAAAACGCTTTTCCTCGTTGAATCTCGACCCGAACTCTTCCGGACCACCACTAGAGTTGACCTACTATCCTCTGGACTCAGAGCTAGGTTATGGGACCCGATGGATGAAGAAAATTGAGAGAGAGAAAAAAGATGGAAAATAAGAATGAATCTTGGGTTAGGTTTGGGTTTTTCTTTTCACAAAGTAGTGATTTTTCCAACCCAAATTTAGAAAACAATTTTGGAAAAATGGCCAAAAGTTTTTAATCTAAAATTGAAAGTCCAATTTATAGAAAAAAAAGCTTAATGTCTCAACTATAAGCCAACACCTAGCCCACTATTTTGTTAGTGTAATTATCCAACAAAAGTTTGGATTTTTCCACTAACTTTAGTCAAAGGGCAAAATAGTCATTTTGTCAAAGTCAAACTTTGACCAAAAAGTCAACATTTTGACTTTTTATGATTTTTTTCGTATTGACTAATTTTGACCTCCCGAGCATGAATCCGCATTCATTTTCTCGAAATTCAAATCACATTTGAATATAAGGTCGGTCAAAGTTTGTCTTTTCAAAGTCAAAAGTCAACTCTTTGACTTTTTACATCTTTGACCATTTCCATTATTTTCGAGCTTCCGAACGTATTTATATTCTTGATATTTAAATCACATTTAAATATTAAAGCTATATCTCTAAATTGAAAACCGACTACTATATCACATATACTTGTCGGTTTCTCACTCTTCACCTAATTCGAACAATTCAAATCATTCTATCATACTGTTCTAAGTTTATTCCATATAAGCTAGTAGGGGAACCTAATGGACCTATAAATCATGGGCTCCAACGATCCGAGATTAGCTGGCTAACCTTTTTAGATAGAGCTAATCAACATTCATTAACTAACGGGTCATTCCATTATAGTCCCGTAGTTGCACTCCCCTCACTATAGATATATTTGTGTCCATTTGATATAACCATGATTAGTAAGCTAATCCTTCACAGGTTGTTCGTAATCTCGGCTGAGTCATAAAAATCGTTTTACCCCCAAGACTACATATTGTTCCTTAAGTTTCACTGATCATCTAATGAATAATTGGTTTAAGGTCCAACCTATAAATCGAATCCCTCTCGGGCCAAGGAGAGGGTGAGGCCCCTTGTTCAAAACCTAGATTCAGTACTAAAGGGAACAACCTATCTACCCCTATAACGGGTAGGAATGAATTCCGTCTTGCACCCTATGTTCCCAGCTATCTACCCGATCTTACCCATGAAATGGGATGCTTATTGGGCCAACGATGATGAGCTGCCCTCACCTATGCAGATCTAAGGATAATTCCGAGTGAACAGGAGTTCATAGTTAGCTCAGGATTAAGATTAAGTTACCTAGGTTATCAATTAATGAAATAGTCAATTTTATACATAAAACGACATTTAGAACGTAAAAAGTGGCTATTTTATGGTTCAATCTTATGCAAACTCATTGCATACGATGCCCCCACTCACGTATCTCTATATGAACGATTCAGGATCACATCGTTTGTACTAACTACAAAGTGGGCCTCATCCATATTGTCCCCAGAATAAGACGCCCAACCTTATTCATATACTATAGACCATTTTGGCTATATATTTAAACTTGATCCATATTTATGTCACTACATAAAGTTCAAACTACATTAAATAGCCTCAGGACCTTAGTTTATTGGATTCAAGATTACAATTTCAGTAACAACTTTATCGAAAAACAAAACAGAATATGTTTATTAATTTACAAACTAGAGTTTTAGGACATAAAATCCAACAATAACATTCATAATTTCTTTTATAGTTCTATTTTTACTTTCTGTTATGCCATTTTGTTGAGGTTAATACGTAGCAGTTACTTCATGAATGATACCATTTAACTCACATAATTTCTTAAGGAAATGCCACTATATTCACCTCCTCTATCGAATCTAACTTTTTATTTTTCTGTCTACCTACTTCAACTTTGAATTTCACAAACATGAAACTAGCTTCATCCTTTGATTTTAGAAGGTAAATTTTTATATATCTAGAATAATCATCAACAAAAGATATATAATATTTTTTACCACTTCTACTCATAGTATTTTTAACATCAGCCAGATCTGTGTGAATTAGCTTAAGTAGTTCTATACTACGTGTTGTTGATTTAAAAGGTTTTTTTCCACAAATTTTGCTTCTACACAAATTGGGCATCTATTATTTTCATGTGAATCAGATACATTCATTAGTTACATATTTTTAAGCCTTTTAATTGATGCAACATTAGCATGTTCTAATCTATCATGCCATACATCAAGTGATTCAACCATATAAGCAAATCGAGAGGCATTGTCATTCATGGAAATAGAAGCATAAACAATATTCAGAACAAACAGACCATCAGACAGATATCCCTTACCAACAAAGTCAACATTTTTTGTGATGATAACCTTGTTAGCTTCAAACACAATCCTAAGCCCCCGTTTTTTCAACAGACTCCCTGACACCGAATTTCGATGTAAGAGGAACATACAGTACATCACTGAAGGATTGAGCTTTTCCATAAGTAAGTTTCAATAAAATATTCCCTTTCCTAAGGATGCCAGCAGTTGCTGAATTTCTCATAAAAACAAATTCGCCATTATCGGTGTCTTGGAAGTCGTGGAAAAGATCCCCGTCTACCAGAGACCTTAAATTGACTCTTCTTTTGTGATGACGTTACTATTTGTTTCTCTTTGTTTTTTTAACCTGTCTTTCAAATTTGAAGATTCAACAAGGTTAACATTAACTAAATTAACACATATAGAATTTAGCTTATCTTTTTGTCTGTTCGCCTCTTCAATGCATATGTGACTGACCAACTTTTGCAATATCAAATCTTTCTTTTTGTGCTTCAGGTGGTTACGGTAGTCACTCTAAGATGGTGGAAATTTTTCAAACAACACATTTGCTTGAAGAATCTTGCACATCTTCATGCCTTTGAACAAAACATTGAACGTTAAATTTTCATACTCGTAAACCTGCTCCATCATTGGTTTGTCATCCAACATTTGGAATTGCAGCCACTTGACGCTTACATATCTTCTTCTGCTTGCATCGTCACCTCCATATCTGGATTCCAAAGTATTTTAGATAACTTTTACAGATTTTTGGATGACGAGCAGATCAAATAAATAATTTGTCATGTGGTTGAGTAGATGGCCACAAACAGTTTTATTGTCCTTCTCAAACTTGTCAGCATCCATGGTGTGAACTGGATCACTAGCAGCTTCCTTAGAGGTTGTTGGATCAGTGATGGCAGTAGCATCCTTGGAAGACGTCGGATCTGGCATGGCAGTAGCATCCTTGGTGAGAACGTAGTCCACCTCCAACTGCTCAAAGAAGATTAACAGCTTCTGGGACCAGCGACGGTAATTGGCTCCGTTGCGGCTTCAACTTGGATAGATCTGGGATAACTTTTTTGGATTTATTCGACATAGATAAAAAAACTAGCTTTTAAATTGTTAAACATCGATAGATCCAAAGCTAGTTGTTGTGTCGTAGAAACCACTACCTTGAAAGCAAATTTGGCACGATCGTGGTGTGAATCGTTCTTGTCGGTTGCTCCCCAAGGTTAACATAGTGCCCCCTTCACTACTACAGATTTAACTTTTCTTGATGCATAGATTTTTTGTTTTCTTGATGGTCATAGCAAAAGATCATTATAAAACAAAAAAATCATTTCTTAATGCAATTAATTTTATATTTAATTTGACCTACATGCGCATTAAGAAAAGTAGCTTTCTTAACACAAAAATATATAAGTTACGTCAAAATGGGAAATTTTCGATTTTTGGATTCGTTGATGGTAAAAATCGTCAAGAAACTTTTTCTTGATGGTGGCTATCAAAGAAGAAGTAGAAATTGATGGGCAATGGCCATCAATGAATACGAAAACCAAGATTTAATACGCATTTTAGCATGCAAACATGGGTTTTCTTGATGAACATTGTCCATTAAGAAAGAGATCTACATTGATTGGCTTTGACGATCAAGGAAAAGCCCAAAACAACATCGTTTTGAGCTCGACCAAAACAACGTTGTTTTGAGCTCGACCAAAACAATGTCATTTTGATATCATTTTTCTTTATGTGCAAAGCCCGCCAAGAAAAGTACATTGCGTTAACCAACATTGACCATCAAGAAAAGCCCAAAATGATTTTCCAAAACCAAATTGGTTTTGGTCTTCATCTTCATGGTTTAGTTGGAAAATCTGAACTCTAGTCTTGCAAAGAAGCTTCAATCGTTGTGACCTACTAAGATCTATTGACCTTCGACTTCAAACTCTGTACGACCGTCGACCGCTGCTGCCTGTGATGTTGATTTTTGCTGCCACCATGACATTAGCCTATAGGCGTTGTGATCGTGACCCTTGCCTACTGCCTCCATGACTTGCTAACTTCGTTTTGGGTCAATCCGTTAGTTCTAAACCAATTGCTTAGGTTCTATTTCGATATGTGGTCTATGTGTTTTGTTTTTAGAAATTTTTGTTTGTGTTTGTTGTTGGATTTCTTAGTTTCTAATGATATGTGCAAGAAATTGGACTAGATTTCTAACAAAAATTTTGGTTCATATCAATAAAACAAATAAAACATAGTACATAAAAGATGAAATCTAACTATTTGAAAAGAATAAAAAATCAACAAAAATACTTGAGATTTATTCTTTGTAACGACCCGATCAGTTCAAGTACTCTGACATGGTCGTTACTCTTAAATACACATTTTCATTCAAAACATTTTGGATCGACATAGCACAAGTTCAGTGACACACATGAAAGATTATTTTAAACAAAAATAAATAAATAATTGACAAATAAATCAAGTAAAATAAGACATCTAATCGGGATTAAAAAAACATTTAAAAAGATAATGTTCAAAACAAACTGTAAATTGTTCCATATGACGATAAACACAAATCACAAAACAATTAAGTAAAAAAAAACATGAACTATACGAAAGCGTTTTCTAGTGTCTCCATATGGCTCTATCAAGAGTCTCGTCTGTCTTTCGTCGATCCATTCCTATCATTGCTTGAAAAACATAAAAGAAGAACGAATGAGTATAACAATACCCCATAAGTGACCCACTACTGGGCTCTCTAGGTAACTTGTTAGCTAGTCTATCTAGGCATCAATGTACACTCATATCATATCAATTGTGGTAATCCTGAAGGATCACATATCAGTCATAAATGTGTTCTCGTAGAAACATGCATCAGCCATAGTGTGTAACCCAAGGGTACACAAATCAGTCATAAATGTGATTTTGAGGGAACACGCATCAGCCACCAGTCATAAGTCATAAATATAATCCTAAAGGAACATGCATCGGTTATAATGTGTAACCCGAGGGTACACAAATCAATCATAAATGTGCACATATACAATCATGGTGTGTACCTGAAGAAGCACACAATTAGTCATATGTGTACACCTATCTAGATAAGAAAAGTTAACAGAAACATTTAAACCTAACAAGCATCAGTTCACATATACCTCATTTTTTTATAATTATAGTCATTTATCTTAGGGGTAAAGTTACCAGTACGTCCTCAGTTAACTTTACATATCATCATAGTCAAGACATTCAAATCAGTCAATACCATGAAATCTGCAGTCCAACTACATAAAAAATTCAATCTGTCTAATTAAGCAGTCCAATCAATCTAAAATAAACAGTCCAATCATTATCATGCGATAGGGAACGACTGGTTCGAAGGCAAGCCAGTAGAAAGACACTTACCTGAGTTTAGGCCCAAACATTGTTATTCAAGAAACCAATCTCCAATAGAAAATCTTGAACTAATGTCCCTGACACAAGAGGTAACATTCAAAACAAAGTCCAAAAGCCTAAATTTAAATCTTCAGGCTTAATTCCAAAACACCCAATTTACAACAACCTTTGATGTTTCCAAATAAATTATAAGATCTAATTATTTACCCAAAATTATGCTGAAAACATAAAAATCGACCTGCTAAACAGTAAGTAAATTGCACACCAACTCCAATCTACAATCAAAATATTATGGGCAAGCAAGATTTAATCCAAAAATTAAGTGAGCAAACAACAACCAAAACCCAAAATCTCACCATTAAATCAAGATCTTACCCCAAAACCAAGATCCAACGAAATAGCGGCGAAGGAAAACTATGTGGCAGACCAAAAGAAGTGGCGAACCATGGTGACTGAACGGATAGAGCGGCGTATCAAAAGGTAATCGACAATGTCGAATCCTAAAACCGCATGGAGAAGAAAAGGCGCGGATGACTAGGCAAGTGCAGATCCGATGGCGTGACATGAAGCAGCTGATAACGCTAGGCTTCTGATGTCGGTGACGTTAGGTAGAGACGCGTTGCGCAACTGAAATCTCCGAAAAGATTGGGCTATGGCATATGAGTTTCGATGGTGCGTGACGGCAGATTCGAGGATGGAGGGAGTCCAATGGCGAGGTTTCACACGAAATAGAGAGCGAAAGGAAAATTTCACAAAATGAACTAAAAACCAAACAATTTTCTATCAATGACCTCTTCCTATAAACTTTTTTACCACTGATCTTTTGCCCATGTGAAATTTCAAAATTACCCATAATTTTAAAAATCCTTCAGACCAAGGTCTTCTCTTCTTCCTTCAACCATTCAATGTGTATTCAATACAACACCAACATTACACCAAAGCATTTATTCCTAACTAATATTCTACCAATAGTATTTAATAACATTGGTATTAACAGAATGGAAGGTCACTCTCAGTATTCACTTTCTGTTGAACTCCCCACAAAATTATCCCATTGTTCTCTTGAAGTGTTCTCTCAGAGTTTCAGTCCAACATCTTCGTCGATCGCTTTCATCATCAGATTTAGAAACAAAGACAATGTAAGTGATATTCTACAATAATTATTATCCCAGATCGCTTTCATAATAAGTGTCATTTAGCATTAAATGAACGATTGTATGGTAATATATACACAATCGTTCATTATAATGTAAGTGTCATTTAGCATTACTAGATAATCGTGTAATAATTTATAAATGATCATGTAGTCATTTCTAAACAATCGTGTAGTAATTTATAAATGATGTGTACTAATTTATAAACGACCATGTAATAATTTATAAACGATTGTGTAGTAATTTATAAACGATTGTGTAGTAATTTATAAACAATCGTATACTTAGTATTGTATATAAGATTGTATATAAATTTATGAACGATCGTTTATACAGTACTACACGATCGTTTATAACTTAGTACACGATTGTGTGTGTATATATATACGATTGGTCATAAATTACAATATTTGCTTAAGATTTGCTTATCCCATTGTAGATCAATGACGCTACTTCACATATTTGTACGATTTGGTGGGGATTGGGATGAGTTTGGAAGGAATTATGTTAGAGGTCATATGAAAGGTATGAATGTCAAAAATGGTATAATAGTCAGTGAATTAGTGAGTATGATGCACCAACAACTGAATATCAATCTGGATATGTTTGATATACACATCAAATGTTGTTATAATTTATTGGTCCCAGCTTTCCCGATCGACATAATCGATGATGAAGACCTTAGATTTTTTAGAAGGCAGTGATGCATCCCGGATGCCATTATTTGTATCAGTTCCACCTTCCGAAAGTCATGGAGTACTCACAGATAATATGTACCAGCATTGTAATCCAACCGATCAACCAATTTCAACCAGTCAAAACTTGGGGGATGACCGAAGTGAAGCTTGTTTTGGTCACAACAATGAACCCAGATGTACTTCACAGTTCGATACTGAACATGGATATGGACAATCTTCAGCACCACAAACTCTCCACACACCTTACATCCATATTCCAACCAAACCTGCTCCCGTCCCACCAGTTTTGATGCCTTCAGTTCAAATGCATTCCTCCATTCCAACTCAACCATTTATAGATATACCCAGACCATCAGAGGGCTCATCGTATGACGACCTCATCATAATAACTCATGACTGTCTGAATGACGAGGATGTAAAGGTCGGTCAATTTTTTTTTGTCAAAATATGATTTGTCATTTAAATTATCGATGCATGCAATAAGAAAGAACTTTGACTACCGTGTAAAAAGTCAACAAAGAGCTTGCTAACTATCTGGTGTTCGATGGAGGAATGCAAGTGGAGGGTCCATGCAAAAAAAATGATAGAAAGTGATTCCTTCAAAGTGACTAAATATCCAAGCGAACACACATGTTCTCTTGAAATGAGAATGGGTAATCATCGACAAGCAAAAAGTTGGGTTATTGGACATTTAATCAAGTCCAAATACGAACAAATTGGTCGAACATACCGTCCGAGGGATATAATTGAGGACGTTCGACGAGATTATGAAGTGAACATAAGTTACGGGCAGACTTATCGCACTAGAGAGTACGGATTGGTGTTCGCTAACAGATCGTTGCTAAGAGATAGCTATCAAGAGATTGTTGGTGGGCGGTTCGATTCGAGCAGTTCAAGGCCCAGTTTACTTGTTTCGAACTGATTGACTCTTATTTTGTAATAATTAGATTTTTTTAATTAATTATATTAATATAAGTGTTATATTAATTTAATTAATTATTAAGGTGTCCAATCTCGGTCCAATAATTACTTTTTTAAAATTATGCATTTGATGTATCATTTATATTTATTATTATATGATATAATATATGTCATATAGTAAAAATCCCACCATAGGTTATGCATTTAATTTCATGCATCATTTATATTATAAGTGTTATAATATATATAGTTGCATGATTTAATTAATATAGCATGCTCATGCATCATATAATATAAGTGTTATACTGTATGATTGCATGCATTAATAACATTGTCATGCATTATTTATATTATAAATGTTATAATATTATAAATGTTATAATATATAGTTTTGAGTATGCATGGAAGAATGTTATTAATCATTTCATTACATTATTATATAATTGTTATATATAGTTAGTAATGAAATGGAATTGCATGAAGCATGACATTATCTTAGGTAATTTATAATTGTTATAATATGGTTTGTCTCAAAGGTTTGCTTTTTTAGAAATGACTTATATAAGTTGATTAATTTAGCTATGGAATGTCTATCCTGCAGTTATGGTAGTTACTTATATGATTTAGTTTTTTAGGAATGACTTGTATATGTTGATTAATTTAGCTATGGAATGACTATCTTGTAGTTATGGTAGTCACTTATTTGTTATAATATGGTTTATCTCAAAGGTTTACTTTTTTAGAAATGACTTATATAAGTTGATTAATTTAACTATGGAATGTCTATCCTGTAGTTATGGTAGTTAATTATATGATTTTATTTTTTAGGAATAACTTGTATATGTTGATTAATTTAGCTATGGAATAATTATCTTATAGTTATGGTAGTCACTTATATACTTTACTTTTTTTAGGAATGACTTAGATAAGTTGATTAATTTAGCTATGAAATGAATATTCTGTAGCTATGTAGTCACTTATATGCTTTGCTTTTTTAGGAACGACTTATATAGATCGATTAATTTAGCAGTAGAATGACTATCCTGCAGTTGTCGTGGTCACTTATATGCTTTGCCTTTTTAGGAATGACTTATATAAGTTGATTAATTTAGTTATGGAATGATTATCCTGCAGTTATGATCGTCACTTATATGCTTTGATTTTTTAAGAATGACTTAAATGTGCTGATTGATTTTTGTTAGAATTAGAAAACACATAGCAGAAGAAAAACGAATCATTAAGCATTTTAATTCATTAATTTTGGCTTTAAATTAAGCATGCTCACAAACTAATAAGAGAGTTTCGTGACATACCTTTGAAGAAACACTTGATTCTTGAATCCAGACGTAGATCTTCTCCAAATCAGCATGTGAACCACCTCAAGGCGTTCCCTACTATCCTCTTGGTGCCTTAGATTGAGTTGTGGGACTCAAAATAAACTTGGATTAAGGAAATTTGGAGATGTGGTCACTGCATTACTATGGTAGAAGACCTTCTTCAACCTCAAGTTTTTCAGCAAAAAACTATCGAATGCACGCCCGATTCTCATCTCAATCTTCTTCATTTATTGCATGACTATCATGCAAACTCCATCGTTGTATGAATTGCAGCTCATGCTTAAAAGATTGACTCAAGTTTATGGTGGAATGTGTGTGAGCTACTTGAAATGGAAAGTGGAAAAAACCCACTTTTGAGATTTTTCATTTTTCATCTTTTTCAATTTTAGTTTTCTAATTGATTTCTAAAATCAGTCTTTCAAAAATGAAATCTTTATTAATTTTACAAAATTAATTAATTAATTAATTTTCTAAAAAAATTAATAATAAATAATTAATTAAACAATTTAATTAATTATAGTTAATTCAATATCAAATATTAAATTAGTTTAACACTAACTCCACCATCATGAATCCCTATTCATGAATTTAATATTTAAATCATATTTAAATATTAATTTATTCTCCAATTTCGTTTAATTCCAACAGTAAATGCATAATTATATCACATATAATTACCAATTTCCTTAATTCTAATTTGAACGTTTCAAATTAACTTATCACGATACTCTAACGCTAATCCATTTGTAAGTTAGTAGAGGGACCTCGTGGACCTATAAATCATGGGCTCCAACAATCTGAGATTAATTAGCTAAACTCCTTATACCGAATTAACTCTCATTCGTTAACTGTTGGGTTACTCCACTAAAGCCCAGAGTTGCACTCTCATCAATGTAGATATATTATGTCCACTCCATATAAACCATGATTAATAAGTTAACCCTTCACATATTATTCGTAATAACGGTTGGGTCAAATGATTGTTTTACCCCCAAGATTATCTCTTGTTTCTTAAGTCCCATCGATCCTCTAATGAACAATTGGTATGTTATCCAATCAACAAACCGAGTCCCTCGGGCCAATGAGAGGGTGGGGCCTTTGTTCAAGACTTAGAGTCAACATTTAAGGGAACAACCTCTCTACTATCCCTAAAAGCAGGTATGAGTGAATTTCATCCTGCACCCTATGTCCCCAGCTATCTATCCGGTCTTACCCCTAAAATGGAGGTTTATTGAGCTGGCGCTGTTGAGCCAACCCTCACTTATGGATAATCCCGAATAAACAATAATTCATAGTTAGCTCAGGATTAAGATCAAGTTACCTAGATCATCGCTTTGAAATAATTAGTCTTAAACAGTAAACAACGTTATAGAGTAAAAGTGATTTATTTCGTGGTCCGATCTTGTGCAAATTCATTGCACAGGACGCCCCCACTCTTCATATCATGACATGTATGAATTATGGTCACTTCGTCTGTAGCACTTTATAACTCCTTGTAATAACTACGGAGTGGGCCACATCCGATAGTATTACCAGAATAAGGCATCCAACCTTATTCATATACTATAGACCATTTTGACTATTTACTCCAACCTAATCCACTTTTATGTCTCCACATATAGTTCAAGTATTCAGGTAACAGTCATAGATCTTTTAATTTATTGGATTTATTTTTAAAACGAAATAAGCAATTCATATATTCAATTACAATTTATTGAATTTTCAGAATAAGTTTAATTATCTACGAAACATGAGTTTTAGGACATAAAACCTAGCAAATTTAGCTATGGAATGACTCTCCTGTAGTTATGGTAGTCACTTAGATGTTTTGTTATAAGTTTAGTTTAAGGGTGACACCCTCCCCCCAATTTTATTTAACTTCATTATTTTAGTATAACGTGGTTTATCTCATTGACTTCTTACTTGTATGCTTTGTTTTTTTGAGCCATAAGATTGTTTTATATCTGAACAAATACGGGAGCTCGACCTCTTACTTGGATCCTATTAAGATAAGTATTTCAATTTTGATTGAATGGTAATATATGTTTGATTAAAATATCTAATATAAGTTTATGATACCCTTGACGAATATCGCTTTAGCGTCTAAAATCCAACTAAGCTAAGCTATGCTCATTTGGCAAAATATAAAACTATTATTATATATTACGTTTGTCATCAAGCTGAAATTTCAAGAAGCGTCAGTCGCACCTTATCAACACAGCTTCGCACGCCGAAAATGCATCTGAGAATTCTGAAAGTGGGCGTATCCAGCAGCAATGGATCAACTAATTCAACGCGACGATCTGGTTCAGAACCTGGCCACACCCTCCACCTCCATTGCACCGTGCATTGAACTTCCAGGCCACCCAATTCGTTCTCAATCCAGTTCCAGGTTTGTACAAGAATCCGCCATTTCAATCTGTTTTTGTTTTCTGGCGTTTCTATTATCCGTTGAGTTCGTATGGGTTTTTGGTTTGTTGCCTTTATTAGTGTAGTCTCTTACCCCCGTTTTCTGTACATTTGCAGACAACTAAGAGGAGATGTGATTTGTTGTTGTTAATTCTTTGTTTAAGAACGATTTTGTTTCTCTGTGAAACTATGCAAACTTGCTTTTATTTCGGAAATTTTGACTTTAGAGGAAAATTTTCTCAATCTGCAAGCATAAATGTTGAAACCTATTGGCTGAATTTGGTACTTTGCAGCGTCAAGGAAATTTTGAAACCTAAGGACCATGTAGATTTAGGTTAAATATGCGTTGAAAGGACCATAGTTTCCATGATTCCTTTTTCATTATCCGAGTAGTTTAACTATCTTTGCTATTGTCTTAAGAACATAAATTATCTTTAGCTTACTGGTTATCGTATCGATATATTTTTTCCGCTGCCGAAGGTCTGAAGGGGAGTTCAAGGATTCTGCAACTGCTAGAAAAGTTCAGAAGGCTGACAGAGAGAAATTAAGAAGGGGCCGTTTGAATGAACAATTTGTCGAGCTGGGAAACATTTTAGGTGAAATTAAGAATATCATCTCTTCACACATTGCTGTTTTTTCTATTTCTACCATCATTTATACCTTTCGGTTTGATTTTCTTTGTGGAAGTTAACACCTTGTTTCTACTTTCTTATTACTTTCTGAGTTCAACATGTACACATTCTAGGGAGACTCACAAAATTTCAAAGTGGATTTCATTATTGTGTTACATACTATTAGTGTGCTTGGTTTCCAATGTGTTTAAGTTTCATTTTCCAGATTGTCAACCTTGAATTTCATAACTAGAATGTGTTGACGATCATACTTATTAGAATTCAAGGCTCTGGTTCATTTTACCTTGCGCTAGGAGCGAAGTGTGAATTTGAACCATTTTACACCAATGATTTGGTGAGGAGGTGATGCACAGATTGAGAGAAAACCCGTGTAACTGATGGATGTAGTAAGTAGGTGGTTAACTGACTTGGTCCCCTCTTGTACGACCATAGTTTGGAATATATCAGAGTCGGGCATGAGAGTGGGAAGTAGTGAGCTGAGTTGATAGGGGGCGAATAAAACCTCTCTAATTGTCTGATAGCTTGTAATTTTCCTTTCTTAAGCAATTCAAATTAGCATATTTCAGCTAAGAGCTCCATTACAGATCATTTAGGAGTGTTGTTGTGTATCACAGTATCGGTATTGCTAGAATATGAACATGTTTCTGTATTTTTATTATTTATTCTTAAACTCAAGAACACAGTTGGACAATTTATAGAACAGATATAGTTCAAGTAAGATCATTTTTTTAAAAAAATATGATTACTTACGTCTATGCAGTCATTTGCCTCTGGATTAGGAATGTAGGATTACTTATGTCGATATTATCTATAACCCTGCAGATCCCGACAGGCCCAAAAATGACAAAGCAACCATTTTAATGGATACAATTCAGCTGCTGAAGGATCTGACGTCTCAAGTGAACAAATTGAAAACTGAATATGCTACTTTAACAGAAGAATCAAACGAGGTGATATTTTGTATGTCCTAGTATATAAATAAATTATACAATTTTGAATATGCTACTTTTAACATAAAAATTACACAAGATGATATTTTGTATGTTCTAATGTATAAATAAATTAGACAATTATCTTATACCAAGCAACTAATATTAGTTTATCAAACAATTTTATTCAACTGCAGCTAGCCCAGGAAAAGAATGATCTGAGAGAAGAGAAGGCGTTGCTTAAATCTGATATTGAGAATCTTAATGCTCAGTATCAGCAGAACCTAAGAGCTACATACCCTTGGGCTGCCATGGATCACTCGGTTGTCATGTCTCCTACCCCCTTCCCATTTCCAGTGCCGATGCAAATGCCTCCAGGGCCATTTCCCCTACATCCATCCTTGCAGCCTTATACGTTCTTTGGAAATCCAGATCCCAGGGTAATCACAAACCCTTGTTCCACCTTTGTCCCATTCGTACCTCCTAATTCCTTGACTGAGCAGCAGTCCTCTCGAAATGCACCGCCTTTCATTCAGTCAGGCAATCAGTCTCATAACTTGAGCAAGCAAAGTACCGGGAGCAAGTCCTCAAGTGAAAGCAAGATTGAGAAAAGTGTAGATTCCAATGAAGTTGCTACTTACCTGGAGTTGAAAACTCCTGGATCTTCTACAGATCAGGTTAGTTTGTCATGTTTAACGGATGCAATGGAATAGTACTAACCTCCTGAAGCTGGTCTGTATTTAATGTACTTATATCATCCAGATCGTCATCTAAGTTTGTTCATTTGCAGGATACATCGTTTGAACAAACAAACAGTAAGAACAGACAGGAAAATAATCTATCAGCAGAGAGTTCCTTAAGTAGATGTTCTTCATCTTGTAGTTTAGAGCCCAATTCGTTTAGTAGCACGCCAAAATGAACGAAAATCTACTGATATATGTGGAAAGCCATAAAAGTTGCAGGTTCACCCAAATTAGTCCCCGAATTTTATTTTCGATGGTCTATAACTTACTAAAATACTTCTCAGTGCTTTTCTATTTATCTGCAAATAAGGTGGATCATCTTCAATGCAATGTAAAGGGCCTTCACAAAATTAAAAGTATTTTGGGATTGTGAACTATTATATTCTTACCTTACCTCCTTTATGACGTCCTCAAAGTTGCAGCAGTCATTTAATCCGTGTTCATCTTATGTACTTGGACATGGCTGTGGATGTGCAAGCAATAAGGTAATGGTTCTAGGGTTGTCTTGCTGCAAAAATCCCACACTGAGAAACTAGCTAAAGCACTCTACAGATGGTTGGTCCATTCGTCTGAATACTTTTCGTTTTCCTGATGCTAAAATTCCCAGGTTATGTCATTGTTGATGTATGACAGACAATGTGACAGAGATATCTGGTCTCAAAAACCATGTGGAAATGACTCTGAGAGCATGTAGATGTGAAATATACATGCATGATATTCTGGGATATTATGTCAAAATTTTGAATCAAGAGACTGTGACTTGTCGTTCATGCTTGATCGATTGGGACATGATCGAATGGGAGCAATCGCACCATCATTGGCTGTAAGGCCAAGAAGGTGAAAATAATTGTGAGGAAAGAATGAAAGGACATGAATGCTGAAGGAGAATGTGGGGGAGAGGCCATTAATGCTGATATTATCCAGAAATCTGAAGGTCTTGAATGAAAGGTGGAAAAGCATCCATATTATGAGTGCCCAAAGACAGATTGCTTTGTCTGCTGCTTGTGAAAATCTAGATATGTTTAAACTTGTTCATAGGATATTGGTGAAGTAGAAGAGTGCAAGGGAGTTGGAGCTTTCTACTGGCCTTAGAAATTTCTTAGAGTGATGTTGAGTTAAAGTTTACTTTTGATTTTTTGGTCATAATCTAAGAGCGTTGTCTAAAGATTTAAAGAGAAATGAGTTTTAATATAATCCAATTTTTTTAAAAAATTATTTCTTTTTTGTGTTCGAGAAGTATGGAGTGAGAATTCGGGCTTTTCTTACCTAATAAAGTAACAAACTATCTTATCTGCTTAGGTATGTTTGTGATTGACATAGATGTTCGTTAAAGTTAATCTTGACATATTAATTAGTAATATTTTTTCGTCTTGGATATATATATTTTTTATTTTTATCTTTTATGTTTAAACATTTCTAAGAAGCTTTAAATCGTATATTTTGAGTTTTGCCCTATTTTAATAGCATTGCCTCTTTCTATTGTAGATAAATTGTGGAATATAGTTAAGATAATGTCAAATCTATAGTAGGGACACAACTTTAGAAGTTTTGAATCAATTTTGCCAAGGTAATTTTCTACCAATATATACACATAGATACACATATAAAGTAAAGGAAAAGGGAAAGTCAAAAGGGAAAACTACATTAAATTATAATCTTTGTTTTAATTGGTAACTTCAAACTTTCAATTCAAACTTTGTTATAATCTTTGTTATGAAATTGGTTGAATTAAACCTTTTTTCCCCTAATTCTAATGTAATATAAAAATGTAAAAATCTGATAAAAGGTCATTTTGGATGTAAACCTTTGTGATTTTGTTTTTAAAATAACTCCAAAAGGTTTTGATATCAAAGGAGATAATTATTCTTATACACCTATGATCACTTCCTTCCCTAATATGAGATTTTCTAATAATACCACCATGGAATTCGTAAGAATTTGTATAAATTATTTCAAATTCAACTTCCTCTTCATATTTATGTTGTTTGTTTAATGTTTGACTAGAAAAAAAAACTTGATGAATACAAAATGGTTATAGTTTAACTTTTTTTTAATATCCGTGAGTATCCAGATCAGCTTACGTGCACTTCGATTAATTTCATAAGACATTGAATCCTTGGTAGAAGATCAACTAATAACCTCTTAGTCTTTTATGAATGGGATGTACTCTTATTTATCATTGGGTCAACCTAGGATGGTTGAAGGTTGATATTACAAATCTGACATATTTTCAAGATTATAGACCATGTCAACAAATACATTACAAGTATGAATGTAAATTAAGTTTGTTTGTTTGCTCTTTTTCTTTTTCTTTTTTTCTTTTTTATAATTTTAAAGCAAGAATATAAATGAACTCTGGATCTTAGTCAAATAATCACAAATTTTTTGGAAAATTTACTTTCCTTGCCGTTGAAGGGCAGCAAATGGTACACCGACGATGCCATTATTCCATCGCTAGCAGGGCGCGTGGTAAAGGGTAATGTTAGCCTCGCAATATTTCCTCTTTACTTACCAATTATGTTAATTTAGAATATTTAATAAAAATGATATAAGATAAATTATAGGAAAATTTTGAAGATCAATTTTAAAAATATTAAATTATTTATAGAAATAGTAAAAAGAATAATGATGCTATCAGCATCTATAATGATAAAAACTAATAAAAATTTAAAATAATTAAATTTTATTATTTTATATAAATAGTTTTTCATATTTTTCTTTTTGAAAATTTCCAAAAAAATATTTAAATTTTATAGAAAAAAAATTCAAAAGTATACTTTTGAAACTTCTTACTAGTTTAAATATTTTTAAATATTTTTTATATTAAAAAAGATCCTAATTTTTATATGGTCCATAAATTTTATAATGCTACATATTTGCATTCTTTTTTAGAAATTATGAAAATCGATATTTAAAGAGAAAAATATTAATTGATTACAAAAGTTTCTGTTGGTAGGGAAGAGAGTGACAACACGCGCTTTCGATATCCACTTTATTGACTCACCTAATCCTGATCGTGAACCACAACTGACACCAAACAAAAACACCTCTTCAGTCACTTCTAGCGGCGGAGGACAGCCGAAGTAAAGCAAACGAATCCATTTCTCTGCTCGGCCATGGCGGCAGTGGTGTCTACTTCTCTCGCATCTCAAATCTCACCTCTTCGATTCTCCACTTCCAAGTCCGACATTTCACAATCTCTGTTTCACAACGTCCACTCACAAATCCGCCTTGCTTCCTCGCGGAAAGGTTCCCGTGGCGTTGTCACCATGGCCGGCTCCGGCAAGGTATTTTACCTTCTTCATCTCCGCTCCAGTGGTTTCCGCTACCTGAACGACTTTTTTATTAGTGTGTCGATCATCGTTCTTAACCTAGCGGGGTTGGCGTATTAACAGTAGGAAAAGAATGAGTCGGAGAAGCAATAAGGAATATGTTTGCCTATTTTTCTCATTTGTAGGCGTTGGACGATTCTGAATATGCGATGACTCCCATGTACAAATTTGTTTGAGCTAATTAATTTCTCCAGCTTTTGTGTAGGTCATACTTCTGAATTGTGATTACGTTTTGTTCAAGATTTAGGTGGAAAATTAAGCCTATTTCTTCTTAATGTGTGCATATTTATTTTAACAGAGGTCAATTCTTAGCCAATTTTTTTTTAAAAAACATGTTTTTATAAACTACATCTTTTAGTTTTTAAAACCCGGCTTGGTATTTTAAAACATTTGTAAAAAAATAGATAACAAACTAAGAAGTTTAGTGGTGAAACGGATGTTTATATGCTTTATTTTAAAAAAAAACTAAATGGTTACTAAATGGGGTCTTAATTATTACCGACTACTATTCGGTTTCATTAATCAAGTCTCTGAAGCCGTCTGGTGTGCTGAATAGCTGTGGAATATACTTACTGTCACATCTTTAACGAATCTTTTTCTTCAAATTGTTTTAAGCCCCATCCTTAAATTCATAAGGCCACCTTAAGGCCATGGTGTCGATGGGGTTCATTTATTTATTTTGATAATCGTTATTCTATATTCTCTCATTTGCATATTTTTCTAATTTCTGATTATTACCACCTTCTGTTGTATTTGCAGTTCTTCGTTGGTGGAAACTGGAAATGTGTAAGTATCTTCATTATCAGTAATCCTATAGCTAAAGGTCTGTGATGGACAGTGTCTATGTCAAGCAAAAAAGTTCGCATGTTAGTTGTAAATGCATGCTATGATTTCTCTTTGAATCATTCTATGTTTCTGTTCTGTCCATAATCTCACTAATGTGAAACAAAAGTCTTATCAATATGTTTCTAGAACTTTGCTTTTCTGTAACAGTTTATGTCAAATATAAATGAAAATGTAATTGATTTTCATTATTTTTCTAGTATTATCTATTATCATTAATGTCGATATTGTTTAGCTACTAAATGGAAGTATGTACAAATCATTTGAAATATAAGAAGCGTTGGAAAAATGATCGTCTTCTATTGGTCTCTATAACTTCATTTTCATGGACAAAATGGTTGGAGTTTAAAACTGGCTAGGTTCAAGCTATCCCTCCTTAGACCATACAAAGGTTTTCCGCCACTTCAATTTGAGATATCAATTTTAAATTATTTTGATTTTTGTCTTAGAAACTCTCATCTCCTAATACGTAGTCATTACTCATTAGGAACCCTTTGCTGTTTACTATTTTTGAGTTTTTTGGTTTTTTTTTAAAGTGTACTGGATCCGTTGTAGTAACTAGTACCCAAAATAAAAACATCTTTCTGCCCGCTGGTGTGGCTTGACTATGATCCAAGACTTCTCATATGTCCCCCCCTCTATACTTAGTAGATAAAGAAATTAATTATTATTATTTTTGTTGTGATTGACATTTATTGATTCTTTCCCTGCTTGTTTTAATTTCCAGAATGGTACAAAGGAATCTATATCCAAGCTTGTCTCAGACTTGAACAATGCAAAGTTGGAGGATGATGTTGGTAAGTTCCGTTTGAAATTGGAGAGTGCATGTTATCACCTTTTAATGTATATACTATTATATTTAAAAAATAATCCTCATGTTTGAGGATGCACTTCCCCTCTCTTGTATTCACTTGGCAACCATGTATGCAACTCTTGCTAAACAAACAAGGGGTTGCATTTGATACTGGTACGACCTTACTTGAACAGGATCTATTCTATAGGTTGTACCATTGTGTTCTTGAGTTCTAAGGTTGCATTCGATACTGGTTTGTTTCTGATTTACATGTCGTGGTTTCCTCCTCCTCCCTTTTTAATATGACTCTTATTCTAAAACCTCTATCAATTTTATTGTAGGTTGGTACTTTAAATTATGGGGAAAAGCTATGTATATCCCTAAACTTTGGGATTGTATACTAAAAACCCCAAACTAATAATTGTACCAATTAAAACCCTCAACTTTCACAAGTGAATCAATTTAGACCTTTGCTAAAATTTCATTTTAAACCATGAATGCGTAATCTTTGCACTTGTATAAGACTTCTTTAAATACATCGATTGACATAGTATGAGAGAAATGTTGGAATAAAATGGATAGTAGTGACTTTTCATTAATATGAGTAGTTCTCTTTTATCTTCTCGTCTTCCTCTAGTTTTCTCTACTTATTTAGGAAAAAATACACGATAATTTGAATGCAATCTAATGAACATAATTATATTTCAGTTATGGAGGGTCTAAATTGGTTCAACTATGAAAGGTCAGGGTTTAAATTGTGACAATTACTAGTTTGGGGCATAGTTGATACAACCTCTAAAGTTTAGGGATATAAGTTGATTTTTCCCTTAAATTATCAATACATCTGAGTTGTTGATGAGGATGAATGACATTTCTGTTCTAAATTTTGATAGTCTTTTTCTTCATATTGAAAGCTGATTTTTTCCCCATAATTATTTGTTTTTTTTTTCACATTAATTATTCTACTCTTCCAAGTACATTCTTCTGAAAAAAGAACTTTGGATATGTGTGGAAAAATGCAGATGTTGTTGTAGCACCTCCATTTGTCTACATTGATCAGGTGAAGAGCTCATTGACATCTAGGATTGAGATTGCTGCCCAAAACTCATGGGTGAGCAAGGGTGGCGCTTTTACTGGTGAAATCAGGTTATCTGACTTGCCCTTGACGAGACATTTTAATTTTTTTTAAATATTTATTTATCTTAATTCAATTATTTTTTTATCATAAATTTTTCTAGGAGGATTATTTTTAGTGCATGCGAACCCTTAATTTTACACCATTTGATGAGGATGACAACTTAAGTGTGCTTGTTTATAATCTGCAAATGAGATAACAATAATGTTTAACACAAGAATAGTTAGTCGTGGGGGCCATGATTTCTCTTTGAATCATTCCATGTTTTTCTTCTGTCCATATCTCACTCACGTGTAAGGAGTTATTAAAGCATAAAATTGATGTTTTTTAGTTGCAGATCCATGAACTCTTTAAATCAAGCAAGGAGTGGAGTTCACAACTCCATTCCCCCCAACCCCAACTCCTTGGGTCAAACACCCTCTAAGAGATTTTGATGTTTGTAACTTAAACTTTTCAAATTTCCTTTTTTGAACTCTTTCACCTTTTACATTGAAGTTTTCTCAAAAGAATTTGTATAAGCTAATTTTTGTATACATCAGATGCGTACTAAACTTGTATTCTTCTTATTCTTTGGGAACTAATATGGATAATGTGCCATGTATGTTTTGCGTTTTTCTGCTCTCAAATATGAAATATGTGTCAGATCTTATCATTGTTAAATTAATTGTATACTGCAGTGTTGAACAATTGAAAGATATAGGCTGCAAATGGGTCATCCTTGGGCACTCTGAGCGGAGACATATCATTGGTGAAGACGACCAGGTGAATGTTTTGAAATTGAGCTTTTAGTGGTATCCAAGAAATTAGTGAGCAACCTGCTTCTCTCCAACGCTAACTGTTGCTTTGGCGACTATAGTTTATAGGGAAGAAGGCTGCCTATGCCTTGAGCGAGGGTCTTGGAGTAATAGCTTGCATTGGGGAATTACTAGAGGAAAGGGAAGCTGGAAAAACTTTTGATGTTTGCTTTCAACAATTGAAAGCTTATGCAGGCAAGTTTCTGGCTTATTCCTCATTTCATTTTCACGATGATCTTAAGTCACTAATCTGAGAACAGAAAAATTCTGGAGTTCTTCTATAACTTGAGTATTCCATTTGACTGCAGATGCTGTTTCGAGTTGGGATGGTATTGTTATCGCCTATGAGCCAGTATGGGCCATTGGGACTGGCAAAGTGGCTACACCCGAGCAAGCACAGGAAGTGCATGCAGCAATTCGTGATTGGCTTAAGAAGAATGTATCACCAGAAGTAGCTTCTAAAACCCGAATTATTTATGGAGGTAACTGCAACTTTCATTTTACTTGTCTGAACTTGTTATTGTGAAGTCCATGTTTCTTAAGACTGCCATCAATAGTGTCTTACATGTCTAAGGAATGATATTATTGTTAGGATCTGTGAATGGAAGTAATTGTGCTGAGCTTGCAAAAAAAGAGGATATAGATGGATTTCTAGTTGGAGGTGCTTCATTGAAGGTGCATTTCTCTTCTCCCCTTACTCTTTACTTATGTTTACTTTGAAATGAATCGTCAAAATCACTTTTGTCATGTTTAAAATTTCTCTAAAATACGTTTCTAATCCCTCAAAATTTATTTAGGCCCCAATTCGTAACTACTTGGTTTTTTTGTTTTTGTTTTTGAAAACTAACCCTATAATTGCTGCCTCCACCTCCAAATTTTTTCCTTTGTTATTTTTCTTTTACCAAAGATTTAAAAAACCAAGTCAAATTTTGAAAACTAAAAAAATAACTTTTAATAACTTGCTTTTACTTTTGGAATTTGGCTGAGAATTCAATCATTTTACTTAAGAAAATACAAATCATTGTAAGAAATGGGGAGAAAATAAGCTTAATTTTAAAAAACAAAAGCTGAAAAACGAAATGGTTACCAAATGGGTCCTTAATATTTAATTTTACACTCTAAAATGCAATTTTCATATCATTAAAATTAGTTTTGAAGGTTAAACATGTTTCACAATAATTTTAAAAATGACAAAAGTAATTTTAACCATTTTAGATTCACTCCAAAACATATCCTAAAAGTTTCCATCTTAACTTTTGTTCCATGTTGCAACTATAGGGTCCTGAATTTGGAACAATTGTTAATTCGGTCACTGCCAAGAAAGTCGCTGCTTGATAATTTTTTTAGAGCATCTGGTGGCAAGCAAAAGAGGAAAGGGTTTTGTATTCATAGCAACATCCCTTGGGTTTTTTTTCCATGCTTATCAAGTTTTCAGCGTGTTCAGGGTCTTCTTTCAATGAAGGCAAGCAAATAATATCCTTCTGTTGTATTCCTGAGGCTACTTTGCTATAGAATACTAGAGCATATAAATTATTGGATCCAGAATATTTCTGCTTAATAAGAGTTCTAGATGTTTTTCTCGATTTTTGAATTATCATGCAGAATACTGTTCCTGATTTAAACTTGTTACTTACGAGCATTGCAATGTATGAGTGTAGAGCCTAACTGGCTAAATGGTGTTTTAGATTAGATAGGACGACCAACCTTCTCAATCGTGTACGGCTAAGATACCCATTCGTTGCTCAGGGAACAAATTAGAAGAGAGCAAGAGGAATTAGGACCTGAGTCTCGGAAGAAGAGATCAAAGGTAAGATTTATTCAATAGAAGTTATCAAATTGGTATCTAGTTTGATAACATTTCAGCTTTTCATTCTTCGTCTAGATTCAAATCTTTCATCAGGAGTTCTTACATTTGTTGGAAACTTGAGAGGAGTGTTCATTAAACTGACCGAACCAAACCAATTGGCCAAACCAAACCGAACTGAAGATTCAGTTTTTATTGAAGTGTCGGTTGGTTCAGTTTAAAATTATAAGAAAACCAAATTTTTAGTTCGTTTGGTCTTTTTATTTGAAAATCAAATCCAAAACTGAATCACACTATTTATATTATATATATAAAATCAAATCGTACTATTTATATTAGATAAAAGAAAAAATGAACTGTTTAAATATATATAAAATTGGAAACCAAATCAAATATTTATAGTTTGGTTCGATTTGATTTGGAGCAAACAAACATTTCGCTTCAATTTGGTATATATCCAAAAATCAATATTTTTGGTTAACACCTTTAGTTGAGAGATGGTTGAGAATAAAAGACAGGTCATTGAGATGGAAAGGATCTTATTACTTAATAGGGATACAAACTTGGCATCAAGAACTTTAGTGTCCAATAGGCATCATTCCATAGCCTATAATGACCTGTGTTTTATTATCATGGGCCATGGCAGAGGCAACACTCAACGAATATATTCCTAAACCAACACAACCCAATATAGTCTTCCTTTATATATTTCATGGCAGTGTTGAATTTCCAAGTGAAAAAGGAAGAGTTGAAGGAGAGAGAGAGAGAGAGAGAGAGATGGATTGGTATTATCCAAAGAGAAGAGGTCCAGAGTGGAAAACCATAGGCCCTGTTTCTTCTCCACCATCTCAATTGCTCGTCATTTTTGGCATTGTCATTCTCTTGCTTTACTTTTCTCTGTTCAACACAGGCTATGAAGCTCAAATCAATAGAAATTTGCAGCTGGTTTTTTTCTTGTTGCCCATCTTGGTGATTTTCTTCATGTATTCATATTCGGCCGGTCGATTGATCAACTTCCGGTTTCGCCGACCAGCAAACGGGTCGTCTCAACGAGGTGCCTCACCTTGGACTATTGCCATTTTAGTCCTCCTCATTCTTGTCTTGCTTTATTACCAAAGCTCATTCCATTGAAAACAGGGGAATCTTATGATGCTTGTGATATGTACGAATGTGTAATTTAATTTCGACCTTATGGGGTTTATTAACGTGAAAATAATGTCGTAAACATCTAAAATTGCAACCATTTTTTTTAAAAGAAATAAATTTATATATTCATCACAATCAGAAATGTTGTCTAAGGAGCTTGTTTGGATTGACTGAAAAAAAAAATGTTTTTCAATTTATTTAAATACTTTTAATCAAAACTTATTAAAATATATTTGAAAAACTATTTGGAGTGGTTGTTAAACACTCTAATTTCTTTCGAAATGACTTATTTTTTTAAAATTAAATACTTGAAAATGTATTTCAAATATACTTTAATTCATTAATTATGTTACGATAGATTAATGCAAATAGGATATTTGTTAACATGGCCATTGCCTCACATTTTACCACTTATATTTTGTTTTTCTAAATCAATATGATTGTAGGGGTTATATATTTTGGAAAATTGCATTGTATTGACAAATACATTTTAAGAAACCAAAGTCATGACTTCAACTTTTTTGTAATTGCAGGTGTGACAATCACATAGTAATCATATAACAATTACATGCAAATCAGATAGCAATCACATAACAATTATGTAGAAATTAGATAGCAATCAAATTTTCAGGCAGAAATTTTTTGTCATGCTTGAAAAAAAGCAAAATCTCATGCTTGCCTGTTGGGAGAAAAATCAGCTTATACCTTTTAATTTTGTAGGCTATATCAATTAAAGTCTTAAACTTTATAAGTATCAATTTACTTCGGTTAATTTTTATTTAAAAAATGCTAGTAAAGTTAATTTTCACACATGTGAAAACTTATAATTGAATAAGTTAAACTGAACAAATTTAATAATAAAATTTATTTTTTTAACACTATGTCAGTTGAGCTACGCTCTTGTTGGCAGAATTGAATGATTGTAACAATGGATTACCCTACAATAATTATTGATAGTGGAGAGGCAAAATGAAAGGAAAAGTAGAGATATAATAGAGGTATCAGACTACTTTCTTTAGTACAATAAGAGGGTGGGGGATTTGAACCATAGTACTCTTGGTAATTAACACATGTATTTTTTGTTAGTACAACAACTGAGGGTATGAGGGACGAAACCTCCATATTTAGAAAATGAGGTTATGACAAATACCGTTGAAAAGTTTACTTGGGCAACCAAAGCATGTATTGAATGGAGAGAGAATCTTACATCTCTCTATTTACAAGTTTTATATCGAGTGATGTTCTTTCCAACATATTGGCAGATTTCATAACGGTGTTCATGAAATAGCAAGATAGATGAAATCGATATTTAGTTCTTTTTGTGCTTAATTATTTTTCTCAAAATAAAAAAAGAAATATATATATTTTTCCAAGTGTAACCTAAAAAATATGGAAAAATTAAAAGGATATTGTACTTTTAGAAACTATTTAGGAAAATATTGTTGTTTTCAAACTATTTGTAAAACTATTGTTGTTTTAAATAAGTCGAAGGTTGAAAATTCGACCTAGATAGGTCGAATTTTGAACCCTCGACCTTCTTTTTTTAAGGAAAATATTGTTGTTTTCAAACGGGTTCTGTCATCTCAGACTAAATAACAAGCTAATGAATCTCCTTCTTTTTGCTACTGAACTTCCCAATCAAATTCGAGAGCGAGATTATGAGAGACAGCGAGAGTTTGAGAGAGCGAGATTTTGAGCGAGAGCGTGAGCATGAGCGAGAGCGAGAATATTGTACAATTTTTTTTCTTTTTAATTATTACACATTCCACCTTCTTCTTTCTATTTTTTTTTTAATTTTCCATTTTATAAAAAAAATTCTAAAAATATTTATTATTTTATTTAAACTCTAAAAAGAATAAATTAAAAATAATAATAACTCATAAAAATAAAAAAATGTAAATTAAATATCTCATTTATATAAAAATAATTACAAAAATCAATGTGTCCCACAAGGCGGACGTCGTCGATTTCGAGTTGGTTGTCGTCGTCGACTTCGAACTTAAGGTTGCTCGGGTTCTTCTTGATGTTGCTCTGGTACCTCTGCAGGTGCTTCATAATATAAATATTCATTATGCTCTCTACGACCCCGACCGTATCCATGCACGTATGAAGACGAAGGACCAGCCTCTGAGTCATAATGTCCTGAACCAAATTCTGGCATCATCATCATCGGACTAACATAATCAGTTTGACTCTGCGTCTGCATCATAGGGGGCAACTCTTCCACATTATGTGCAACCTCATCAAACTCATCCTCTTCCCGAACAGGTCCTTTACGTCTAGGAGCTGGTGGAGGAACAATAGGTATATCGTACATATAATGAATTTTCTCCATATAGCTTTGGTTGTCACTTCATATAGCAATAACCTAGTTCGGATCATTCGCAACCTCACGGAGTCTACTGTTGTTCGATCTCTGTGAATTATAAAAAAATTAGATAATATTTATTCATTTACCAAATGACCTACAGCTGCTCCCAGACGAGTGACGTAGCACCTTGTGATATTATTATACCAATGAATATATTCTGGAGTGACATCTGTATCAAACTGTTCAAGAAAAACCCCCACTGCAATAAACCTTGCACGATAGTGCCATCGCACTACCAAATGTGCAACTTTTTTGGACCAATCTCCAGTTCTTTGGTCAATATCATGCAGTACGGGTTCAGTATTACAAGGCGATGGGATATCCTGCTGAAAATCGAATTGTCTCATCACCCTGTCAGGAAGATGCCACTCACCAATGTGAAAACATATGAGAGGACTCATTGTCTGCTATATGTTTTGACCATTCGTACAAAAATTAGGCAAAGTATGCACAATAATTTTGTACGGCTCCCAAATAATCTGAAACACAAAATATTATATTAGAGAATATTAAAGACAAATACAATAAAAATGTGAATAAAATAATCAATTAGGTTTAGTGTAATGTACCTGTTCAGGTTGAAACATATCAAACATGTATCTATACTGGTTGACTACATGTGTAGTTGTCCTAGTCACACAAATTTTGTCTCTCCACCTAAATTTTTAAATTGATAATTTAGAATTTAAATTAACTAGATCAGTGATATAAAAATTAAATTGAATTAAAACAACATACCGAGAATCGTAGGCTCGTCCAACTAATTGAGCGTCATTAACATGATGTAGCTGTGGAGCCATTGTTGGAAATCGCTCCCAAGCCCATAGTTGCAAAAGTATGAAAGGCCCAGCTATCTCTCGAACCTCAGGTCTTGTTGCTTTGCATAGTTGTCTATACAACCATGCCAAGCATGCTCCACCCTACGAATACCGTCCCGCATCATAGAGGTTAGCTAACAGTGGAAGGAACATCAAGTGAACAAAATGACTTAATTTATCTGAAAACAGACTTCCACCCATCATTTGTAGTATATACGCTCGTGCATATCTTATGAAAGTTTTCTCGTCTGCATCATCTATGAGCTCATGAAATTGTGTTTCTAACCATATTAAACTTAACCTCGATCCTTTAATCTTGTCGGCAGGTGGGGTCGCACCGAGGTACAGTTGACAAACTTCTAACTAGTCATCGTACATCACTCCGGTGACCGGCTCACCGTCAACAGGTAACCCCAACAACACTTCTATGTCTTGTAGAGTGATAGTGCACTCTCCAACAGACATATAGAATGTATGCGTCTCGGGCCTCCATCTCTCGACCAAGGCTGTGATCAGATGCCAGTCCAACTGAATAAATCCTGCCTCTCGACGTCTGCAATATATTTCTCCAGTAGTATGATCTCGCCATACAACATATGATCGATGAATGGACTGGTCGTACAAAACATCGGGATCAACAGGTCTTGGATTTATCTTGACGCTCCAATGCATCCCTTATTTCTGCTCTTCTTTTCTCGAAATAGTTCACGCATTTGAAGAATGTTATTTGAGCAAGAGCATTTATAGGCAACATGCATCCCTTATTTCTGCCCTTATTCAATTATAGTATAATAATCTAATATATTCAATTTATTGTCTAATGATTATTCAATTATAGTATAATAATCTAATATATTCAATTATAGTCTAATGATTATTCAATTATAGTATGATTATTAGCTTTTTTTTTCTCTTTTTTTATATATATTTCTATGGAAAGTTCAAATAAAGTGAAGACTCTCGCTCTCTCCTAAGATCTTGCTCTCTCACTCTCGCTCTCTCCTAAGATCTCGCTCTCTCACTCTCACTCTCGCTCTCTCCTACGATCTCGCTCTTTCACTCTCGCTCTCTCTCAATATCTCGCTCTTTCTGTTATTGTTGTTATTTTTCCATTAATGATTACTAGCTTTCATTTCTTCTGGAACAATCACAAACACTTTTTTGATTATGGATCTACTTTTTTGTTCGTAGACAAAGCTAATTCGGAATTGTCTTTCATTCCAAGGCATAACTTGTATCCATGCGCTTCATATTCGCCTGGAGTTCGCTCCCAGAAATATAGCTATCCCTACCCCTTCACGTCAATCCCACAAGCCTCCGTCTAATTCGAAATGATAACAAAATGCATAGGTTGTTAGAAACAGCTCGAGTACACAGATACATATAGTATACCATCTCATTACTTTATTTACTCTATAAGGGAAAAAGAAAAGTAATAAACCTGCAATCTCGAGGGTGGATGTGTGTCGAAACTTCAACCTTCGACAACCTAAGTGAGATTCACGAGATTTCCCTTGTCGAGGGTTGAAGTTTCGGCTTATGTATTGTTTCCAAGTTTTTCTTTGTTCGTCGAATTCTCAACGTTCGACCTCCACATTAGTCGAGTTCTCAACGTTCGACCTCTAGTCTCGAATTCCCAAAACAATAATATTTCTCTAATAAGTTTCAAAACAACAATATTTCTCTAATAAGTTTTGAAAAAATACTATTCATTTAATCAAATTTTGTGATAATTGGCGTTTCCAATGGTGCATTAATAGGAGGAAAACTTTCTATGAGCCACTCAAACGTTACCAACATATCCATTGTTTTAATGCCCAATTGACTCCATCGTCCATCAACCACCCACCTTTTTTCAATTTTATTTTATTTTATCTTTTCATACCAACTTTTCTTTGTTGAATGTGACACAATTGACTCATTGCCAACTAGCTTCAATTTCAAGTTTAGCTCAGCCTTCCCTTATTTCTTAAAGCTATAATTATTAAAAGAGAATTTTCTTTTATTAAAAAAAAAAGAACAAATAGTTATCGCATTTTAAAAAGGTTTGGAAGGACGAGTTATTATAAAAAGTTTAATCAATTCTTTGTGGTCTTCAATATAATCATCTTTTTCTAAAAATAAAGTTTTAGCCTATACTATCGAGGATGATTATATTAATTTAGTACAAATATTTTAAGATTGTTTTCAAATATAATAAAATGAATTAAAATATTTATAAATACAATCAAATGTTATTGACAATCGACACGGATAAACTTCCATCACCTATCAATAATAGATAGAGACATTTTATTTTATTTAAAAATATTTTACACCATTTTTCTATTTAAAACAATTTATCAATATTTTAATTTGTGTTTTTTTTTGTACAAAGGTACAAGTGGATGGAAACGGAAGTACCGGAATTCTGGATAAAAATCTTTAATCGATTTTATTTTCTCGATCGAGTCTTCATACTTATCCTTTAAAATTATTACTTTTTTAGTAAATATTTGTTCTTGAACAATAATTAGGTGCCCATGCTTCTCTTCTCCTATACACATAAATAAAAAATTAGAAGTAATTCTGTTGGATTGCACCTAAGTTTTTTCCTTTATTTAACTGCATAAACTATTTATTAATTTATCCAAAATTACTTTTAATTTATTCTAAAATGGGAAAGTTGATGGTTAAAATATATAGATTTAGTTTTTTCTAAAGATTGCTTATAATAGAGAATCTAGATTCTGTTTTATATTTTTAGATTGATTAAGTTCAATAAATATGTATTTCACATTAGTATAAATTTTGAAAATATTAGATTTTGAATTTCAATTTTTAAAGTGCATGATTATATTAAATAAAGATAAAAAATACTTAAAATTATAATATGTTATGTTATAAATTCAATTCATTTTTTTTAAAAGTAAAATATGTACTATATAATATATTATGAATTATATAATATTATAAAATAATAATTATAAAAAAAAAGTTCACATAAAACATGTTAATAAATTAATAATAATTTATTATCAACTAATATTTTATGGATAAAATTTCATGATTTATAAATATACTATCAATCACATTTTAAACCATTAAGAATTTTGGAATCTCAAGTTTATCCTTCCATATTAATACACTACACATCTATCTCATGGAATTTTGATCTGACTTCAAATTTTTATAACAATTATTTTTCAACTTCTATCAAATAATTTAGATTAGACAAAATTAGATACAATCTAAATTACATAAATTATAAATTAAGAATATAATTGAAATAATGAGTTTCAACTGTTAAAAGCTACAATATTAGAAGTAATTGAGACTAATTTCATATCTAATTCTACATTTTTTTGAAAGTGACAATAAGTAATTTTAACAATTCCAAAATTACTATCAAACATAAACAACAACCCTAAATTTTCTATTTCTCTCTTCTTTTTTTTTTTTAATTTTTTTTAATTTTTTACAAAAGTATTATATTAAAGGTGGGTGAAAGAATCGATCCTCTAATCTCAAGGTTGATACTACAAGTATGGTACCAATTGAGTTACATTCATGTTGACAAAAACTTACTATTTCATTCATTTAGACCTAAATGTAATAATTTCATCAATATATTTAGAAAGTTATGAAAAGTTGAGAGTTGAATCAAATATGGTAAAATTTATACTATTGGTTTTGATGTCAATTTAAACATATTTGATTTATGTCCGGGCGTGACTTAAAATTATTAAAAAAATTAGACCACAACACATCTTTAATTACTCAAAATTAATTTAATATTTAATTTAACATTGGTTTTGAATCATAAGTTTCATAGTGATTTTAATGACAAAAGTGATTAATAAATCACACCCAAACAAGTCCTTAAATTTGATATCTAAACTAACATTAAGAGTTAAATATCACAAATCAACCAAAAGGTCAAAAAAGAGAGAAAAATACAATTCAAAGTTCTAGAAGTTCAATAGCATAAATTTCACCGACTAGATTCATAACCTACCCTCTGTTATCTGCAATCGTTTGTCAAAATCAGATTAAAATCCAGAAAGTTCAAGCGTAAGGGTAAAGAGTTGATGGATCATCCCCAAACCACACAAACCAAGACGAATTGAACTTTACGCTTCACATATTATCCAAGAACAAACGAACAAACACATCATCATAATTTATATCATAGACACCTTATTCAATCCTTAACCGTTACATCAATCGATCATAATATCACAATCTCATCCTCTTTAATCAACGGACTATAATTTACACCACAACAATTAAGTATATGATGAAACAAATATCAATTAAATTAGGTTTACTAGTTACCACGCGCTACGACCGCACCGACAGTTCGTCTTCCAGCCGCGATCGCAAGGACAGGCATGGTACCTGGATGAAGAATCCATGGACGACAAAAAGCGAATAAGAACGAGAATGATGATCGGAACGGCGAGAAGAGGCCAATTGATTTGGAATTCGGAGAAGTCGATTGGTTCAGAAGGGAACAGGGAGGACAATCCGATCAAGATGAAAACTACGGCGAGAAGAAATAGGATAGGGCCGGGGAGTGGACCGGAAGGGCGAGGTTTACATCCATAGCAATAAGTCATTTCACGATCTTCGTATACTGTCAACAATGGCGATTTTTACAGAGGAGTTTGAAGGTTTGGAAATGGAAGATAACAGAGATTGAAAGAGAGAAGAGACAAGTGAGTATTTATACCGGAGACTGATGGCCGAATGAAGTTGAGTCGGGATTTTTATTTTATATTTTTCTAATTTAAATTTCATTTTTTTTTTGTCGAGGTTTAAATCCAAGTTTGATTACTGAATTTTAAATTAGATTCTATTTTGGTTGTTAAATTTTTAAATTTTACTTTTATTTTTACTTTTGTTTTCGAATATTTTAAAAAAATGTTTATTTTAGTTCATACATTGTTTATTTTAGTCTATACATTAAGATTTTGTTAACTCTAGAAATAAATTGCATCTAACATGTGTTGAGCAAAATAAAGGTCTGTAAAATATAAAGTAATGTGACAAAATACGAGAGGACCAAAACGGCAAAGGACTTTTGAGTCTATAGAAAGCTTTAGCACCTAATTTAAAATTGAAACTCTATCTTTTTTAGCATGAATAACTTATTTAACAATTTAGTGATGTAAAAATATAAATCATCCCTTCATTTTGTTTAAGAGTTAATATAATTTTAATAGCAGAGACTAAAGTAAATGCTTTTTAAAAGTTTAGGGATTATGATAGATATTTTTTAAAATTTAGGAATAAAATAGAACAAGTTTCACAATTCAAAGTGTAAAGATGAAAATAGAATTTAAACTTAAAATAAAATTTAAATTTTATTTGATTCCGATTTGTAGAGAATGTTCACATCACGTGGTCTATGGGAAAAAGTTAGGAAGACGCGGAAGGGGTTAATCAATTATGATATTTATTGGAATAGTTTCTCTCTTCTCTCTCTTTTTGGTTTATTTATTTATTTTGCGAGCATGAGGATTGAACTCCAAACTCTAGAGAAGAAAGTCATAATTATCATCGAACTTAATCTGATTGTTATTGTTATATTATAGTTAATACCTTAATCATGACATTTAAAAAAAAAAAAACTTTTAATTTTGTATATCATAAATCTGTGAATGGTGTGTTTGGAATGCATTTTCAAGTGTTTAATTTAAAAATAAGTCATTTTCGAAAAAATTGGAGCATTTGACAATCACTAAAAATAGCTTTTGGAGTGTATTTTCAATAATTTTTGTCAAAAATATTTAAATAAAAATGATTTTTTGAAAAACACTCTTTTCTCAAATAATCCAAACAGACCCAAAGTTTTATTGTTGTATCTAATAGGTTCATAAAAAATTTCATCATTTATATTTATATATATATATATATAATAGAACCTCAATTTTCAATTTCTTATTAGATAGATTTGTGAATTTTAAAAAGTTTGAAAGTTTAAGACTAGATTTATAATTTTCAAAGTTAGAGAGAAAATTACATAGAATAAACACACATTAAAAAAAAAAAAAAAAAAAAGAGCTCAAAACCGTTTTTGTCCCACTTTTTGAAACTTAAAAAAATTGTCATTTTGCTTACATCATCATCAACCAACATTAGTAAAATACCCTTAATCTTTCTTGACATTTTCCTCTTCTCGATTTTCTTCTTTCTCCACTCTTTTTTCCTTCTAGTCCTTATTGCATATTGGTCATCGGCCATGTGCTCATTGAAGAGGTTGTAGCCTCATCGAAAATGGATTTGAGAGATCATCAAAATGTAAAATTGGTGGATTTTTCGCATTGAATATGGGTTAGTTAGGTCGAACGATTTTTCCATTGGTTGGGTATATGGGCTTTCGCAGAAAAGTGATGTTGAAGCAAGAGCGAGAGAAGTGAGTTTATAGTGTCAAATCTATGAGATTTTTTAGGAAAATGGCGAGAGAGCGAGAGAAAGTGGATACTTAGAGTGATAGAGGAGAGCGAGAGGAGATGAAGAGTGGGAAAGTGAGAACGAGATCCTAGTTCGCATGCAAACTGATTTATTTTAGTAATTTCACCTTTATATCACTAGGCAAAAGGTTTAAAAAACATTAATTTAAAAATGTATGGCATATTTCATTTTTGGCCAAAATTTTGGATCATCTGTATGATTTTTCCAAATTAAGAGACTAAAGCTTTAGAACTAAACCTAGAATTCAACATTTTAAGGTGTGTTTATTTCTCTTTTAGAGGGTGTTTGGCTCACCAACATGAGTTGAATTGAGCTGGCATAGTATACCAACTCAATGTTTGGCTCACCAATTTTACATGTTGGTGTAGTTGAGTTGGTATATTTTACCAACTCACCCTAACTCTCCCTTCTTCCAATGTTTTCATTGACTCTCGACAACTGTTGGCAACTATTGCTACCACACTCCGGGAACCAACTCCTGGCTCCGACAACCACCTCCGATGACAACTCCGATGACCAATTTCGGGCTCCGATAACCACCACCGGTGTCAATTTCAGTGACCCAAATCCGACGACCACCTTCGCATGACCAACTTTGATGACCAATTTTGGGCTCCGACAACCACTTACGAAAATAAACTCTGATGACCAACTTTGACAACCATCTTCTAGGCTCCAACAACCACCTCCAACTACAAACTCTTATGAAAATCACCTTCGATTACCATTTTCGAGTGAGAAACTCCGCGATCAACTTGGGGCTTTGATAAGCTCCTCTGATGACAAAACCTTGGCTACTAATTCCAATAGTACCTTCATGCGACCAACTCCGCGACCATCTTCGGTTACAAATTCTGATAAAAATCATCTTCGATGATCAACTTTAATGACCACCTTCGTGCGATCAACTCCAATGACCAATTTCAGGCTTTGAAAACTACCTTCAACGACAAAATCCAACTACCAACTCCAATACCACCTTCATGCGACCAACGTTAGGCTCCGACAACCATCTCCAACTACAAACTCCAGCGAAAAATCATATTTAACAATCAACTTCGACAACCACTTTCGACTATTATAAGACTGATGAATGTTAAAGTATGTTGTAGTGTTGTTGATTATATATATAATAGTATTTTGTCTATATTAAGTATTGAAAATAAAGGGTTGTTATGTATTAGTCCTAGGGGCATTTTAGTATTTTTACTTTGCCTAGACTGTATTAGGGTTTCCTGCAAGTCTATTTATACCTATGCCCTCTCTTGTATTTTGATAAGAAAAGGAATAATAAAAAGTACTCCTCTATCGTGGTTTCCCCCCTATTCTAGAGTTTTCCACGTAAATATTGTGTCTTCTTCTTCTGGTATCAAAGCATGGTGACGAAACACTAGCCATTTTCGACGAACATCAACCTGTGGTCTCTCAATCTTCACCAACAGAAGCAACCTCCACCGTTACCGATGCAGCCCATACCGCCGCCATGCAAGTAGCCATCAATCGTTACCTCTAGACCATACTGCCTTTCCTTCTCATCCAGTCGACGTTTTGGCCACTTGTAGTTGTCGAAAATCTACTAGATCCTGTTCGCCCAAGTGGGCTTTTCCTGAGCACAGACCAGACCGAACACCACCAAACTGCTGGATTTATGCTGGTGTCGCACTACTTGAGCGTTAATGTCACATCAGCGCTTTTCCATCGGTGTCGAGTGCCGGCCCATATCGAGCTTCAGACTTTTGTCGATGGGTTTGTACCCGAGAGTTGGTGTTGGTGATCTCCATGGTGGACAACGACCATCTTTAGAAGAATCCTCATTTTCTCATGGTGGACAACAACCAACCTTCTCGGCCTCCAATAGTGCTTCGGGTTCGATGGGTTTATCTCCAATGGTGGTCAAACAACAATTGGCTAGTCTTCAACAATAAATTGTCACTCTTAGGGCAGCTCTTGGGCCAACTACAAATCTCTAACCAAATCCCACGAATTCATATTTATCCTCAAGACTACCGTTGTATTCGGAAAATCTGGTAACCATTTTTCCTACTTTGCCTATAACAAATGTTATGTCTGGATGTATGGGAACTTCTGCAGGTTTCATTACAAGAAAGAAATTAAATGGCCATAACTATTTTTCCTTTGATTTGTATATGGACTTAAGATTCCAAAACCATATGATTGAACATGGAATCACGTCCCAACTCTCAGCCCCAAGTACACCTCAACAGAATGGTGTATCAGAAAGGAGAAGTAGAACCCTGTTAGACATGGTTCGGTCTATGATGAGCTATGCTCAACTTCCAGACTTGTTTTGGAAATTTGTAGTAGATGAAGGAACTCTTATCAAAGAGCACCTCTAAGCAGAAGGAAGATCGTTCCAAACTCATTGTGACAGAAATACCGCATTCACAATCAAACATACTAGTTATGCATTTAACAACAAATTACAACATGATTTGAACTTTAATCAACAAAAGAGCAAGATACATACCGGTTGAAGAACTCTTCTTCGCAGAAATCTCGCTCTCGTCAAAGGAAACAAATCTCATTGTCGCTGAGATCGTCCAAGCAATCGTCCACAAAAACTCGCTATCGTCTACCCACGAATGGACTCCTCACGAACAAGGCAGTAGGGAAGCCACCACCACTCGGAACCCTCGATATTTTGGGAGTGAGAATCTAGGAGGTGTGGGCTCTATTGGATTTGGTAGAGGGAATGAGGAAGGAACGATCGTTTACCACGACCAAGAAAGTGGGAGAAATCGGGAGTCTATCATATAGACGGATGCTTGATCGTTTAGGTAGAGGTACACGATCGTATAGTAAAAGAGGCTTGATCGTATAGACGATCGTTTAGTAAAATTCTCGAGCACGCGATTGTTGAGAATAAGCTAGATGATCGTTTAGGTAATTTTATGTGATCGTTTAGTAAAAGCGCGCGTGTACACGATCGTTTAGAAACTTTGAGCTGTCATTTATGCTCTTGGTTTTCTACGCGATAGGCAATGCACTCAATCGGTGAGCGAATATCTGATCTCTTGTAAAATGAAAACCATTTTCATTTTATCTTTCAATTACGAAAACTAAATACAACCTCCCACTATCTCATTCGGTTATAGAGAAAAACTGCCACAATTATCCTATAATTATTTAAATTAAAAAAATATAAGCATATTATATATATAACCTATGGTTTAGTATCACATCATATGCAACATATGAGCCATAGTTCTTTTCTTCTTCACTAGATATAAATCATATTTATATCATTTTCTTCTAATTAATGTATCTCATACATCATGTCAACTATATCATTTATAATTGACTCATTTAATTATATCATATATAATCAAAATCCCTCTTGTCAATTTGAACACTTCAAACTGACCCAAAACTGATTCTCAACATGAATCCATTGAGCTACCAAGGGGACCTTATGAACCTATGGCTCGAAGCTCCAACGGTACGTGAATAGCTGACTAAACTCTTTAGCCATGAGATATACCATCCGTTAACTGCCAAACATTCCACTAAAGACCAACAGTTGCACTATTCTCAACACAGATATATTTTTGTGTCCATTGGATATAATTAATCAACAGTATGATAACTCTTCACAGATACTTGTAAGTACATCTGGGCCAATTTACCGTTTTGCCCCTGTAGTTACATCTAACTTCTTAAATATCGCTGATCCCTCTAATAAACAATACAACATAGTCCTACTATGTGTGGACACCTTTCAGGCCATGAGAAGGTGTGTGGCGCCACATCGTTCAAGCCTCGAAATCAACCCTTAAGGGAGGAATCTATCTACTTACCCCTACTTCGCGGAAGGAGTGAATTCCATCTTGTGTAGCTTAGTTCCCAGCTCCCAAATCAGACGAATCCCCAAAGTGGTAGGTTTGAGTCGGCGATCTGGCCACTCGCACCCATGTAAATCAAAGGACCGCCCTCAAAGGTAGGAGTTCTCAACTCACTCAGGATTGAGGTCATGTTACAAGATCCCATACTGAGTTTAAGTACATCGACTCCATCTCGAGATTCATGTCTTTGACCCATTCATCCCCGTCAACATCCTCCATTTTCTTTTGATAGGACAATGGATCCTCAATGTCACCATTTGTCACCATAGCTAGGATTTCCGTAAAACCCAGATAACGATCAGGTGGGTTCGTAACCCTTCCACTGCGACGAGGTTCCCTTAACTCTTGAGGTGGAACCGACCTACCAGATGAACTATCATCAACAACTATGGTTAATGAAGCAGGTCCTTTAACAATTCTTGTTGAAGTTTCAGTAGTTTCTTTGGAAAGCTCACTTAACACGACTTTACTACGTGGACTATGCTCCCTGATATGATCCTCCTCCAAGAAAGTAGCGTTCGTGGAAACAAACACCTTGTTTCGGACGGATCATAAAAGTAACCTTTTCGTGTACCTTTGGGGTAGCCTAAAAAGAGGCACAACCTCGATCGTGATTCCAACTTCTTGGGATTTGCCTCAAGCACATATGCTGGGCAACCACATGTGCGGAAGTGATGTAAACCAGCTTTATGCCCATTCCACAACTCCAAAGGTGTTCTCGTAACACTCTTAGAAGGAACACAGTTAAAAATGTATACCGCAGTCTCCACTGCGAAACCCCAAAACGAGTCCGGTAAGGAAGTGTAACTCACTATCGAACAAACCATGTCCAACAAGGTTCTGTTTCTCCTCTCCGCTACACCATTTTGCTGAGGTGTACCCGGTGCCGAGAGTTGGGAAACGATTCCATGTCCTAATAAATAGTCCTAGAACTCAGAATCCAAAAACTCTCCACCTCGATCTAATCAAAGTGTTTTAATTTGTCTATCCAAAGCATTCTCAACTTTAGCCTTAAATAATTTGAACTTTTCAAAAGATTCAGACTTTCGTTGCAGCAGATAGACATACCTATATCTTGAGTAATAATCAGTAAAACTGATAAATCTAGAGGCTTTTTAGCTCGATAACCTTTTCCAGTAAAAGGTATTTTAGTCATCTTACTCTCAAGGCAAGATTCGCACACTGGTAAAGAATTTTCTTCTAACTTGCTTAGAAGGCCATTCTTCACCAATCTCTCAATCCTATTGAGATTTACGTGCCCTAATCGAAGGTGCCAAAGTTGGGGGTTTTCTTTTGGAGAAACTCATTGGCGTTTAGATTGAGTTACGGCAGATTTAAACATCTCTATGTTATGGAGGGAACTTAAGATTAACGGTCTTAGCACATACAAGTTATTTTCCAGTTTAGTTGTACAAATTTCAATACCATCCTTATGAATAAACACTTTATTCAATTTAAAAGAAAGAGTGTAATTACATTGTAGCAGAAACTTTATAGAAATAAGGTTCCTTTTAGTTTAGGAACTACAAAGACATCTTTCAATACAAGAAACCTATTCTGTAAAGTTAACTGGATGCCTCCCATTGCCACAGCTGAGACGGCGTTTCTGGTGCCTGCTCGCAACGTCATCTCATCAGTCTCCACCTGTCGCTAGGATCTAATCCCCTGAAAAGAAGAACAAACATGATTAGTGGCACCCAAATCAATTATCTAAGCGGAACCATCATTCTCCAATAAACAAGTTTCTAACACAAGTAAATCATATTTACCTTTGTCTGCCTTGACTGCCTTCTTTTTCTTCAGATAACGAGGACAATTTCTCTTCCAGTGTTCGTCCTGGTTATAGTGGAAACATTTTCCTTTTTCAACCGACGGTGGACGCTTCTTCTAGGCGATAGGTGGTGGGTTAGCAGGCGTATTCCCTTTCTCTTTACCACTCTTCTTCTTCTTCCCCTTTCCAGAGTTAGAAGTGGAAGGTGTAGACTTTGTTCCTGAGGTTGAACCTCGATAGAACTTTTTAGAGGACGAGACAACATTTTCCTCACCTCCCTTTTTCTCTTTACTTTTTAGCAAGGATTGGTAAGTCTGCAACTCGTTGAAGAGAGTAGTAAGGGTATAGTCCACTTTGTTAAGAATCGTATTGCTAACAAAGTGGAGGAAGTTCTTCAACAATGAATGCAGGATAATGCTATCCTGATTGCCCTAATTGATTTTAGACCCATTCATCTCCGCCACGTTAAAGTGGACCATCATAGTTAGCACGTGTTCACGAACAGAGGTGCCTTCCTCCATTTTAGAGTTGAAGATGTGTTTCAGAGCCTCATACTTGAGCTGTCCAGAAGATTGTCCAAACATTCCCCACAGGGACTCCATGATCTCACGTGCTGAGACCATGGGCTCATGGTTATTGGCCAACACTTCACTAAGACTGACCAAGATATAGGCTCTAGCCTTCTCGTTTGCCCGTGTCCAACGCTCATACGCTGCCTGAACATTTCGAGTAGCGTCCTGAGGTGGCATAAGAGGACAGTCCTTCATAAGGATAAAATTAAGATCCTCGATGATGAGTATTGTCGTAAGTATATGTTTCCAACTGGAATAGTATTGGCTATTCAGTTTTTCAGCACTAAGTAAACTGATAGTGGTTGTAGCCATTTAAAACCGTTGCTGAAAAACTAATAAACTTTTATAAGGCTTTGCAAAAACCACGTTTTTAACCAACTAGTTTTAGCAAAACAGATTCCAAGTACCCTAAGTGATAAGACTTCTATTTTGCAATGATGCCCCAACGAGGCAGGACAAACGTTACCGGTGGAGTGATCAAATGTCTCTTCATTGAGATGAGACATTCTCAACTATTAGGCAGAACCAACTCTTGGAACTGAACCTAATAGCCACCATTTGTTCGGTCCAGAACTGTTAACCCTTAACAATTCCGCGTAAGTGTAACCCTTCGTTTTCGACCCCATAGTCCTTCCCTAATGCGCCCACTGTAGAGAAAAAACAGATTAGAACAAGAGACTAAGTAACCTTATCTTCTTATAGGAGATCGAATAAAGAAACACATAAAACAACCATCCTATAGAGGGACACACCCAGGGTGCCTCGAGGTGATGTGCAGAAACTTTATTTAATCCAACGAGAGAGACCGTGGGATATGCTGTCGCACTTCCCGCTCTCACTTACTATGAACATTCTCTCCATCCACCTTGATATTGACCTACCCAAACACCATCCTTTAGGGGGACACTCCCAGGGTGTTACGAGGTCGAGAATAGATATCACGGTATGGACTATGAAGAAGAAACGCGAGAGGTGTAAATGAAGCATCAAATGTTTCAAGTACCTCCCACTGAATGTTCTACCTAGGGGTTTATTAACTTAGACAATCTGACTACTGATTATAATCTAAGTCATTTATTAAGTTTGCTAAAAAACAACTTTCGTCTTTGAAATAATACAAGTCCAAGTAGTCACATTAAACTCTTTAATGGGTTGTCCTTAACTTGCATGCATGCATCAAATCTATCTAATTCACCTTTTCAGGTAGGTTCCCAAGTAGAGGTGTTTCGTTGTCGTCACCTTAAATACCCCAGCCTAGATAGAACCCGCCTTAGACAAAAGGTCCCTTATAGATAGATTTGCTACTTTAACCTTTTACTAATTATTTTAGTTCTAATTTCATTTTATAATCATTTGTAAAATAAAGAACTAAAACACACATGCCACATAACGAAGTATTTATAACGCTTATAAATATTAAGCTAAATAAATAATGCATACATAAATATAACCTTTATATTATATGATGCATGAGCATGCTCTTACGTAAATCATATCATGTTTTTCTAAATCATAACACTAATAATAAAGGGAACATGCATGACTGATGCATAACCTAAGGTGGGATTTATCTATATGTGTATACCATATGACATAAAAAAATATACATCAAATGTATAAAACCATGGATTAATGGACCGAGATGAACCAATACAAAACCGGAATGAGAAAACTATCTATTACATTATTCTGCTGAGCAAACCGATTCACAAACGAATTGGGTCTTGAACCGTCAGGCGAAGCTCCCATCGTTTAGTAAACGCCTCCAGGTAAATGATTGTGTAGCGTACACTAGACAATAGCGCAAAAACTAAACGATCGCATGGACAACAATGAGGTCGCGAAGCCTGATCGTCTAGATAATCGCATAGTATGTGAAAGGTAAACGATTTACCACACTATTACTCCACGATCGTATAGTCAGTAACTAAGTGATGAGGCTTGTTGAGCTATATGATCGTCTAATGTGTGCACACGTTAAACGATAGTCGAGCATCCGATACTCAGCGATCGTGTATCTCATCGTTTACATGACACGACCAACACTTAATCGTCTTCTTCCTCGAAGAATAGAAACCCTTGCTCCGAACTTCATCACGAACGACTTAAGACTCAAACTAATTTTGAAATTACAGTCTCGATAGCAATTAATTGTGTCAAAAAATGCAGGGGCCTTTACAATTAACTTGAGAATTCAACAAACCGAGGTTACATCCTAGAAAATTTCATTAATCCACACATCCACAAATGAATTAACAATTAAAACAAAGACTAGACATGCTGCACCCACCGTGAATGTAAATGAAATTCTTTTGCAGTAATGAATTAGAATATTAGAAACCTGACTCTGATACCAATTGAAGAAACTCTTATTCAAGAGTACCTACGAGCGGAAGCAGATCTTTCCAATTTATTGTGACAGAGTTTCCACATATACATTCAAACATACTAATATGTACTCATAATGTTAAATTATTGACATGCTCAAAAGAACAAAATAAGCGATCGATAGTTCATACCAGTTGAAGACTTATTCTTCATAGAAAATCTCGCTTTTGCTGAGACGGTAAGCTATTGCTCAGCAAAATCCAATCGTCTACCTCAAACAGTCTCCACATGAACAGCAGAAGACGAGGATGACACCACCACTCAGAGCCCTTAGTATTCTTGGAGTGAGAATCCAAAAGGTGGGCTTTGTTTGAATTTTGGTAGAGGGATTGAGGAAGAGAGATCATATACAACGATCAAGCAAGTGAGAGATAGACTTGTCTATCGTATAGACAAAATGCTTGATCGTTTAGGTGAAGTATACGATCGTGTAGGAAAAAGGTAAGCGATCTTCTAAACGACCGTATAGGAAAAACTAAGCGATCGTCTATACGATCGTTTAGTAAATATCGGGCATTAAACGATCGTTTAGGAAAAGGTAAACGATCGTTTAGTAAATAGAGCATGTGGGTGTAATCGTTACGTGATCGCTCAGCACTATTGTATAGGTAAGCGATCGTTCAAGTACTATCGTATAGGCAGTGGTTTTTATAAGCGATGACACTCTTCAACACAATGTTCGCACCTCCCATGCTTAACACACCGTGAGCTATTTAAGCGTCTCAAAGTGATTTTTCAACTTACTCATCCGTTATGAAAACAGAAGAGACGTCGTCCTATTACCCCTTTAACCGTCCAATTAATAGACAATGAATATCATCACATCATATTCATAACTTATGAATTAATATCATATATTAATCATAGAATTTTTTCTCCATTAGATATAAATCATATTTATATCCAATTTCCTCCTAATTAATGTATCTCATACATAAAATTAATTATATCATATTTAATTAACTTGTTCAATTATATCATATATAATCGAACTCCCTCTTGTCAATTTGAACATTTCAAATTGACCCAAAAACCGACTCTCAACTTGTATCCAAGCTATCAAGGGGACCTTATGGACCTATGGCTCGAAGCTCTAACGGTACGTAAATAGCTGATTAAACTCTTTAGTCACGATATCCACCATCCGTTAACTGCTAGGCATTCCACTAAAGACTGACAGTTGAACTCTTTTTGCCATGGATATATTTCTATGTCCATTGAATATAACCAATCATCAATACATTAACCCTTCACAGATGCTCGTAATTACAACATGCCAATTTACTGCTTTGCCCCTATAATTACATCTTCCTCCTTAAGTACCACTAATCCCTCTAATGAACAATACAACATAGTTCTACTATGTGTGAAAACCTCTCGGGCCATGAGAAGGCGCGTGGCGCCACATTGTTCGAGCCCTAGAATCAGCCCTTAAGGGAGCTATCTATCTACTTGCCTCTGCCTCGGGGAAGGAGTGAATTCCATCTTGTGTAGCTGAGTTCCCAGCTCCCAAATTAGATGAATCCCCAAAATGGTAGGTTTGATTCGACGTTCTGGCCACTCGCATCCATGCAAATTAAAGGATCGCCTTCAATGGTAGGAGTTCCCAACCCATTCAGGATTGAGGTCATGTTACCTATGGTCATCCTAGTAAAGTGAAGTCTCAGTTATGAATGGTGTTATATAACAAGACGTTAACACTTCTTGGTCAGGTCGTATACAAACTCTTTGTATAGGACGCCCCCGCTCACATGTCCCCTACACGAATGATCAGGATCAGATCATCTGTGACAAGTCACAACACTTGTGACCATTCCACAAAGCGGGCCGTATCCGTAGCGTTACCAGGATAAGGTTTCCCTCCTATATCCATATACTATAGACCATTTTGGTTATCACTCAAGACATGATCCACTTGTATGTCACCACATACATGCTTAAGTTACATACAGATAACCAGGGATTTTAAGTTTATTTGTTTGTGGCAAAATGAAAAACATCTAAATGTGCAAAATCAAGTAGTGAAGTAAATATCATTTATATTATACATCACAAGTGTTCGTACAAAGTTGTTTACAAACTACAGGACACGTGTAATTTAGGACACAAACTCTAACAAGGAGTTTCCAACTCACTCAGGATTGAGGTCATGTTACCTATGGTCATTCTAGTGAAATGAAGTCTCAGTCATGAACGGAGTTATATGACGAGACGTTAACACTTTGAGGTCAGGTCTTATACAAACTTTTTGTATAGGACGCCCTCGCTCGCATGTCCCCTTTACGAATGATCAGGATCAGATCATCTGTAACAAGTCACAACACTTGGTAACAATTCCACAAAGCGAGCGCGTCCGTAGTGTTACCAGGATAAGGTTTCCCTCCTATATCCATATACTATAGACCATTTTGGTTGTCACTTAAGACATGATCCACTTGTATGTCACTACATACATGCTTAAGTTACATAAAGACAATAAAAAATATTAAGTTTATTAGTTTGTGGTAAAATAAAAAATATCTAAATGTGCAAAGTCAAGAAGTGAAGTAAATATCATATATATTATACATTGCAAGCGTTCTTACAAAGTTGTTTACAAACTACAAGACACGAGACTTTAGGGCACAAACCCCAACACGAACGGCCTCCAAAAACCTCGACTACGTCGAGTTGAGTATGACATCACCACAATGACTACCCTGGTATTCTCGGTGTGAAAATCCAGAAGTGTGGGCTCTGTGTGGACTTGGTTAGAGGAAGAGACCGGAGGAGTAACAATCGTGTAAACGATTGAGCAAGTGGGAGATGATAGAAGTCTATCGTATAGACGATGCCCAATCATTTAACAAATGCTCCGCGATCGTTTAGCTATGGCCAACTGAGTGAACGATCGTGTAGTGTCACTCCACGATTGTATAGTCTCTCTTCATCTATCGTTTAGTGAATCCTATTCACTTGACAATGATTCCGTAAGTTTTCTTTCCGAGAATAGAAAATCTTAAATCTTACCGATACTAAATTTAGGAAAACATTTTTCCTTTTATCTCACGGTTACCATGAAATCACCAATAACCTCCCACTCAATTGGTTATTAGAGAAAAATATATAATTATCCAATAATTAATATTATTATAAATATATATGATAACTAACTTACCATATTATATTTATAACCTATAGTTTTAATATTTCATCTCATGAAACATATAAATCATAACTCTTTTTCTATTTCATAGTACTTAATGTAAATCTCATTTACATTAATCCTCCACTTGATGTACTAATACATCATACCGATCATATCATACATAATCGAATTTCCTCTTGTCAATTTAAACATTTCAAATTAACACCAAAAACTGATTCTCAACTTGAATTCATTGAGCTACCAAGGGGACCTTATGAATCTGTAGCTCGAAGCTCCAACGGTACGTGAATAACTGACTAAACTCTTTAGTCACGGGATCCACCATCCGTTAACTGCCAGGCACTCCACTAAAGTTTGACAGTTGAACTCTCCTTACTACAGATATATTATGTGTCCATATCAACCAATCAACAATGCGATAACCCTTCACAGATCACTCGTAAGTACAGCTGAGCCAATAACTGTTATGCCCCTGTAATTACATTTAACTCCTTAAGTACCACTGATCTCTCTAATGAACATAAGTCATAGTCCTACTATGACTGAGTCCTCTCTTCCAAAGAGAAGTTGTGGCCACTATGTTCAAAACCCGGAATCAGCCCTTAAGGGAGCAATCTATCTACTTACCCCTGTTTCAAGAAAAGAGTGAATTCCATCTTGTGTAATTGAGTTCCCAACTCTCAAATCAGACAAATCCCCAAAAAGGTAGACATGTTGAGTTGGCAATCTGGCCACTCTCACCCATACTAATCAAAAGACCGCCCTCAAAAGCAGAGTTCCCAAAACACGCAGGATTGAGGTCATGTCACCTATGATCGTTTAGGTGAGATGTAAGTCTCAAGTATGAACGGCATTATATACAGAAACGAATCATCTCGTGGTTTGGTCTTATACAAACTCTTTGTATAGGACATTCTTGCTCGCATATCTCCATATGAATTGTCAGGATCTACCATTTGTAGTAGTTCACAATACTTGCAAACCTCTACAAAGCGAGCTGTATTTGTAGTGTTACAAGGATCAGGTTTCCCTCCTTAATCCTTATACTACATACCTTTTTAGGTTATCACTTAAGGCATGATCCACTTGTATATCTCATATACATGCTTAAGTTTACATACAATAACCATGGAGCTTTGTTTATTGGATATGAGTAAATGCCAAATAAAATAACTCTTATTTTATCTATAACAATGTGTACATATTACGAACTACAAGACTTTGGGAGAATTAGGACACCAATCCCAACACTTTCCTCATAGAGCTCCTTCAATTACTTCTTTCATATATTTTGTTGCATTTAGTGCAAAGTCATCTGAACTTGATGATGACAAGCAGAATAATCAACCTCCTCCAGTATGTGAACATTGCAAGAAGATTCAGCATACTAAGGATTAGTGCTGGAAGTTACATGGTCATCCTTCGAATAGTAAACGCCATCATTCAAACGATATGTCAAATTCTGGCTGGGCACTTATGAATGATTCAAACAAATGGTACTTTTCAACCTCAGTGAATAACTAGAATGACTCTGGAGTTGTGGGAGTTAATGTTATTGCCCTATCAGGTACGTTTCAATCCTTCGGCCTTCTTAGTATTAATGGTAAAAACCATGGATTCTTGATTCAGGAGCTATAAATCACTTGATTGGCTCGTCTGATCAGTTTCTTTCATATTGTCCGAGTGCTGGTAATGAAAGAATTCAAATTGCAGATGGATCATTTGTTCCTGTTCTAGGAAAAGGTCATCTCTCTCCTTTTGAGGGTTTTACTTTATAAGATGTGTTACATGTCCCGAAAATATCATACAACTTATTGTCTATCAGTAAGATTACTAGAGATTTGGATTGTCAAGTTATATTCTCACCTGATACTATTTTCTTTCAGGACCTGAGCTCGAGGACGACAATTGGCATTGCCCGATACAATAGGGGGCTCTATTTTGTTAATGTTGATCCTTTCTTTAGGAACCATTATAGGACTAGTATTGTATCCTCTTGTTTTTCAACTTCTGAAAAGGATTATATGTTATGGCATTTTCATCTTGGTCACCCAAGTTTTTAATATATGAAATATTTATTTCCTCATTTATTCCATAATGTTGATGTCTCTTCCTTATCTTGTGATGTGTGTATTCGTGCTAAACAACATTGGGTCTCTTTTCGATCCCAATCTTACAAACCATTTAAGCCTCTCACTCTTATCCATAGTGATGTTTGGGGTCCCTCAAACTACTTCTTCTGAAAAACGTTGGTTTATGACCTTTATCAATGATCGCACTCGTCTTACTTGGTGTTCCTCCTTACTGATAAATCGGAAGTATCATCGATATTCTAATAGTTTTATACGACTATGGAGACTCAGTTTCACACTAAAATTGTCATCCTTCGCAGTGACAACAGTTGTGAGTTTTTTAACCACACCTTCCATGATTTCTTGGCATCAAAAGGAATTGTCCATCAAAGCTATTGTGCGTATACTCCTCAACGGAATGGGGTGGCTGAATGAAAAAATCATCACTTGAATGAGGTAACACGATCTTTCATGTTATCTACTTCCCTTCCTTCTTACTTGTGTGGGGATGTTGTTTTGATTGTAGCGCATCTTATCAATCAAATGCTTTCTCGTGCTCTCCAATTTAAAACTCCTCTTGAGTGTTTCAAAGAGTCATACCCAACCACACGTCTTATTCCTGATACCCCTCTTTGGGTATTTAGGTGTGTTACCTTTGTCCATACTCATGATCTAAACCACACTAAATTTACACTTCGTGCTCAGAAATGTGTCTTTCTCGGGTATCCTTTTCATTAGCGAGGTATAAGTGTTACCATCCATCCTCATAGAAGTACTTTGTCTCTATGAATGTTACCTACCTTTCTTTATCATTAGTCCTCTCCAGGGGGAGGGTATTAGTGAAGTGACTAATTGGTCCACATCTTTAATTCCTACGAACTTGCTTCCTGAACCTATCTTAAGTGTGAACAATACTGTTCTTCCAACTAAATAGGTTCCTTGGATAACGTACTACAAGAAGAATCTCAAAAAGGAAACAGTGTCACCTGTTGCATCTCCGGCTACGGTCCATGAATCAGAACCAGTACTAGCTTAAAGTATTCCTATTTCTGATAACATTGATGTTTGTGGTGAGGGTGATATATGTGATGTGGATGAGAATGAAAAAACCTTTGGTAATACTGATGCTTGTATTAAGGGTGACATGTGTGATGTGGATGTGGTTAGGAGTGAAAAAATTGAGGTGACCATAGGTAATATGACCTATATGGGCGGTCCTTTGATTTGTATGGGTGAGATTGGCCAGATCACCGACTCAACAAGCCTACCATTTTAGGGATTTGTCTAATTGGGGAGCTGGGAACACAGCTACACAAGAAGGAACTCACTCCTTCCCCAATGTCGGGGTAAGTAGGTAAATTGCTCCATTAAGGGCTGATTCCAAGGCTTGAACAATGTGGCATCAAACCCTTTCCTGGTCCGAGAGGGGTTTGATCATAGTTAGACTATGATTTATTGTTCATTAGAGGGATTAGTGGTACTTAAGGAGTTAGATGTAACTACAGAGGCAAAATGGTAATTTTGGCCCAACTATACTTACGAGCAATTTGTGAAGGGTCATCGTACTGTTGATTGGTTATATCAAATAAACATAAAAATATATCTATAGCGCGAAGAATGCAGTTGTCGATCTTTAGTGGAGTGTCCAATAGTTAATGAATGGTGAATAATTTAATTAAAGAGTTTAATTAATTATTCGCGTACCGTTGAAACTTCAAGCTACAGGTCCATGAGGTCTTCTCGGTAGCTCAACAGGATTAAATGAGAATCAGTTTTTGGATTAATTTGAATTGTTCAAATTAATTGAGGAAATTAATTATATATGATATTATTATGTTAAATTAATTATATATGATATAATTGTTGTAATGTATTTGATACATTATAATATAAAGTTTATTTGAGAGCAAATAAATATTTGAATATGATTCAAATATTAATTATGTGAATTTGATTCATATTATTAAATTTAATATAAATGTGATTTATATTAAATGTTATTAGTGAGAGAAAAGAAACTATAAGTTATATTGTATATGATACAAAATTAAAATTATAGGTTATATGTTATATTTGATATAACATAAATTTTTATATGATAAAGTAGTTATCATATTAATATATATTAAATTATTTATTTAATTATTTTAAATTAATCAGTAGAGGGAATTGTTACTCCCTCCTTTTTTTTTTTTCTCTCTAACCGTGGAAGTGGGAAAGGGAATGGGTCAGTTCTTCTTCCTGAAAGAACACACAGAGGCACAGTGCTCTCTGTAGAATTCCCCTATGATCTCTCTTCCTCTCATAAAAATTTCTCTTCCCTTACTTCAAAATAGCCAAAGCCCCTCTTACTGGGTTCTTATCTCGAGAATACCAAGGTTTCCTTGCGGTAGTGTCCAATTGGCCATTCACAGTTCGTGATTGTTCGTGGGAAAAGATACGTGAAGATTTGAGTTCTTCAAAGGCAGGGGTTTCTGAAACCCATTTATTTTTGTTTAAAGCATGTTTTATGTTTTAAAATTAAATACATATTTTTTTTCTTCTCTGTAAAAATTTTCAATTCTAAAAAATTGGGATTTGGAATATCCGCTTCCTCTCAAGGGTCCATTCAATGTGGATCTTTTAACAACTCCCTCCCAAAAAAAATTTAAAATAAATTAAATTAAATTTATTTATTTTCATAAATCAATTTAATATATATTTATATGATAACTATCTTATCACATAATATATATATATATATATATATATATATATATATTAAAATATATATTATATCAAATATAACACATACCTATAGATTCTATATCGTATCAAATACAATATAACCTATAGTTTCTATTCTCTCACCAATGACATTTAATATATATCTCATTTATATTAAATTTAATTATATGAATCAACTTTATATAATTAATATTTGAATCACATTCAAATATTTATTTCCTCTCAAATAAATTTTATATTACAATGTATCATATACATTATAGTAATTATATCATATATAATTAGATTAAATTAATTGTATCACATATAATGAATTCCCTCAATTAATTTGAACAATTCAAATTAATCCAAAAATTGATTCTCATTAATTTCCGTTGAGCTACAGAAGGGAGCTTAAAGCTCCAACGGTATGTGAATAATTAATTAAACTTCTTTAATTAAATTATTCACCATCCGTTAGCTGTTAAGCACTCCACAGTTGCACTCTTCACACTACAAATATATTTGTGTCCATTGAATATAACCATTCAACAATACGATGACTCTTCACAAATTGCTCATAAGTACAGCTAGGCCAAAATTACTATTTTGGCCCTGTAGTTACATCTAACTTCTTAAATACCACTTATCCCTTTAATAAACAATAAATCATAGTTGAACTATGATTGAACCCCTTTCGGGCCAGGAGAGGGTGTGACGCCACATTGTTCAAGCCCTGGAATCAGCCCTTAAGGTATCTACTTGTCCCAACATTGTGGAATGAGTGAATTCTTTCTCGTGTAGCTGTGTTCCTAGCTCTTCAATCAGACGAATCCCCAAAATGGTAGGCTTGTTGAGTCGGCGATCTAGCCACTCACACCCATACAAATCAAATGACTGCCTTCATAGGCAAGAGTTCACAACTCACTCAAGATTTAGGTCATGTTACCTACGGTAATCCTGGTGAAATGTAAGTCTCTATTATGAACTACGTTATATAATGAGACTAAATATTTTGTGGTCCGGTCTTATACAAACTCTTTTGTATAGAATATCTCCGCTCACATGTATCCACATGAATGATCAGGATTAGATCATTTACAGCACTTTACAAAATTTGTAACATCTATAAGGTGGGTCATACTCGTAGTGTCACCAGGATAAGTATCCAGCCTTATCCATTTACTATAGATTTAGGTTATCACTTAAACATGATCCACCTATATGTCTCTACATACATGTTCAAGCTACAAATATAACCTTGGATGTTAGTTTATTGATTTATGGTTAATGCAACTAATTTTTGAAATAAAACATCATATATTTTATTACATAAATAAAATGTTTGTACATTATAATTACAAACTATAAGACCCTACGAGATTTAGGGCATCAACCTTAATGCCTATGACCTTAGAGCATGCTTATTGAAAACATACTGAAGTCCAAAGCGTATTGGCACCTAATTGAAATTGGTTACAAAGAACTAGAAAAGGTAGGTAGTGATAATGTCTAAGGAGTCGCAAAAGGAATGTGAAGAGTTGATGTTGAAGGATCTTAAAGCCAAGAATTATATATTCCAAGCTATAGATAGAATCACTTTAGAATAAATTTTGGAGAAACGCACAACAAAGAAAATATGGGATTCCATGAAGGAAAAGTATTAAGTAAATGCAAAGGTCAAACACTCAATTCTCCAAGCATTGAAACGTGACTTTTGAGATTTTAGAAATGAAATCAAGTGAAACTATCCCAAAATATTTTGCTCGTGTTATGAATGTTGCAAAAAAAAATGAGGAGCAATGGAGAACAAGTAAATGATATCACAATTGTTGAAATAAGTTTTAGAACTTTAACTAAGCAATTCAACTATGTGGTAGTTTCAATTGAAGAATCTAAAGATATTAATACACTTTCAATTGATGAACTACAAAGTTCTCTCATTGTACATGAACAAAAGTTTCGCATAAACAAAGTTGATGAGCAAGCTCTCAAAGTGACCATAAAAGATCAAAATGGAAATCGAGGTCAAGGACGAGGAGGCTATAGAAGTAGAGGCAGAGGTCGAGGACGACAAACTTTCAATAAATCAACCATTGAATGTTACAAATGTCATAAACTTGTTCAATTTCAGTATGAATGCTCAAAACTAGAGGAGACCAACTATGTCGAATTGAATGAAGAAGAAGAAGAAATGTTGTTGATGTCCTATGTCGATGTGAATCATGCTTCATAGAAGGACATATGGTTTCTTGATTCAGGTTGCTCAAATCATATGAGTGGTAATAAAGTTGCATTCTGTGAATTAGATGAAGCTTACTAAGATTCAAAAAAATTGGCCAATAATACCAAAATGAGTGTACTTGGAAAAGGAAATGTGAGGTTATATATGACTGATATTATTATGTGATTATAGATTTTTTTTTTTATGTTCCAAAGCTAAAGAACAATCTTTTAAGCATTGGACAACTCCAAGAATGAGGTCTCTTTGTTCCAATTCAAGCAGAAAAATGCAGTATTTATCACTCAGAAAAATGGTTAATTATTAAATCTGAGATGACGACCAATAACATATTCTTTATAAAGGCATAATTGCACTTAACAAGGAGAATGGTACTTGCTTCCACAATGCCTAGTGAGGTGCATGTTGTCCGAGAATAAATAGGGGAAGGGAATTTGACTCACAAGATTTCAATGAGTTTTGTAAGCAGCATGACATTATAAGACATTTAACCACAACCTATATTCCCCAGCAGAACGCTGTAGCGAAATGGAAAATTTGAACCATGATGAACCTAATGAGGTGCATGTTGTCCAAGAATATAATGCCAAAAGCATTTTGACCTGAAGCAGTCAGTTGGGAAGTTTATGTGTTGATTAGAAATCCATCATTAGCAGTAAAGATATTACACCACAAGAAGCATGGAGTGGAGTAAAACCCACTGTGGAGCATTCCAGAATATTTGAGTGCATTGCCCATGTACACATACCTGATGAAAAAAGAGAGAAATTAAGCAAGGTCTTTCCTCGTGTCCTAGGCATCAACGAAGAATCAAAAGCATATTGACTATATGATCCATTCACAAAAAGGATTTCGTAAGTCAAGATGTTTTTGACGAGGAGAAACAATGGGATTGGGATAAAACCATAATCCAACAAATTTTAGTGGACCCTGAATGGAAAGATGGTGAAAGTGATGTCGAGTTGATTGAAGATGATGCTCTCAACCATGAAGAAGGTGAGGCAAATACGAACATGGAAAATAGTGATCTACGCCCAAAATCAACATCCTCTTCAAATGTGTCATCATCAGCAAATGAAGGAGGAAAAATACGATGAGCTCCAACTTACTTGAATGATTATGTTGTTGGAGAGAAACTTTCAGATGATGACAACATTGAAGCTCACATGGCTCAAACTGATACGGACTAAGTCAATTTTGAAGAAGCATCCAAATCTCCTAAATGGAAGTTGACAATGGACGTTGAGATGGCCACAATTGAGAAAAATGATATGTGGAAGCTGACTAAATTGCCAGTATATGCAAGAAAAATTGGGGTGAATTGGATTTACAAAACAAAAATCAATGAACACAAAGAGATGGATAAATACAAAGAAAGGCTAGTGGTTAAAGGTTATTCACAATAACAAGGAGTGGATTATTCTGAAGTTTATGCACCAATTTCAAGAATGGATCTGTATGATATTATCTTTGACAGCACAAAAAAAGTGGAAGATTTTTCAACTTAATGTAAAGTCTGCTTTTCTTCATGAAAATCAGTGAAGATGTCTATATAGAGCAACCAATGGGCTATGTGCAAAAAGGAAATGAGCATAAAGTATATAAGTTGAAAAAGACATTGTACGATCTATAACAAGCTCTTAGAGGTTGGTTTAGTATATTGGAAGCGCATTTTGAGGGAGAATGTTTTCTAAGATGCTACAATGAACAAACCTTGTTCATTAGAAAGAGCCACAAAAGTAAGATTATTATTGTAAGTATTTATGTAGATGAATATTGGACGATGATGAAGATTTGATAAAGAAATTTAAAGAATCCATGTTAAGTTCATTTGACATGTCAAATTTAGGGAGAATGGGATTTTTTCTGGGTATTGAAGTTTTGCACAATAGAGGTGGTACATATGTATGTCAAAGAAAATGTGCACAAAATGTTTTAAAAGCATTTGGAATGGAAAATAGCAATGTTGTGTGCAGTTCCATTATACAAGGTTCTAAGTTACATATCAATAAAGGAGAAGATCTAGTTGATGAAACATATTTTAAACAAATAGTTGGAAGTCTCATCTATCTAACTACCACCAAGCCAGACATGATGTTCATTGTTAACTTAATCAGCATTATATGTCAAAGCCTACAAAATTACACTTACAAGCAGCTACACTTCGATACTTGAAAGGGACCATAAATTTTTGGATATTTTATGCACAAGGTAAAGGTGAAGAATTTCTTGCTTTCACAGATTTTGATTATACTGTGGACATTGAAGATAGGAAAAGTACCTCTGAATATGTATTCTTAATGAACTCAAGAGCTATTTCACGGTCTTCCAAAAAGCAACCATTGGTTACTTTATCAACCACTGAGGGCTGAATTTATAGCTGCAATAACATGTGCTTGCCAAGTTATGTGGATGAAGAGAATTTTGGAAAAGCTAGGACTTAAGCAAGATGGAGGTACAACAATTATGTGTGATAACAGCTCTGCAATTAAACTCTCCAAAAATCCAGTCATCTATAGAAGAAGCAAACATATAGATGTGCGCATTTTCTTCTGACGGTGTGATCAAATTGGAATTTTGTGGGACTAATGGCCAAGTTGCTGATGTGATTACTAAGCCCCTAAAGCCAGAAGAACTCCACGCTTGACAGTGTTTAGTTCAAAGGAGGGATTGTTAAGTTATTTTGTTATTATGTCAGAATAAAATCCCTATTAATTAGGAACTTAGTTATTTAGATTTTATTTTCTGTTTTGCACCATAATTATTGGTGGGTTAGTATTTTTTGTTAGTTTGATTCTTTGTAATGGCTATATAAGTCTCATTTTACTCTTCAATAAAACACATAACATAAAATTTTACATTTATAATCCATACATAAATAATCTAATTTTTTAGAAGTAATTTTTTAAAACACTTATATTGAACTTCATGACAAAAACAAGAAATTTTAGCCAAATAATTGAAAAACTTTTGGGGTCAACATCTAACTTTACTTTTCTAAGTTCACATCTGACTTTACATTTGATAAAATACGCCACTTATTTTTAAAAGATTGCATGGTTTCGTCATTAGTTTCAAACCAACTCTATCATAAAAATCATTTTTTAAACTACATTATTCTTTTAAGTCTTTGGATAACCATTATATTTTCTCTGCATTTGTTACAATAGTTTGCATCTTTCTTAAATACAATGATTGAATCTTAGCTAAATTCTGAAAACGAAAATAAAATTTTAAAAACTATTTTTTAAAAAAATGGCTTGAATTTTTAAACCATCGGTAATAAATTAGATAATAAGTGAAAAATTTTAGAGGTGAAAATAGTGTCTATATACTTAATTTTTACCAAATGGTTATCAAACGGGACATTAATTAACCGAGGGTTGCCTGTATTTGTTAAAACAATATAGAAGTATGTAACCATCAGTTTATACTTGGAACTTAGAAAAAATTCATGATTATACATGACAAAACTGCTTGAAATGTTTTAAAATATAGTAAAATATCACTGTCTATCATACAATGATAGACACTTATGACATTTATCAGGATTTATAGATGATAGATCTATCATTGATAAATAATGACATTTTACTACATTTGAAAATAAATTAGCTCATTTTCCTATATTTGAAAATCATACTAAAATTATAAACGAATGAGCATAACTAAATGAACCATACTAATTAAGAAGATTATTTATTGAAAGTTGACTTTAGGAAATTTAAAAACAATTAAATATTTAATTTACTTATCTTTATGGCATGTTTGAGTGTAATTTTGAAATGGTTATAATCACTCCAAAAATGCTTTTATTCATTTAAAATCAATTATAACGGTATGGAAATCAAATTTAAAAGTGTGAAATTAAACATTGAATTGATTTTAAATATAACAAAAGTGATTTTAATAATTTCAAAATCACTTATAAATATGTACATAGTAAATCTACGTAAAAACCAATTTTTCAAATACACAAAATACCAAAAAGAACCAAACAAAATCAATGGTTAGCTTCACTTTGTTTTGGACTAACGATCTGAATAGTTTCATGCACCCTTGAGTTGATATTTGAAATAAATAAAAATGAAAATCAGAAACTTAATGATATGTAGAAACACAATTAATCGTTTGCTAGTAGAAACTAAAATATTGGCAAACTAACCCTTTGGCTTCTCAAGTGTCTAATTGAAAGAACCGAATTTCCTAGCGGAAGCATAAAATCACTTTTGTTATTGATTTTTGGAGAAAAAAATACAGATAACGTATACTATGAACTCTAAGTTAAACATATAGTAAGAAAAATTACATGTGAAGACCTTTTCTTTAAAATCTTCTCCAAACCTTCTTTTCACGAATAGATCTCCTCAAACGTACTAGACACCTCCAAAAAGCCTTACCGCCTATTCTCTGACAAGAATATAGCTTGTGGGTGCCTTTATTCTTAAGAGTAAAAGGGATTGAAGTTTCTCAAAGAAATTTTAGTTTGCCTTCTCTGTAATTTTTTTTTTTTCCGGTCATTCTCTATAACCTACACTTTTAATATAAATCTAATTCATATTATTTATATCCTTTAATTTGAATATATATTGATTTAATATTTTAATCAAACTCAAATATATTAATTCTCCCAAATGATATATAGTTTTCTTTTTATTATAAATCATATTATTAATGAACTATATATATTATAATGCATCATTATACATTATACTTTATATTAATTATATCATATACAATTCATACATATATATCTCTTATCTAATTTGAACAATTCAAGTTATTCTTTCAAATTTTGGTCTTTGTTATTCCCTAAATAAATAGGAAGACCTAATAGACCCACAAATTATAAACTTCAATGATTTAAGATTAATTAATTAAACCCTTTAATTAAATTGATCATCATTCATTAACTAAAGAGCACTCCACTAAAGATCCATATAGGCTCAAAGTTGCACTCTTATGCACAATAAAATGTGTTGCATCCATGGATTTAACCATTACAAGTCGATCATTCACGAGTTGTCCGTAATTACAATTAGGCCAAATTACGTTTTACCCCTTCAGTTACTTCTTTCTCTTTAACTACCATTGAACCTCTAGTAAACAATTTATTTATGGTCAATCCATAAACCAAGTCCCTCTCGGGCCAGTGAGAGGGTGGAGTTCCATCATTCAAGACTTAAAGTCAACACTTAAAAGAAACTACTCATCTACTTACCCTAAAGCAAGTACGTTCCATCTTGTATAGATATATTCCCAAGTCCCCACTCGATTAAATCCCCAAAATGGTAGACTTATTGAATCAAAAAGTTGGGTCACTCACACCCATACAAATTAAAGAAAAAGCTTCCTAGACAATAATTCATAACACACTCAAGATTGAGATCAAATTACATATTTCAATCAACAATGTTAGTAATCCTGTGAAATATTAATCTCTTCAATCAACAGTATTATTAGGAGAGGCTAATTATTTCATAGTCCAATCTTATACAAATCCTTTGTATACGATATCCCACTTACACGTCTCCATATGAACGTTTTGGATCACATCGTTTGTAACAATTTCATAACAAGTCGTATCCATAATGTTACTAAGATAATATACTCAACCTTATCCATATGCTACCGGTAAGTTATTATATATTTAATAATTAATTTTAAGTACTATATTAAATAATTAATTAATTACAAGATTTTAGGCCACATTCCAACACTAATTTAATTTGAACTTAACAATATAAATCCTATTATGATGGGTTTGTTTCGTTCTCCCCTAAATATTAATTTTAAATCCTATTTCGGATTCTAAAATTTCAAGTTGGTTTCACTCCTTCCCCATTGATCTTCAATCTGAAATTGTTTCATTTTGATATTTAAACTTTAAAGATATCTATTTTAAACCTCAAATTTAAAATCAAACAAGAAAAATAACACTTTGATCTTTACCTTACAACTTAACAAGTTTTTTTTTTAGTATGTGCACTGGCATGTTAAAATGAGCACATTCAAGCCATATTGGTTTTAAAAAATGAGCATTGGGATTAAATATTACAGACAAATAATATAACAAGGACTCTAAAATTTATATTAAAAAAAAAAAAAAAAACCAATGATCAAACCTGAAAGTTGAATCAAAATTCAATGATCAAAATAAATCAACTCAACAATTTAGGGACAAAAACGAATTGGAAAAAAAAATTTAAAAATAAAATAAAATAAAAAAATAAAACCACAAACTCTCATAATTAATTACAGTGCTTAATGGAATAATACAACCATGGTCCCTTCGGGGACATCCGATTAATGCAATAAAACAACCATGACAGCAGAGACCAATGGCAAAACCAATGACGTATAAATTATAATCAGACAAAACTGCAGGAAAAACTGCTATGTCCTATACTAAGTAAAAACGAATAGTATAGTATGAAATAGATTAATGAGAACTTCTTAAATTTATTTACACAGAGAAAAAAAATCAACAATGGTTAAGAAGGCATCAACTTTACCTCAGAATTCTGTGTTCGGCGGTATTTTCCAATCAAGCAGCCGCTCGTTTGAGAAATTTTCTTTTATGCATGATATGGATATGATCTCTCATATCTCATGAACATAGAAAGAAATGGTTTTTGTATCATATTAGAATCATATATGAACATAGAAAGAAATGGTTTGTATCATATTAGAATCATACTTTTCCTTCATATTGGAAAAATTGTTTGTAATCCTGCTGCAAAGTTGCCAAGGTGTTTCTACATGGACCTTCTGCAGAAACAACACAAAAAGTAATAATGTTAACCTTTTGCGCATTCATCTTTGTCCTTTGAGAAAACCATGTCAACCAGCGATACTTACCGCCAAATACAGTGTGAAGGTATTGAAGATCCTCTGCTGAACAAGCATCTATTAAAGCATAGACACCAGGCCTTAACGCTTCATTGATTTCCCTGCAACGGAATTTTCGATTTTACAATAATGAGTTACACATTCAAGAAAATCTTTACCAAATTCAGGTAAAGTTGAAGAGATACAGCCTTTTAATTTCCTCGATAGTTCTACTTTTTAATAACTCAACCGCTGTTTATGCCAAGACAAATGGATAATGTTACATACTCATGTTAGTAAGCATGTGAACTTATAATTTGCTAAAAAATTTCTTAGAAGTTCAAGGATGCAAACCTTCTAATTCCTGATTTTAAGGGACCGTGTCCCGAGTAAACCCAAACGTAATTTGAAAGAAACAGGGAGCAGTGTCGCCCTACAATATCCCGCTGTTGTCTTATCTGTGTCATGGAGTAGAAAAGGAGTATGTCACTTGAACAAACAAAACATGAAACAAATGAATAGAACTTCATTTAGTATCGAAGTGAAACTCTGAATAGTATGCAATATTAACAAGTCAACCATAAATTATCTGAACTGATTTAAATTATCGACCTAATTACCAAGAGTACTTAGCTGAACTGAGAAAACATTTTAATGGTGAATAGAATTCCAATAAGTTTATTGGAAAGTTCACAAATAACATATTTGGGGAAAAGAAAACATGGACTTCGTAACAGCCCCCCATGAACATTTCCGGGCTACAATAGTTGTAGCAATTAAAAAAAAAATGAAAGTCATCCATCATAAACACTCGTTGTAGCTCAGAACATTATATTATAGAGGGTACAATGACACTAATTCTACTAATACAAGATTGGTCAAAGTAAAACAAAAACTTGCACACGCTTAAAACCACATGTAAGAATTTGGTTCAAAAGTAGTTAAACGTACGAAGGCTTGATTATCAACTTGTAAAAGCAACAAAGAATTAGGGTGTCTTTGGGATTAACTTTTCAAGTATATAATTTTAAAAATAAGTCATTTTAGAAATAATTAAAGTATTTGACAACCATTCAAAATAATTTTTAAAACACTTTCAAAGATTATTTTAAATAGTTTTTATCAAGAGTTTAAATAAAAATGACTCCTTCATTTTGTATAGTTGGAGTCCCTTCTTGCAGTGGGGGTCTCCCCTTTTTGTGGACTTGTTTTTTTTTACGCCCGTGTATTCTTTCATCTTTTTCTCGATGAAAGTTGTTCTCATAAAAAATTGATTTCTTTTGGAAAATATTTTTTTCTCTAGTCAATCTAAACAAACCCTTAATCTTGACAATGAAAGAGAAGAATTACATAAATGCTGATGCTATTTAGGTTGTAGGACACAAGTCATAAATAGTTATCAAGAAACATTGATGGACATATCAAACCTCTTCATAAATCCTTCGGAGAAAAGATGCACACTTTACTCCCTCTTCTACTTTCCATGAAAAGTAACCACCCATAAATTTCGGGTCTGGACCTACTCTTTCAAGGGAATGAAGAAGAACAGATACTGATGCCTGTAGTTGAGCAATGGAACGCTTGCACTCACTATGAACAATGAAGAAATTAGTTCAAGAATAAAAGGTTTTAAGCCAAGGCACAATAAAACAATCAAAATTGAAGCCCACGACTGATATCAATTTGATTCAAGAAACATAAAACACGCGTAATAGAGGAGAAAAAATAACAAAAAAGTTACAGCAATCTGCGAAGACAGAACGAATTACTAGAGTTATATCAAGATTCTGAACTTATTTACAATTACATCAACTTAAAAACATAAAAAAGCAACTATTTTCATGCTTCTAGCTTCACAAGACAAGATTACAATCAATTGTTCAAACTGGAATAAGTTGTACTTTATGTAGTTAAATGGACAACATATTTCAAGGATCATCTGCAATGAAACGTAAAGAAACTAGTATTGTATCCAATTATCAAGCAAGAATAAATTGCCAATAGAAAATGATCAAACAAACGAAAAATATGAAATACTCTGCGTAGACAGCCACCGAAAATTACCTTTACAACTAAAGTCCCAATGCTAAATCATACCTTTTACGATGCTTGAGAATAGTGTATAATAAGCGGCAGCAGCCAGCAAAAAGGTCTATTGAGAATTGTTTGTCTATAATAGAATTACTCGTGGGTACAACTACATTGGAGGCTTCCTGAGCCGAGATCAACGAACATTCTGATTCAATTGGAATTCCTGGGAGCTTAAGAGAGAGAGTTTTGAAAAGTGCTGCAGGAATGCGTAAACACTGTGCTACATGCCAAACATTCATTTGGAAAAGAGCATGCTTCCCGGAAACTCTTGTAAGTACTTCAATAGACATAAGAATGACTGATCCCGGATCTGGATCACTCCTATTTTTCGTGGCAATCATTCTTACATAGAAAATTTGTGGACTTTGCAAGTGTAGAACTATGCTAAACAGAGCAGCAGTTAAGCTCTCAATGTGTCTTTTAATCACACCCATGCATTTACGTCCTAAAAAAGAAAAAGAAGAAATTTAAGTTGCATAAAAAATTTGTTTTGAAGAAAAGTTTATTGGAAGAATACATATAGAGAACAAACTAAAAAAATACCGACTGGAATAATAACCTTTTGGTTTAATTGCTCCTACATACAGATAATACAACATATGAGACTATGGCAAAGTAACATACAAAAAACATAAACCTTGCAATATAAGATAATATGGAGTTCCATCTCAAATCCAATTGGCGACGAGAGTAGCTCATCTATCTTATAAAGAGTGTGAGATCCCTTGATTTTACCAACATGGGATCCTCAACATGCCCCCTCAAGATAGTGTCTCTTTTGAGTTCACCATTCTTGATCAAATCTCAATTTCTTTTTATTGGACCAAATAACCGTTCGGGCTTTATGAGCTTTGATACCAAATTAGATAATATGGGATTCCATCTCAAAACCAATTGACAATAAAAGGAGTAGCTCATCTAACTTATAAAGAGTGTGAGGTCTCTTTATTTTACCTATGTGAGATTCTCAACATGCAATACATGCTAAAAACACTTAATAAGACTATCTATTTAAATGGCTGGAAAAGAAGAAGACTCCTAAGGACTCCATCAAAAAGACAAAGCACATGGTACAATTTTTTTTTTTTGTTTTAATAAAAACAACTTTCATTAAGAAAAAGGGAAAGAAAACAAGGGCAAGGTGATTAAAAATTACCTGAAACAAATTCAAGCACCAAATCCAAGCACTCAACACCAGCTGCAACAACTGAGGAACACCTTCCTCCATCTTCACTTCCGGAATATAATTCATATATCGTTGTACAACCTTCCTGCACTCCAACTAGGGCTCTCTCAATAGCCTGAACTGCAGATAGGAGATGCAATTCCGAGGCTTCCCTTATGAACACTTTGAATGACATTCTCAATGAAGATTTAAATTCATCCATGCAGTAAACTCCAGGAAAAGACGATTCTTTGAATAATCCCCCATCAAGAGTCTTTGTAGTGGACTCCGTCTCATGTGATGCTAAAGTAGCTCCTTTTCCCTGTAGACAAATGCACTTTCCTACAGCTTTCAAATGTAGATTTATAAGTTTAGAATATATATTCCGGGACTGCACAGGATCAGCAAAAGGAAAAAGATGGCCTAATTCCTCCAAATACTTTAGAACACCATCTAAGCATGAAAGCACAAATGGTTGTGGCACTTCAACCATATCCACAAATTCTAGCAACAAGAATCTTGAAATGCTAATTAGGATGGTCATAGACCTTGATGACAAAGGAGTGGTATCATATTGCTTATGCAATCTCAAAATTCTTGAAGCAGCAAGAAATAGCTGCTTAAGTGCAAATGCTGCTTCAGGGTAGGAACCTTTCAGCAGACCTCGAAAAAAGGGTTGGTTCAAGGATTGCATCTCAATTGACTTAGCCTCGTTGAGAACAGATGCAAAACTGCTTTTATTCTCCACTTTCAACCTTCTCCTTTTTGTGCTAGCATTTTCACTTTTATCATCACGATAAAAAGATTCTAATTCGTGAAGTTCACTAAATGATGTATCGGCCTCAGAGTTGTGCTTACCAGAGAGCTCATTCACAATCAACAGGTCTTGAGATGCTTGATAATCACACAATTTTGTCGGCCATTGACTGTCTCTATCAAGAAACATGTCCAAGATGAGGCCTAAAAATTCTGAAATTGCATTCATGCAATGATTCAGTCGAGAACTATATTCACATTTCAACTTGATTGATTTCACATGACGGTTACCATTCCTGAAATCAGTGTGGTCAATAGCAGATGCTAGGCCCCACAAAAATCCATTGAGGCAAGAAGCTAGAGAATTAAATTTACACATATCCGTACTGTTTTTAGCATCTCCAACTGCAAAATTAGACTTCTTCAGAGAGAGAAGTTCACTCTCCACCTGTTCCTCCAGACTGTTAATCATTTGAATTGCACTATTGCATACTTCTACACTGTGGATGGAATCTAAACATAGATCGTCTCCATCATTTAGTTCTTGGCAAACATCCTGGTGTTGCTCCTTGCAGGGTTTGTTGTCATTTACACTTATGCAGAGCGCCTCCTTAAATTGATATTTGCTAGTTGTTAAAAACAAGTATGATGTATGATCCATCAATGAAAAGATGATGTCCTTAATTTGTCTGTCTGTACCTCCCCGAGAAGCTTCTTGAATTTGATTAATAAGTGATAAAGACTTAAAAAGCCATAAAACAGGAAATCGATTTTCAGATGGAATTGGAGTAGATGAGCTTTGTCTATTATCAGCCTCATAGTAAGCCGTAAATATATATTTCAAAGCCTTCCGACAAGATGCAAACAATTTGAGGAGTTCAAATTGATTTGAACATAGAGCTGTCTGATTATCTAATAAAGCATTCACCAATATCCTGGAAAACAAAAGAAAAGTAAAAAAGAAATAAATTTCAAAGGCTATTAACTATGACACTCCAAGAAGCTACATAACAAACCAGCTTCCCAGACTCACTTGAGATTGTTTTGTTATTCTATTATTTATTGTCTAATTAATAACATAGATATGAAAATAATGACATACAACAAGATGCATCCTACTGTAGAAGAGTGTGTTCTATATCATCCTGCAAACTAAGAAACATCATATTCAGGCACCATTAATAGGAAGAGAGAGCAAAGAAGATGCATACCTTTCAAGTTCGAGAACATATGTCGTATAAAGGGAAAAGGACCTTGAACTCATATTTCCCATTGGCATCAAACATAAAAGGTTAATCAAATATTTACAATCTCTGATTCCCCTATTGCTTTGACGTGACTCACCCTTCAACTTGCAATCTTCTGTATGCAACATATCAGATGAACGATTGTCAAGGAGAGCATTATCATCAGGAGTACGTTGGCCACTGCAAATGCCTATAGTTAAGCACTCAAGTGTGGCTATCACCTCCATCCAATCAGCTGGACTTCTATAAATAACATGAAAATATGATAATAACGAAGCCTTTAACTCACGACAAAACCTTGATGGCATAAACCTGCATACAAACTAATAGAATAGACAGTGTTGTCATCATGTGATATAATAAACTTCATAAACACTAAGAAATTTGAAAAAAAAAAATCAATAGACAGAAGGTATTGACAGCAATGAAACCTTCAAAAGACAATAACAATCATGTTCAAACCAAAACTAAAGAATAAATTGTTCTCTTTTTTCCTTGAAAATACAAAGAGAGTGAGAGGGTGGGTAGTATTTGTTTCAGTGTCTTACTCTGTGTTCATAAAAGATAGGATCACTTAGAACAGCTGATGAAATTTGTTGCAGAGACACTTTCTTTGGCTGCCGATATCCACAGGTTTGTTGTGTTCCAATCTTAGTATGATTGCTTGCAAAGAAGCAAAGAGACGTAGGAATTAAAAAAGAAATAAACATTTTTAACTTCTTTTTAGCAGCATGAGTCACCCAAATATCAATATTCTGGCAAACAATCCACCAAACTGCTGTGGGGAATGACCTTTTATTCACATTAGAAATATTAAAGTCCCATTCATCGATCTCACTAAGTATTTCAGTAGATTTATCATTTGAAGTTGCATTTCTTTTATGACGTTTAGCTACTAAAGATAAATGGCTCATCACAAAATCAGTAAGATCTTCTGCTTCTTTTCGCAAAACAGAGACAAGCCTTCCAAACTTTTTTCTCTTTTTCTGTAACACTGACAAATCATCATCACTAAGCACCTCAACCTGCATCAAATTTTCATTTCTCTGGTGCAAATACTCGAGAGAGCCTATTTGCTTATTCAAATCCACTAACCTCTGAATAGCCATGGTAAGCAATACATAAATCAAAGGGTACCAACCTACGTTGGTGCTTTGATGATAAAGACTACAAACAGATTCCACAACAAAAAGAACAGAAGCTGAAGGTTGAATTATCCACGAAAAATATCCTTCATCACTCCAATCAGTCCTCTGCATCCAATCACAAGCAGAATAGGCCATGAATGAGTCTCCAGTTGCTGTTGACATCTTTCTAGACGAACTTGGGGGCATCAGGCTAATTGCTTGCCTGTACAGGCTCCGGCAGGACATGTACAAGCGAAAGAAGAAAATAAAGACCCAATGACTGGCCACTCCAAATCCAAGACAATTTTCTTCATTAGCAACCAAATCATCCCATGTTTTTCCCATGACAGCAAGGAAGAATGCTTTGGCACCATCTGACTGTAGTCCAACTAAACTACTCATGCAAGGACGTATTGCTGAAACCAAGTTCGCAATTAAAGTTCCAACTTGGAAAGCATTGCCAGATGTGATCATCAGTGAATCCAATATCAGAGCATATACTTCAGACAACCCTCTCCCAAGAAGCACAGGTTGCATATCTGAGCCCCCTGTCTTGTTTCTTATAATCAAGTTCAGATTACACAGTTTCAACCATCCTAAAGTCTCTGTCACATCCTCAGTTAACTGCTGAATAATTCCACTAGCTTGCCCTTCGGGTATATATTTAATAGCTTTATGGATTGCAAATTTTATATCTTGGGAAGAAAGTAACATCCCAACTGATTTACCATAGGCTTCATGACCTAAAGAAGTCATAAAGCTGGCATATTCTTTTTCAGTTTCACCTTCATTTGATACCACTGCCCTCATAGCTTTACATAGAGCAAAAATACTGATGTTGACCTACAATAGAAAATATACAAAAAAGGAGTGACCATGGTTTAGTATATTGAAAATTTAAGATTAAGTCAAAAAAATTTGCAAAACAAGTTATAAAACAAAAAAAAATATTATGAGAGTGAAACAATATGAAGACAAATCAAGACAAATCAAGACAAATTTCAGATGATAATCCAAAGTCTTAATACTAACCTGCCGCAGCTGACTATATAACACGACCAGTTGACATCCAAGCTCTTGAATCTTGGAAGTTAACAAGTGTTGTTTAGATACGCTTGTGAAAGAAAGATTAAAAGCAGAGTAAGAAAGGATTAGCATCCATAAGCTCACCAAATCATTCTCAATCACATCATATTCAATTTCCAGAAGATAGCCAAGAGTCACCAGTATCTCATTTGCTGCTAAAACAAACACTTCCAGGTCTATATTGCTTTCTATCTCAAGCCTCGATAATAATAGTAAATGAGAGGAAACCAACATTATTGTATCATACACCTTTTTTAAGAAATTATGGCAAGCCCCTTCAGAGTTATCCTCAGTTCTCAAGTACACATTTTCCTTCATAAAACTTGCGAGTACATTATTTATTGATTTGAGTAAGGAATGAACATCTGACAAGGTTGATCCCAGTTTAATCTCAGCGCTAATGAGTTCAATTGTTTGAAGTAAAGGATGCAAAATCTGTACAAAAAACTCAAAAAGAGACCTCCTTATTTCTGTACTCAAATTGCTCTCGTTATTGCTTTTCTCTGATAGTCCATCGGGACTTCCTAGAAGCGCAAAAGATGCATGACTTGATATATCATCCCTCAAAGGTCCCAAAAGACCCATTGTGTTATTCAGTTTGGTGTCCTCAAATGACATTGAAGCCTCTTTCACCTTTTTAACTCTGACAACAAGCACATGAAACAATTCTCCTACTGCACCCAACGCCAAAAACTTCTTTCCTGCAACTAGTTTTTGCACTTTATCAAATAAATGTCTATGGTAGCTCATAATATGTGCTTTAGACTCTTCCAATTTCTCATCATGGGATTTCATAACCTTTTCTGGACCATGTAAGCACAAAAATCCTTCGATATGCACAGTATGAAACAAAGCATGAGATAGAACTTCTTCAAGTAACTTCATCAAAGTTCTTGTCCAATAATGCTTACATCCATCAGCTTTAAGGCTTATATCACACAATAATTGCAGTAAACGTTCCAAAAGCTTATTGACAAAATTGTGAAATCCAGTTTTCTTGGTAGGGTGAATCCACAAAAATTTAGCAAAAGGTTCAAGCATCATACACGAAAATTTAATAGCAAAAGTGCCTACATCTCCACCTTCCAAGTTATTTACATAAATTATGTGAAGAAACTCGAGCGCTGCATCAATTGTAGAAATCCAAGCATCTAAATTCTCGTTGGATAGACCAAGGTGGGGCGAAAATACTAAAGAAACACAATCAAGCACGATATTGTACAACTTGAAACAATCCCCACCAAATAACTCTTCTTTTGAACTCAACGAAGCAGCTAGTAGGGATATCGCATGCCTTGTAACAAAACAAAAGGCATGCAAAAGATTTTTTGAGAGGTTCAAAGTGATGCGTGTTTTCACTGATTCTTCCAAACAAAATTTAAAAACCTCCCAGCATCTATAATCTAAGCATGGCTCAACAACTACGTTAATATGTTTTCCACCATCATTCTTGGTTTTCTTTTGAGATGAAATCAACAATGACTGCACCCAATCACTAAGAAAAACTATCAAGCGCGATATTTTTACCGTATCATAACATTTATCTTTCTCTTTCAACTTCGAGTTTACAAAGCCAAAAACGGCTTCGACCTTCCTGCATTCAAACCACCGAATAGCATTAGACAAAAACTTACACAGATTCCAAGCAAAACTAAGGAATTTCGCCGTAACATATATGCAAAGATAAAGTGTGAAAGAAACAAACTTTTGTTGGTCGAGCTCTTTGTTCTGAACAAACAAAATCAATTCCAAGTTCCTCCATGGACCACCTTCTTCAGACTCTTGAGACACTTCTCTTTGCGCCAACTTCTCAACCCGTTCTGTTTCATCTACATCTTCCACTTCCGCTGAGATGAAAACTCGAGCAGACTTGGAAGGCCTAACAGTTTTTATAGGACTCTTTAGCTTCCTCTTTTTACTCTTCATCTTTGAATTCTTCTCTTTCGACTCTACCTCCACCATTAACAACATCCACTAAATCACTGCTAGATTTACTTGCAACTGCATTGTGAATGGCATGACCCTTCAAAATAATAGAAAAACAATCACAGATGGAATGCGATATGACTAGTCTGATTTAGGGGTTTGAAAAATGAAACTCACTCACCATCCCTATCAATTGATATTCATAATCACGGCCATAACATAGGGATTTTTTTAAATTAATTATCTTGAATTGCGTCTTCTTCGACAACAAAGAAAAGAAAAACCAATTTAATGATCAATATGTCAGCAAAGAGACCAACAAAGAAAACAACATTTCTTTTAACACTACAAATGATTACCCCCAATTTAAAAAACTCTTCAGACCGCTTACGAACGATTTACAAAGTCGACGGTGAGTGTGTACTTAGCAAATTTCATGAAACAAGACAAAACACTGCTGAGTAGTTCAAAGTGTGGTTCGACTAGGGAACGTTGCTGTGGGCGCTGGAGTATGGTGTGGACGTCGTTCGTCGCTACTCTAAGATTCCGGTGAGGAGAAAACAGAAGGGAAGTGATGGTACGCTGGGGTCGCCGTTTGCTGCTGTGCTCGTGCGCAAGTGTTGCCGGCGTGGCTACAGATACATGATTCAAAAAATTGTGTAGGTTATGTGAATTAAATTAAAATATACAAATTATTGTGGAATATTTATTAGATATTACAAATGATATAATAAAATAGATGTCCATTAAATGAATTAGGGTGTAGATTTGATTAGTTAGTGTTTGAAATTTGCCCAAACAACTCTTTTACTTCATTAAACTACCCTATCACCTTACCTATTCTTAAAAAAAAAAAAAAATAAATAAAAAAATAGATGTTCATGCATAAGTGTCCTAGTGCATATCATCCATGTTAGCCATATATCTTGAGACGTTTATGTAATATAGGATTGGCAATGGGACGAGGGCAGAGAGGAATTCTCATCCCTATCCCTGCAAGGAGAATAATCCTCATCTCTGCCTCTATCCCGCGATTGAAGACGAGGATGGAGATGAAAATTCCATGTCGGGGAATCGAGTCCCATAGGGACCCGTCCCAAAAAAAATTATGAAAAATCTCACTTTAATTAAAACAAATTATTAAGAAAATAAATATTACAATTATACTTACTAATCTTATAAATTTGTTGGAATATAAAACAATTTTTTCTTTATTAAAGAAAGTTGATAGATTATATAACTGAAATTTGAATTTAAAAAAATAAACAAAAAATTTAAAAAGAAATAGTATTACATTATGCAAACTTTAAAAATAAATAAATAAATAAATAAAAGAATCCACAATTAGAAAAAATGTAAACTTTTTCTAGATGTTTTAAAATTAACATAAATAAACTATATATATATTAAAAATATATTAACAAAGCTAAACAGGGTGGGGTCGAGGTCAGTCCAACACCGACCCCACCTGGGCTCCCATTTTAATCTCTGGTTTGACCCTGGATTTTTTTGCTAACCCTAATGTAATACTACATCTTAGTTACCAAATGGTCTCTAAATAGTAGTATTTGGTGAAATTTAAAAGGTATGCACATTGGTGAGAAAAATCCACTTCATATTCCCATTTCAATTTCCACATTTTTCCTGATACGTAATTTTGTCAATTTTTTTTATTACTGTATTATATTTCCTCGATTTTTGTGTTTCCTTGGTGCCTCTTTTCGCTCCTCAATTTTACAACATGTTATGAGCACGAGTTTTTGTCGTTTCCTCTGCTGAAGGTAGGTCCTAAAAGTATGGTTTTTTCCCTCTTTAATGTAATTAATAAATTAAATGTTATTTTACATGCTTAGTATATATTAAATTTCTAATATAAACAAAATATTTTATGATAGTGTTACCATGACAAACCTTACAAAACTAGAATTTGTAGCTCTTGACATTAATGATAATAATTATTTGTCATGGGTGCTCGACGTTGAGATACATTTGGACGCCATGAATCTTGAAGAAACAATTAAAGAAGAAAATACGACCAATCAAGAAAAAGAAAAAGTCATGAGTTTTCTTTGCCATCATCTTCACAAGGGATTAAAGATAGAATATTTAACCATAAAAGATCTCTGCATCAGGTGGAAGAATTTGAAGGTAAGATATGATCATCAGAAAACAACTAATCTTCCTAAAGCTCGTTATGAATGGATGCATTTGGCTCGTTATGAATGGATGCATTTGAGGCTACAGGATTTTAAATTAGTAAGTGATTACAACTCTGCATTATTTAAAATCAGTTCAAAATTGTTATTATGCAAAGAGAAAATTATTGATGCGGACATGTTAGAGAAAACATTTTCTACTTTTCATGTCTCGAATATGCTCCTGAGGCAACAATAATTAGAGAGAGGTTTTAAATAATATTATGAACTCATCTCATGTCTTTTTGTGATTGAACAAAATAACAAATTATTAATGAAAAACCACAAATCTCGACCAACTGGAGCAACACCATTCCCTAAAGTGAATATTGTAAATTTTAACAATAATCATAGTCGAGGTTGTGATCGTGGTAGAAGAAGAGATAATTGTTATTTTTCATGGTGATCATTCTATTCATCTAAATTTCAAAAGAACCACACAAAATGATTATCATAAAGGAAAAGCTCCACAAGATAAGAATTCAAAAGGCGATGAATAAAAATGTGTCCTATGTGATACGACAGGGCATTGGTCACATATTTGTCGTACATCAAAACACTTAATTGATCTGTATCAAGCTTTCCTAAAAGGAAAATGGGAAAATTTTGGAAGCAAGTTTTGTCTGACAGGATAATGATATATCTAACATATCCAAAATGATAAATTTGGATGTGGTAAACTTCTTTGAATCTCCTAAAGAGAAAATTGGCACAATCAATGGAACAATGAACACTATTTTGAAAATATCTAATGTTTTTTTTTTTATTTAGGTTAAACTTTTGTATTTTGAGTTTTGTTTATCTTATTGTAATTATTTTGTTTAATGAAGAATCATGAGTAATTTTCATATGCTGAATGACTAAAAAATGAGGAATGAACATCTATGTCTGACAAATTATGCAACAACACATACAATACTTAGAATAAAAAATATTTCTCCAAACTGACAATGCTAGAAGCAAAAGTCAATACAATATCAGGTTCTTGATAACTTGTAGAAATACAAGTTATTGATACTGCTTTATTAGGATATTGCGGTTAAAAAAGAGGAAAGTTGTGTCAATTGTATGGAAATGGGCTAAGAAATGCAAGAATTATAAATTGTCGTCAATACACCCACTAATACCATTGCGATAGTATAAAAGAATATTTCAAGTCTGTTTTGCAGGAAATCCAGTCACCGTATGCGTTCATGGCTCAAGAGAAAAAGATTAACGCATCTACATCGCATTGCGCCCATCATTCAGGAATGAATAGACGATCAACGCAATGACGGCGTATGCGACAATCGATCCAGAGCTGAACTTCAACCGCATGTGGTAATAAAAACAACACTGCATGTGGACACGTGTACAACTAACCGTTGTGCATTTTTTACGGACTGATTGCATAACAGAAAGAATATTTATTCCACCATTTTCGGAATTTTCATAACAATAAAGTGGGGACCACAAGTCAGAGAGTCAAAGCTTTCATCTATAAATACCCTCAAAGAATTCACTGAAAGATATACTTGATACGGGGGATAATTGATATGAGGCTATTGAGAGAGAGACTGATCTGAGTGCTGATCAGAGAAGATCTGGGAAGAAAAGAGACAAGGCCGAGAGGTGAGTCTCAGGGTGAATCATTCCAAATCCCCACCGTGAAGCTCTATACCTAGATCAACTCTACTGGTTGAGCAAGCTTGAGAGGGAAGCTCATCCTTCCGTTCACTCCATCTACGTCGGCAAGCAATCTCTCCATCCAGATCGGCGTCAAGACATTGGCACTCTTCTGTATCTGTTTCTAACTCTTATTCATCAATTGTATTTCATCTTCTTAGTCTAAATCATTTACAACCATGTATCAGACGCTTGATTTTATAATTAATTGTCATGATCATTTTCATTTCCATATTTCTGTCTATTTCCGTTCCTTCTTTAATCACTTTCTCCATGATGTTTTCTTAATCCCTTGGTGATTAATATGAATTAAACAAGTAATTTAATCTGTGCTAAAGAAATAAGGATGTTTAGCTAAAGCATGCTAGACAGCATCTTTACCTACGAAAGCAGAAGTGAAGATGCCATTCTGATCTGTTGAGAGAAGATTAGAAGAATGCATTAACTAAAGCAAGAAGTACTTCTAGAGATGGAAGCAACCTTGCGTTCACTACGTTCGTCCCTGTTTCACCACAGAGATGTGGGAAATGCGGCCGATCACCGAGAGGTGTACACCAATGGAAAGTAGGACCGTACTTATATCTTTAACGCAATTAAGGAACTTGCGATGTTTATATTAATTACCATTTCTCTTTCTGCTTCACACATAAGCCTTGCCACCACATAACACGATTCTTTGTATAATCTTCACAGTCAGTCTTAATCTCGGTATCTTGTATCATGTAACCTGTATCTTGTATCATCATAGCTTAGGTTTATCTTACCGCACTTTACTTTTATCGTAATTTACTTTATTATCGCATTTTTATTGCTTATCTTTACTTTATCGCATTTTTAAATACCTGTACACACAACTTTTATTAAATTGAAAAACCCTCGGTCGTATATATCACAATTGTAACACAATTAACCTAAAACAATCCCTGTTTTCGACCTCGAATCACATCGAGAAACTTGCAGTGGAATTATACTTGGTTCCAACGCAAGGAAACTTGTGACAACGCACAGCATACTACAAGAACATTCATTAATAACACATATCTAGAAGTAGTATCGCATAAAGAAAATAAAGTCATCATTCATCCATGCATTGTATGACATAAGATCATACGAAGATTAGAATTCATTTTATGTCTTCATCAAGTTTATGGCAATAGGACATGGATTTGTTCATTCATTCATATTCATATTTGTCCACATGCTTATAGACTAAAATTATGTCAACAGTTTTGCAAATTTAATTTTTGGAAAAGCAAACTTAAGTTGCCCATAACTAAGGCATAACAAATGTCAGGCCTAGTGCAAAGCATAGCATACCTTAAGTTGCCCATAGTGAAGGAACTCTTATTCAAGAGAACCAGTGAGCGGAAGTAAGATCTTTCTAAGCCCATTGTGAAAGAATTAAATGCATTCATAAACATACAAGAACAGTTATGCATCTTAAACAAAATTACAGCATACTTTCTTAAACAATTCAAAAGGAATGAGAGACATACCTTTGAAGAACTCTTCTTCTGTAAATCTCTCGCTCTCGTGATCAATGGTTCGATAATATATCGCTTTCATGAGCACTTGTCCAATAACCTCTCACTATCATCACAATCGCCTAGCCAACACGAACAGTCTGATCCACGAACAACAACCCCTCGATACTACAACTCGGCAACCTTGGTATTCTCAAAGTGAAAATCCAAAAGGTGTGAACTCTATGTGAATTTGGTAGAGGGAAGGAGGAAGAAACGATCGAATTACACGATCAAGTAAGTGGGAGAATGGTTTTGTCTATCGCATAGACTGAGAGTATTTGATCATTTAGTAAATCTCGCCCTCGTGAGAATCGTCTAGCCGATCATTTAGTCTCTCGCTCAATCGCTTACACGATCGCTTAGTCTCTCACTCAATCACTTACACGATCGCTTAATCTCTCGCTAGATCGTTTACACGATCGTTTAGTAAATCTCGCTTTACACGATCTTTAGTCTCTCGCTATACACGATCATTTAGTCTCTCGCTTTACACAATCGTTTAGTCTCTCGCTAGAGGGCTATCGTGTAGTCTTTCGTGAGTAAACTATTAGTAATTTATTAAATGAAGCGATCGTTCAATAAAATGAATTCTTCAGTTATCAAAATCTGAAAATAACCTCTCACCTTCACGGTTAATTAAGAAAAGAAATAATAAACAAACAATTATCTTATAATTGATTTATTATAAATAAATATAATAACTAACTTATCATATTATATTTATAACCTATAGTTTTAATATCACGTCATATGTAATATTTAAATCATAATTCTTTTCTCCTTTATTTAATATAAATTATATTTATATCAATTCCTCCAATTAATATATCTAATACATCAATCAATTATATCACATATAATTAAACAAATTTAATTATATCATATATAATCAAATTCCCTTTTGTTAATTTGAACACTTTAAACTAACCCAAAAAACGGTTCTCAACTTGAATCCATTGAGCTACTAAGGGGACCTTATGGACCTATAGCTTGAAGCTCTTAGGGTACGTGAATAGCTGACTAAACTCTTTAATAACGAAATCCACCATCCGTTAACTGTCGGGCACTCCAGTAAAGACCGACAATTGCACTCTTCTCACTACAGATATATTTCTGTGTTCATTAGATATAATCAATCAACAGTACGATAACCCTTCACAGATCGCTCGTAAGTACAGCTGGGCCAATTTAACGTTTTGCCACTACATCTAACTCCTTAAGTACCAGTGATTCCTCTAATGAACAATACATCATAGTCCTACTATGAGTGAACATCTCTCGGGCTATGAGAAAGTGTGTGCCACCACATCGTTCAGGCCCCGAAATCAGCCTTTTAAGGGAGCAATCTATCTACTTACTCCTGCTTCGGGGAAGGAGTGAATTCCATCTTGTGTAACTGAGTTCCCAGCTCCCCAATCAGACGAATCCCCAAAGTGGTAGGTTTGAGTTGGCAATCTGGCCACTCGCAACCATGCAAATCAAAGGACCATCCTCATAGGTAGGAGTTTCCAACTCACTCGGGATTAAAGTCATGTTACCGATGGTCATCCTAGTGAAATGAAAGTCTCTATCATGAACGGTGTTATATAATGAGACTAAACATTTCGTGGTCCGATTTTATACAAGCTCCTTTGTATAGGACACCCCTGCTCGCATGTCTCCACATGAATGATCAGGATTAGACAATCTGTAGCAGTTTACAACACTTGTAACATCTACAAAGTAGGTCATATCTGTAATGTCATTAGGATAAGGTTTCTCTCTTTTATCCATATACTACAGACCATTTAGGTTATCACTTAAGGCACGATCCACTTGTATGTCTCCACATACATGCTTAAGTTACAACGATATCCAGAGATCTTAGTTTATTGGTTTATAGTTAATGCAACTAAAATATCTCATATTTCATAGACAACAGTGAAGAAAATATCTCATATTATTACATCACAAGTGTTTATTCATACAGGTGTTTACAAACTACAAGACCCTACGAGATTTAGGGCATCAACCCCAATAATCTCCCACTTGTCCTAAAGCGAGTGGGTGTACAAGATAAAAACAAGTATAAAACAATAAACTAGGGCACTAAGGCCCAATACAAAATCTCCCATTGCCCTAGTCCAGCCACGGACGGTCCCGTAGACCCATGCTCTGTAGGTGACCCTAAAAACTGTAGCTATGAGAGCCTTCGTAAACGAGCCAACAATATTGTGCTCCAAAGCGATCTTCGTGATTATCATATCCTCTCGATGCACAATCTCGCAGATGAGATGATACTTTCGCTCTATATGTTTGTCACGTTTGTGACTCATAGGCTCCCTAAAGTTCGCCAAACACCACTATTATCACAACAAAGGGTGATGGGCCTAGACATATCTATAACAACTTCCAGATTAGTTAGGAACTTCCTAAGCCAAACGATCTCCTTAGCAGCATCACAAGCCGCTACATACTCGATCTCCATAGTGGAGACAGCGATGCACCTCTACTTAGTGCTTCAACATACTACAGCCCCTCCGTTAAGAGTGAACACTTAACCTGAAGTGGATTTCCGAGAATCCTTAACAGTCTGAAAGTAGAGTCCGTGTATCCAGTAAGGATTAAATCCTTAGATCCATACACGAGCATGTAGTCCCTCGTTCTCCGAAGATACTTGAGGATGTTCTTGATAGCAGTCCAGTGACCTTGTCCTGGATTAGACTGATATTTATTGACTATCCCCACAGCATAGCAGATATCAAGTCTAGTACATAACATCGCATACATCAAACTACCAACGGAAGATGCATAGGGAACCCGTCTCATTTCCTCAACCTCTTGAGGTGTCTTAGGACACTGTTTCTTAGACAATGTAACTCCAAAAGGCAGTAGGCCCTTTTTGGAGTTTTGCATCGAGTACTTGATCAACATCTTGTCAATGTATGATACCTAAGACTGCGCTAGCACTTTGTTCTTTCGATCCCGAAAGATCTAAATACCAAGAATAAACTGAGTCTCTCCTAAATATTTCATTTTGAATTGGGTCGCTAGCCAGTTCTTAACTGAAGTCAGTAAACCTACCACATTCTCAATGAGTAGGATATCGTCTACATACAACACTATGAAAACTACTGAACTGTTGATGATTTTCTTGTAGACACAAGGCTCATCAACATTTTGGTCAAAGCCGTAAGATTTGATCGTAGTATCAAACCTAATGTTCCAAGATCGAGACGCCTGTTTCAACCCATAAATGGACCGATTCAGTTTGCAAACCTTTTGCTCTTAACTATGGGCTATGAATCCCTCGGGATGCACCATATAAATGGTCTTCTCAAGATTACCATTCAGAAAGGCAGTCTTGACATCCATTTGTCGTATCTCATAGTCATAATATGAGGCAATGGATAGCAGGATGTGGATAGACTTCAACATGGCAACAAGTGAGAAAGTCTCATCATAGTCAGCTCCCTCAATCTAGGTATAACCCTTTGCCACAAGTCTAGCCTTGAAGGTTTACACCTTCCTATCAGCACCCTGTTTCCTCTTGTAGATCTATTTACAACCTATAGGTTTTACCCCATCAGGTTGATCTATAAGATCCCATACTGAGTTGAAGTATATAGACTCCATCTCGAGAGCCATGGCTTGACCCATTCATCCCAGTCAATATCCTTCATTGCCTTCTTATATGACAACGGATCTTCAACCTCATCATCGGCTACCATATCTAGGATTTTAGTGAAACCCATATAAAGAATAGGTGGGTTCACAACCCTCCCACTACGTCGAGGTTCCCTTAACTCTTGAGGTGGATTTGACCTACTAAATGAAGTTCCATCAACAACTCTTGTTGATGTAGTAGGCCCTTCAACAACTCTTGTTGAAGTTTTAGTAGTTTCGTTGGAAAGTTCACGCAACACAATTTTACTATGTGGACTGTGCTCCTTTATATGATCCTCCTTCAGAAATGTAGCATTTGTCGATACAAACACCTTGTTTTCCTTAGGATCATAAAAGTAACCCCCTCGTGTACCTTTGGGTACCCAACAAATAGGCACGGCCTCGAATATGGTTCCAATTTCTTAGGATTAGCCTCAAGCACATGTGCTGGGCAACCCCAGATGCGGAAGTGACACAAACTAGCTTTACGCCCATTCCACAACTCCAAAGGTGTTCTGACAACACTTTTGGAAGGAACACAGTTGAGGATATAAGTTGCAGTCTTCATTGCAAAACCCTAAAACAAGTCCAATAAGGAAGCATAACTCATCATCGACCGAACCATGTCCAACAAGGTTCTATTTCTCCTCTCCGATACACCATTCTTCTGAGGTGTACCAGGCACTGAGAGTTGGGAAACGATTCCATGTTATATCATATAATTATGGAACTTATAATCCAAAAACTCTCCACCCTGATCTGATCGAAGTGTTTTAATCCATTTATCCAATGCGCCTTCAACTTCAACCTTGAACTATTTTAACTTTTCAAAGGATTATGACTTTCATTGCATCAAATAAACATACCCATACCATGAGTAATCATCAGTAAAAGTGATGAAATACTCGTAGCCTCCCCTGGCTCGCACATTTATCGGACCACAAAGATCTGAATGTACTAATTCTAGAGGCTCTTTGGCTCGATAACCTTTTCTAGTAAAAGGTCTTTTAGTCATCTTGCCTTCAAGGCATGACACACACACAGGTAAATAATTTTCCTCTAACTCGCTTAGAAGTCCATTCTTCACCAACCTCTCAATCCTAATTATCTCGGAGTCTCGTAGTTTGTAACCTGTACACATTGTTATGAATAAAATAAGAGTTATTGTATTTGGCATTTACTCATATCCAATAAAAAAAGCTTCATGGTTATTATATGTAAACTTAAGCATGTATATGAGATATACAAGTGGATCATGCTTTAAGTGATAACCTAAAAAGTTCTGTAGTATAAGGATTAAGGAGGATACCTGATCCTGGTGATACTACGGATATGACCCGCTTTGTAGAGGTTTGCAAGTGTTGTGAACTACTACAGATGGTAGATCCTGACCATTCATGTGGAGACATGTTAGCGGGGGTGTCCTATATAAAGAGTTTGTATAAGACCGGACCACGAGATGACTAGTCTCTTTATATAACGCCGTTGATACTTGAGACTTACATCTCACCTAAACGACCGTAAGTGACATGACCTCAATCCTGAGTTTTTGGAAACTCCTGCCTTTGAGGATGTTCCCTTTGATTAGTTTGGGTGAGAGTGGCCAGATTGCCAACTCAACATGCCTACTTTTTTGGGGATTTGTCTGATTTGAGAGATGGGAACTCAGTTACACAAGATGAAACTCACTCCTTCCCCAAAGCAGGGGTAAGTAAATAGATTGCTCCCTTAAGGGCTGATTCCGAGTCTTGAACATAGTGGCCACAGGTTCTCTTTGGAAGAGAAATCTCAGCCATAGTAGGACTATGACTTATGTTCATTAGAGGGATCAGTGGTACTTAAGAAGTTAGATGCAACTAAAGGGGCATAACGATTATTGGCCCAACTGTACTTACGAGAGATCTGTGAAGGGTTACCGCACTGTTGATTGGTTGATATGGACACAAAATATATCTATAGTAAGGAGAGTGCAGCTATCAATCTTTAGTAGAGTGTCCGATAATTAACGGATGGTGGATCCCGTGACTAAAGAGTTCAGTCAGTTATTCACGTACCATTGGAGCTTCAAGCTACAGGTCCATAAGGTCCCCTTGGTAGCTCAATGAATTCAAGTTAAGAATCAGTTCTTGGTGTTGATGTGAAATGTTCAAATTGACAAGAGAAAATTCGATTATATATGATATGATCGGTGTGATGTATGAGTTACATCAAGTGGAGGAATTAATGTAAATGTGATTTACATTAAGTAACATGAAATAGAAAAAGAACTATGGTTTATATGTTTCATGAGATGAAATATTAATACTATAGGTTATAAATATAATATTGTTAGTTGGTTATCATATATATTTATAATAGTATTAATTATTGGATAATTATCTATTTTTCTCTAATAACCAATTGAGTGAGATGTTATTGGTGATTTCATGGTAACCATGAGATAAAAAGGACAAATGTTTTCCTAATTAGGAGAGTTGCTATTCTCTGAAGAAACCCACAATTTGCTATCAAGTGAGAATTGTTTTCACAAAATGATAGCTGAAAAAAAGACTAAATGATTGTGAAGTGACACTGTACAATAGTTCACCGAGTTAGTCATAGCTAAACGATCACAGGGCTTTTTCTATACGATAGATGTCTTCTTCTAAACGATTGAGCATTCGTCTATATGATAGACACTTATCATCTCCTACTCATTCAATCGTCTACACGATTGTTATTTCTCCAGTCTCTTTCTCTAACCAAGTCTACACAAAGCCCACACTTCTGGATTCTCACACCGAGAATACCGAGGTAGCCATTGTGATGTTGTCCTCACTCAACTCGATCGAGTTCGAGGTTTTGGAGGCCGTTCATTGGGTTCGTGATCTTGGAGATCGTTGAGTTCGTGTTTGTTGTTGATCGTGCTGTGTAGCAATCATAGTATTCAAGCGTTCGTGTGTTGCTGTCTTTGAGACTGAATGAGCATTCGTGATTAAGGGAGTTTGAAGCATGAGTCTTGAAAGGTATGTATAATCTTTCCCTTGATTATATTATAAGCATGCTATAATTTTGTATTGTGCATGACATGTAAGTTTCCGTTTCTTGACTGTAATTGTATATGTTCAATTTCGAATGGAATTTGGAATGATCATTCTGCTGCTCATGGAAATCCTCATGTCTGATTTCCTTCAATTGGTATCAGAGCCAGGTTGTTCTGATATTCCAAATTTCACTTCTGTTTTGAACTTCTTTTATAGTCGTGGTGGGTTTTCTGCATTTGCATTTAAGTGTTAAATGCGTTTGTGGATGGTGTTGATGAATGTTTACTGGTTAATTGCCTCTGTTTGAAGCTTTCTTTTTTATTACAAAGTGTTAATTTGTAAGGGTCCCTGTGTTTTTTGGGCATAATTAACATGCAATCGAGTCTGTAATTCAAAGTGTTTGAGTTTGTTGAGTCGTTCGTGATGAAGTTTCGAAGCATGGAGATACGGTTTTCAGCAAAGAAGAAGACCAAGTGTTGGTCATATCGTGTAGCTTAAGGTAAACGATCGTTGGGATTTGGCTAAAATATCGTGTAGATTTTTCTATGCGATTATGTAGTATTTACTAAACGATCGTATGCTAAACGATGGGGGTAAAATGTTTGCTCTATCGCGTAGCGTTGGTTTCCCGATCGCGTAGACGCTAGAGGTAAACAATCGAGTGGGAGCATTTGATGATCATCGTTTAATAAAAGACGCGCGCATTAACGATCGTGTAGTAAGCATGCCTCATCGCATAGTTACTAACTACACAACCACGCGGTATACGATACTTAGACGCTCGCTCAGTGATTTTTTAGACGATTGTGCTTCACCGCATCGTTGTCATTTAGATGATCGTTTAAGGTTTGCGTTTTGCATTATGCGCTGCACAATTGCATACCTCATGCTTCCTCGCATAGTAAAAGGTACACAATTGTTGCTAAACGATCGTTTAGCTTTGGAAGCGTTGGTAAACGATAGAGTAAAGTGTTTACTCTTTTGCGTAGATGATCGCAAGGTTTTGGTACACGATCAGTGGAGACACGGACTTCGACCGGATAGTTCAAGACCCGGTTTTGCGTTGCGCGCTTTTGTTTTTGAGGATTTGAGGTAAATTATCCCGGTTCATCGACTTTTATTTAATATACATGAGATGTATGTGGTTTATATGGCATAGTGTATGACATATAGATTTGAAACCCACCTTAGGTTGTGCAATTATTCATGCATCATGTATTATAAGTGTTATAATATGGCATGATGAAATTACAAGAAAGCATGTGCATGCATCATGAAATATAAGAGTTATATTTTTGCATGCAATAAGCTTATTCATGCATCATCTTTATATTATAAGTGCTATAGTATAAGAGTGAATGGAAGCATGTTTGCTTGGTTCGTTGCTGTTTTGTATAAGTGTTATATAAAAGTAGCAATGAATGAACAATGCATGGAGCATGACACTTAAACTGTTTGTAAAAGTTATGAATGCCTTGTATGTGTTTGCATTGTGTTGTGAATGGTTTTAGTTGTTTCTCTTATAAGCGTTATAATAGAAATTAGAACTAAAATCGATAAGAAAGAGTTGCATGTGGTCTTAGGTGAACTCTTGTTTTAAAAGAATTTTAAAATTGGATTGAGATAGACCTAAGTTCAAGGTTCTAAAGGGATTAGCAACCTAGTTTAATCTTTCTAAATCAGTTTGATAGGATTAAATTGATTGGCATAAAAGATTAAAATTGTATTAAATCTATCAATAAGGGACCTTTTGTCTAAGACGGGTTCTGTCTAAGCATGGGTACTTAAGCTAATGAAAACGAAACACCTCTACCTGGGAACCTACCTGGAAAGGTGAATTAAATAGATTTTCTGCAAGCATGCGACAGTTGGTTAAAGACTCCGTTAAAGAGTTTAATGGATGATGATCAAAAGTTGTTAAACTATCCAAGGTAAAAGTTACTCTTGGGCAAACCTAAAAAGTCACTTAATTAAAATTCTTAGCCGTGTTTTTTTCTAAGTAAACTAAACCTTAGTTTATAAAATACTTAGTGGGAGGAAGAGATGTATCTGATATGTCAATGATTCCACTCACATTTCTCCCGAATGTTCACGTTGTGAGATTCATGCTTGGCCTCGTGGTTCCTTGGGAGCATCCCCCTTCAGATGGTGTTTGTATGAGTCAATATCAAGGTGGACAAAGAGAGTGTTTATAGTAAGTGGGTGAAGGGTGTGTGTCAACACATCCTATGGTATCTGTTATTGGTTCACACTGTGAGTTCATTCTTGCACTTCCTCGTGGCGCCCTGGGAGCATCCGCCTTTGGATGGGTTTTGTGCAGTTGGTCAATATCAAGGTGAACTCCAAAAATGGATAGGGTCACTTTAGTTTTTTCCCCAATCGGATTTTTTCCCTTCGGATTGGCTGCTTGAGGCAGAACTCTAGGGCTTAAAATGGCAAGTCACACTTACGGAAAATTGTTAAGTAAGTTAATGATTTCTTGACCAAATCAATGATGGCTAGTCGTTATAGGAGCAAGAGTTGTTCTAGTATTAATGACTGGTTGAGAATGTCTCAATTCAGAGGAGAGATAAATTGACCACCCTTCGGCAACTTTTATCTTAAACCTTTGGAGCGTCATTGTGAAACTAGATGTCACACGAGGTTCATGTTAGTTTTGCTAAACCGTATTGGATGTTGTATGTTTTTCAACGAGTATTTGCTTAAAACCTAACATAGGTCAATGTTTTTTCATTTTCAGCAACATGTTTTATTTTCTTTTAAATGCCTCTAATTTGACCAATTTCATATAGTGGAAAGAGTCTTGTAGAACGTATTTCATGGTAAACAACCTCAAGTTTGTCATGGTTGAGGAGTGTCCTCAAGTCCCGACCCTTGATGCATAACGAAGTGTTCGTAATGCATATGAGGTGTGGATGAAGGCTAATTCATTGGCCTGACTTCACATATTGGCTAGCATATATGATGTTTTGGCCAAAAGGGTTGAGAACATGGTCATTGCACGTGAGATCATAGACTCATTGCAAGATTTGTCTGAATGTTAGTTCTTAATTTTCGAGCACAAAGGGATGGATGACAAAACCAGTAGTGTCAGTTCCCAAGTTAAACTCCAGGAAGTGAAAGCAAATGTTGTTGACTCTGTTGAAGTTCATCGATGAGAAATGTTATCCGAAATGGAACTTGAAGCTTATTTAGGTTCTGATACTGATCCCACTACTCTCCGAAAGAAGAGGATGTCTAAAGATAGTAAATATGATTTATTGGTCTTGGAGACGTGTTTGGTAGAGAATGATGATTCTGCCTAGGTGCTACTAATCACGTCAGTTCCTCTTATCAAGGATTTAGTTCCTGGCAAACGTTGCCACATGGAGAGATGACTCTTCGAGTCAGTACTGGTGAGGTTGTTTCAGTTGTTGCTGTAGGGAGGCTGAAGTTATTTTTGGACAAGAAACGTTATCTGTTACTAAAAAAAATGATTTTTTAGTTCCTCATATCAAGAGGAACTTAATCTCAATTTCTTGTCTCATTAAACAAGGTTATACCATCTCATTTTTTGAGAATAATGTGTTTATTTTCAAGAATGGAATGGAGACTTGTCTTGGTTCAATGGAAAGTAACTTATATGTACTAAGGCCCTTAGTCATAAAAGTCTTATTTAATACTGAAATGTTCAGTACAACGACAATAGCTAAAAGACCAAAGGTTTCCCCTAAGGAAAACGCCCATCTTTGGCATCTAAGGTTAGGTCACATCAACCTCAATAGGATTGAGCAGTTGGTGAAAAGTGAACTTCTAAAGAGTTTAGAAGAAAACTCCTTGCCGGTGTATGAATCATGCCTCGAAGGCAGTATGACCAAACGACATTTTACTGAAAAAAGTTACGATGCCAAGGAAGCCTTGGAGCTGTTACATTCAAACCTCTGTGGTCCGATGAGTGTTAGGGCTCGAGATGGGTATGAATATTTCATCTCTTTCATAGATGATTATTCAAGGTACGGGTATCTCTACCTAATGCAATGTAAGTCTAAAGCCCTTGACAAGTTCAAGGAGTTTAAGGCTGAAGTTGAAAACTTGTTAAGTAAGAAGATAAAAACACTACAATCTGATCGTGGTGGAGAGTATATGGACCTCCAATTCCAGAACTATATGATAGAACATGGAATTACGTCCCAACTTTTGATCCCAGGTACACCTCAGCAGAATGGTGTATCAGAAAGGAGAAACAGAACTTTGTTGGGCATGGTTCGGTCATCTTCCAGACTCGTTTTGGGGTTTTAGAGTGGAGACTGCATGTTACATTGTGAACAACGTTCCCTCGAAAAGTGTTTCTAAAACACTTTTTAAGCTATGAAGAGCTGTAAAGGTAGTTTACGCCACTTCAGGATTTGGGAATGTCCGGCACGTGCTTATGACTAACCCGAAGAAGTTGGAACCGCGTTCGAAAGTTTGCCTCTTTATAGGCTACCCCAGAAAAACGAGGGGTGGATACTTCTATGATTCGAGTGAGAATAATGTGTTTGTTTCTATAAATGCTATCTTCTTGGAAGAAGACCACATCCGGGATCATAGGCCACAAAGTAAGCTTGTTTTACGTGAGATTTCTTGTGAGACTGAGACTACTGAGGGTTCAACAAGAGTTGTTGAACAAACTGATAGATCAACAAGAGTTGTTGAGGTCGGTACATATAGTCAACCAGCTCAAGAGTTAAGACTGCCTCGACGTAGTGGGAGGGTTATGAACCCACTGGATCGTTACATGGGTTTGACTGAAGCCCAAAATGTCAGTTCTAATGATGGGATCGAGGATCCATTGTCTTTTAAACAAATAATGGAGGATGTTGACAAAGATGAGTGGATTAAGGCCATGAACCAGGAAATGGAGTCTATGTACTTCAATCAAGTTTAGGAACCTGTGGATCAGCCTGATGGGGTAAAACCTATAGGGTGTAAGTGGATCTACAAGCGAAAATGAGGTATAGATGGAAAGGTGTAAACCTTTAAGTCTAGACTCGTGGCAAAGGGTTATACCCAGGTCGAGGGAGTAGACTATGAGGAAACTTTCTCACCTGTTGTCATGCTCAAGTCTATCAGGATACTCCTATCCATAGCCACATTTTATGATTATGAGATATGGAAAATGGACGTCAAGACTGCCTTTCTTAATGGTAATCTTGAGAAGACCATCTACATGGCTCAACCAGAGGGGTTCGTTGTTCCAGATCAAGAGCAAAGAGTTTGCAAACTTAATAGGTCCAGTTATGGGTTGAAACAAGCGTCTAGATCATGGAACACTAGGTTTGACAGTGTGATCAAATCGTTTGGCTTTAATCAAAATGTCGATGAACCTTGTGTTTATAAGAAGATCATCAACAGGTCAGTAGTTTTCCTGGACTGTATGTGGATGATATCCTACTCATTGGGAATGATGTATGGTTTCTGACTGACATTAAAAAGTAACTAGCCGCCCAGTTCCAAATGAAAGATTTAGGTAAGGCGCAGTATGTTCTAGGGATCCAGATAATTCAGGATTGTAAGAACAAGAGGTTAGCCTTGTTTTAGGCATCGTACATTGATCAAATGTTGATCAGGTACAAGATGCAGGATTCCAAAAGGGGTTTGTTACCCCTCAGGCATGGAATCGTTTTGTCTAAGGATCAATGTCCTAAGACACCTCAAGAGGTTGAGAAGATGAGATAGATTCCCTATGTTTCAGCTGTTGAAAGCTTAATGTATGCAATGTTGTGTACTAGACGCTACATTTGCAACACAGTAGGGATTGTCAGTCATTATCAGTCCAATCCAGGATTCGATCACTGGATAGCGGTCAAGACAATCCTCAAGTATCTTCGGAGAACTAGGGACTATATGCTTGTGTATGGAGATAAGGATTTGATCCTTACAGGATACACAGACTTTGACTTTCAGACTGATAGAGATTCTCGTAAATCGAAATCGGGGTTAGTGTTCACTCTAAATAGAGGAGCTGTAGTGTGGCGAAGCATCAAGCAATGATGCATCACAGACTCCAATATGAAAGTCGAATATGTAGTCGCTTGTGAAGCAACTAAGGAGGCTGTTTAGCTGAGGAAATTCCTTACAGATTTGGAAGTTGTTCCAAATATGGATTTACCGATCATTCTTTATTGTGATAATAGTGGGGTTGTGGCAAATTCGAAAGAACCTTGGAGTTATCGTTGAGGCAAGCATATCGAACAAAAATACCACTTGATCAGTGAGATTGTGCATCGCGGTGATGTGATAGTCATGAAGGTCGCGTCGGAGCACAACGTTGCTGATCCATTTACAAAGGCTCTCACAGCTAAAGTGTTCAAGGGTCTCCTAGAGAGTATGGGTCTACGGAACATGCGGTATCTTGTCTAGGGCAAGTGGGAGATGATACTAGGGTATAGAGTATGCCCTAGTTTATTATATATTGTACTTGTATTTATCTTGTATTGTAAGTCTCCTAAGGCATTAGGACAAGTGGGAGATCATTGGGATTGGTGTCCTAGTTCTCCTAGAGTCTCATAGTTTGTAAACTGTACACATTGTTATGAATAAAATAAGAGTTATTTTATTTGGCATTTACTCATATCCAATAAACAAAGTTCCATGGTTATTATATGTAAACTTAAGCATGTATATGAGATATATAAGTGGATCATGCCTTAAGTGATAACCTAAAAAGGTCTGTAGTATAAGGATTAAGGAGGGATACCTGATCCTGGTGACACTACAGATACGACCCGCTTTGTAGAGGTTTGAAAGTGTTATGAACTACTACAGATGGTAGATCCTGACCATTCATGTGGAGAAATGCTAGCGGGGGTGTCCTATACAAAGAGTTTGCATAAGACTGGACCACGAGATGACTAGTCTCTTTATATAACGCCGTTGATACTTGAAACTTACATCTCACCTAAACAACCATAGGTGACATGACCTCAATTCTGAGTGTTTTGGGAACTCCTGCCTTTGAGGGCGATCCTTTGATTAGTATGGGTGAGAGTGACCAGATTACCAACTCAACATGCCTAACTTTTTGGGAATTTGTCTGATTTTGGAGCTAGGAACTCAATTACACAAGATTGAATTCACTCCTTCCTCGAAGATGGGGTAAGTAGATAGATTGCTCCCTTAAGGCTGATTCTGGGTCCTAAACATAGTGGCCACAATTTCTTTTTGGAAAAGAGGTCTCTATCATAGTAGAACTATGACTTATGTTCAATAGAGGGATTAGTGGTACTTAAGGAGTTAGATGTAACTAAATGGTCATAACGGTTATTGGCTCAGTTGTACTTACGAGCAATCTGTGAAGAGTTATCGCACTGTTGATTGGTTGATATGGACACAAAATATATCTGTAGTAAGGAGAATGCAGTTGTTGGTCTTTAGTGGAGTGCCTGATAGTTAACGGATGGTGGATCCCGTGACTAAAGAGTTCAGTTAGTTATTCACGTACCGTTGGAGCTTCAAGCTATAGGTCCATAAGGTCCCCTTGGTAGCTCAATGGATTCAAGTTGAAAATCAGTTCATGGTGTTGATTTGAAATGTTCAAATGCACGAGAGGAAATTCGATTATATATGATATGATCGGTGTGATGTATGAGATACATCAAGTGGAGGATTAATGTAAATGTGATTTACATTAAGTACCATGAAATATAAAAAGAACTATGGTTTATATGTTTCGTGAGATGAAATATTAAGGTTATAAATATCATATGGTAAGTTGATTATCATATATATTTATAATAATATTAATTATTGGATAATTATCTTTTTTTCTCTAATAATCAATTGAGTGGGAGGTTATTGGTGGTTTTATGGTAACCGTGAGATAAAAAAGGAAAAATGTTCCTAATTTTAGGAGAGTTGCTATTCTCAGAAGAAACTTACGGTTTACTATCAAGTGAGAATTGTTTTCACTAAACGATAGTTGAAAGAGAGACTAAACGATCATGGAGTGACACTATACGATAGTTCACTCAACTGGTCGTAGCTAAATGATCGCAGGACTTTTGCTATATGATAGCTTGCCTTCTTCTAAACGATTGAGGATTTGTCTATACGATAGATACTTCTCATCTTCCACTTGCTCAATCGTCTACACGATTGTTATTCCTCCAGTCTCTTTCTCTAACCAAGTCCACACAAAGCCCACACTTCTGGATTCTCATACTGAGAATACCAAAGTAGCCATTGTGGTGTTGTCCTCACTCAACTCGACTGAGTTCAAGGTTTTGGAGGCCGTTCATTGGGTTCGTGATCTTGGAGATCGTTGAGTTTGTGTTTGCTATTGATCGTGTTGTGTAGTGGTCGTAGTGTTCGAGCGTTCATTTGTTGCTGTCTTGAAGATTGAGTCTACAAAGGTATGTATAATCTTTCCCTTGATTATCTTATAAGCATGTTGTAATTTCGTATTGTGCATGACATGTATGTTTCTGTTTTTTTACTGTAATTGTGTATGTTCAATTTCAAATGGAATTTGGAACGATCATTCCGCTGCTCATGGAAATCCTCATGTTTGATTTCCTTCAATAAAAACATACATCTCATGTACATTCCTAGCTACATTTGTACCTTCCTAGCTACATCTTTCTTTCTCTTGTAGATCCATTTACACCCTATGGATTTAACCTCTTCAGGTGGATCTACAAGAACTCATACTGAATCGAAGTACATCGATTTCATTTTATGGTCCACGACTTTGACCCATTGGTCTTTGTCTACGTCATTTATTGCCTGCCTATAAGACAATAGATCCCAAGTAACAATCAGGTTGTATTATAACCCTCCCACTACGTCGAGGCACTCTCAACGATTGAGAAGGACGAGACTGACTTAAAATGCTAGTCCCTTCATTAACTCTTGATAAAGGACCAACATCATCAACAATAACTCTGGTTAATTCTTTAGTAGTTTCATTTAATACTAATTTGCATCGTGGATTATGATCTCTCACGTGGTCTTCTTCCAAGAATGTAGCGTTTGTCGATACAAACACTTTGTTTTCTTGTGGATCGAAGAATAGACCACCTCTCGTTTCCTTAGGGTAACAAAAAAAATGGCATAATCTTGAACGAGGTTCCAATTTCATAGGATTTGTCTCTAGCATATGTGCTGGACAAACCCTAGATCCTGAAATAGCGCAGACTAGGTTTCTGCCTGATGCGTTATTTTATGCGATGAAATAATGGAAGGATTACGTTGGTGGAAAATGCGTTGTGCAAATAAGTTTTCTCAGCAGCACCCAAGTTTAAATCCTACTGAGTTTCCTGGTAAGCCCAGGGTCGAACTTAGGGACTAAAGAAAATAATATGCGGTGGAAATTTTGTAGATATATAATCATCTCTCAATGTAAATGCTATGGCTTCTAGTTTTAGAACGCATGTGATATATGCGATGATATCTATAGGACTTACACATAAGCCTATATTCTTGTCTATGCGATGACTATGGACACACACACATACAAGGCAACCGCATAATACTATAACCTATCTCTAGGGTGCATGCGATGCATGTTGACAAACAGAGCTTATCTCTAAGTCTCTATCTCTTGCTTATGCAGATCTAATCTTGCTCTCTCGAGTCTAGATTCTAACCTAGCTCTCTCAAGTCTTAGGTTCTTTCTTTAGACTCTCTCTCGAGTAGCTCTAAAGGCGTGATGGGTGCAACATAAGACAAGATCGCATGCAATGAAGATCCTAGGTCATGTTAGCTAAGTTCTTCTCAACCCATTCGATAGATTTAGTTACTCATGCATGCTTTAAAGAGAGTGAACAAATGTAGATAAGCAGGTTCCATTTTATAGATATATAATCAAAATACAGAATGACAATGCGGAATAAAAATAAAGAGCCTAGTAGCAATTTCTTGTTTCTCAAGGCTTGTACACTGTTCTTCTCTACTCTGCTCAAAAGATAATCTTGCTCTTACAAGAGTCGACCTTCTATCTGTTTTTCCACACCTCCTGGGTTCTCTCTTGAGCTGACTAAGGAAATCTTCCAGCGTATCTTCCTTTCTCTCGCTCTGTCTTCTAAGTATAAGAAAACTATGAACAAGGCTACTTCTATCTATGGAGAAAATTATCGAACTGAACAAACTCCTTCGCTGAAGGTGGCCTTTGGTATTTATAGAGCTTCAGGGTGAAAGGCTTCTTCTCTCTTATGATTGCACTAATGGGATGACATTAATTATCTATCTAATACGCCGAATATTTGTCACCAAAAAGTTGAGTGTACTTGCTATAGTAGATTGTTAACGACTTGTCATCAGCTTTCTGTCCCATCGTGATTTATTACGCTTTTCACCCAGATGCGCCCACCATGATGCGCCGGCTCTATGCGGCAACCTTCTTGAGTAGATATTTTCGAGCGCAATTTGATTGCATAGCCTTACGTCAACGCAATCTCTTAATGCGCTCGGATGTTAATTTCTGTGGATCGCATTTCCACCTCGTGTCAACGCATTTTTTGCACAAAAATACACAAGTTAGCTATTTTAATGCGATGGACGTATGCGACCGCAATATTGTGAACTTAATGCTTTTGGACGCAATATTGTATATTTTTATCATCGCAATCCTGCATTGTTTTATGAATTTGCGCTATAATAACGTGCATTTCTGCCCGTTATCACATCCCCAAATTTAAACAATGCTTGTCCTCAAGCATAAGCTAAAGTTTTTCTTTAGAAAGTTGACCGCCTTCTCTTTCCTAGATTCCTCAAGGATTCCTTATTCAAATCCTATACACCAAAATTTCCTTAATTCTTAACCCTATCTTTTCTTAAAGTATTTCTAAAATTTAGGGATCGCAAGTTTAACCTTAAAAAATACTTTACTAGATTCCAGGACATCGCATGATTTATTTCATAAAAAACTTTTTCACTGGGGTATTTTCAAATGACTGTTTTTATCCTTGCGTATTTTAGACATTTTTTTATGACCTTGTGCTGATCCAAGTGCCTAGCCTTCGTTTTGGCTTGCCCCCATGTGTGTCATGCGGACATTCAACTACGAGCAAGGCGCTCTTTCTCAGTCTAAAATCATGCCCATTTTTCAGTGGAGTTGCGATCATTTATTTATGCGTTGATCACGATTCCTACCTTTGTTTTGGCTTGCCTCCACGTGTGTCATGCGAACATCCAACTACGAGTAGGATTCGATTGCAACGTTATGATTTTTTTTAGATAAGCAAAAAATAGCAAGGTCGAAAAATGAATACCGCACCCCCAAATCTAAAATGTGGCAATGTCCTCATTGCTAAAAGATTGAAAGAAGTTATGCGATGCTCTTAAGAAGTTTCGTAAAGGGTAGTTTGAAAGAAAGCTAGCAGACCACTAACTTCTAGAAATATCTCATGAGGTGACTATCCTAAAATTAAGTTGACTCTAGTGTATACGAAAAAATAGAAGCATGCGTTTCATCATTGAAATCATAATTGGCAAAGAGAAATCATGCGGTGACTTACTAAATTAATCAATGTTAAACGATTGCGCCGACCAAAGAAGATGCGATGATAACATCTTTAGAATTAAAATGCGATGGATAGTGCAAAATTTGGAATAAATAAAGTCAAGGAAAGATATAACATCCAACGCTATCGCCCGCATTATTTGTAAACGCATCCTTCTTTACGGTGAATTGTTTTCTTCGACTGCAGTGACGAAATAAAGTAGTTGAGTCTTCGTTAGTGCCTCCGCAATCATTTACCTCGATCGTTTGCAAAGAAAAACATTGAGAGGGTCAAATAATAATAAAAAAATGAAGTTACAAAATCTCTCTCTCTCTCTCTCTCTCTCTCTCTTTTTATTTGGAACAAGATGAAGACAGATAAATGATAAACATAAGAGTAGTGAGAGTTCATGAATCATTAGTAAGAAAAGGATATCCCAAAAGACTTGGGCCCTAGATGATTTTTTGTCGCATGCCAACGCAGGGGCCACTCGATTTTTTTTCTTCATTTCAGATTTCTCAGGTCTACGGAGGCGACCTTGCGATGCCAGTCTTCTCCGCGATATATTTTCATTTGTTGCCCATTAACTTTAATATGTTGGTTCCGTCGTCATTGGATAACTCAATCGCGCCATGCGGAAATACCTCTCTGACTATGAAGGGTCCGGACCAAAGTGACTTTAATTTCCCAGGGAAGAGTCGTAGTCATGAATTAAATAGTAAGACCTTTTGCGCGACTTAGAGGTTCTTTCCGCATAATTGTTTTTCGTGCCAGCGCTTTACGCTCTCTTTGTAGATCTTTGCATTCTCGTATGCGTGAATTCTTCATTCCTCCAGCTCGACCAATTGGAGTTTTCTTACTTCTCCCGCTGCCTTTAAGTCAAAGTCTAGCTTTCACCACCCACATCGCTTTGTGCTCCAGCTTCAGTGGTAAATGACATGCTTTACCAAACACAACGCATACGGAGACATGCCTATAGGTGTCTTATAGGCGGTTTTATATGTCCACAGCGCATTGTCCAGCTTTGTTGCCCAATCTTTTCGCGAAGGCTTTACCACCTTCTTCAATATCAGCTTGATCTCCCGGTTGAACACTTCGGCCTGACCATTCGTCTGTGGATGGTATGCGGTGGCCACTTTATGGAGGATATTATATTTGCACAGCAATTCTTTGATAGTGTGATTGACAAAGTGGGAGCCTTCATCACTTATTATGGCACGTGGAGTGCCAAAACAAGTGAAAATATTTTTCTTCAGGAATTTGGAGACTACCGTCGCATCACTTACAACACATGCTACTGCTTCTACCCACTTGGACACGTAGTCGACGGCTAACAAAATATATTTGTGACCATTCAATGGTGGGAATGGTCCCATCAAATCAATGCCCCAGACGTCGAACAACTCCAGTTCTAAAATGGTGTTCATGGGCATCACATGTTTCCATGAAATATTACCTGTGCATTGGTATCGGTCATACTTCATCGCGTAGTCTCTTGCATCTTGGAATAGTGTTGGCCAATAATACCCCCTTTGTAATACTTTCGTTGTTCTGCGCTGGACTCCAAAGTGCCCTCCATAAGGCGAGTCATGACATTGCGATAATATGTGTTGGTGAGCAGCATCCGGTACATACAGTCGCAGAATCTAGTCTAACCCCCTCTTATAAGATTTGGCTCATCCCAATAATAAGATCTGCATTTGTGTCTGAGTCGCCTCTTTTGGTGGTCGGTATAATCTTCGAGAAATTGCTCGCAAACCAGATAATTTACCACATTTGCGTACCATGGCAATTCTTCAATCTGAAATAGCTGCTCGTTTGGGAACGCTGCGCTCACCTCTGACTTATTGCGGTCAACCTCTGGATTTTCTAATCTGGATAAATGATCCGCAACTTGGTTCTCCGTCCCCTTGTGATCGATGATTTCCATATCGAATTCCTGAAGGAGAAGAACCCATCTAATCAACCTCGGCTTCGCATCCTTCTTTGTCATCAAATATTTTATCGTCGAGTGGTCAGTGTGGATGAGTACTTTTGTTCCCAGCAAATATGCTCTGAATTTCTCCAACGCAAATATTACTGCTAGCATTTCTTTTTCTGTGGTGGTGTAGTTAGTTTGAGCAGGATTCAAAGTCTTACTCGCTTATGCGATAGGATGTAGCATTGTTTTTTTCTTTGGTGCCAACACTGCTCCCATCGTATAACCGCTCGCGTCACACATCAATTTAAAGAGCAGTGTCCAATCTGGTGCGATCAACACAGGCGCGGTTGTTAATGTAGTCTTCAAAATCATGAATGTGTTGAGGCATTTGTCATCGAAGTCAAACTTTCTATCTGCCTCCATCAATGCACTCAGTGGTCGTGCAATCTTTGAGAAGTCCTTGACAAAACGTCTATAAAATCCAGCATGTCCCAAGAAGTTCCTGACAGCCTTTACACTCGTTGGAGGTGGGAGCTTTTCAATCACTTCAATTTTTGCCTTGTCCACCTCCGACCTGTCCCTAGAGACTTTGTGCCCAAGCACAATGCCCTCCTTCACCATGAAATGGCATTTCTCTCAATTAAGCACGAGGTTCGTCTCCTCACTTCTTTTCAATATCTTCTCCAAGTTGTCAAGATAGACTTCATATGTATGCTCATACACAGAGAAGTCGTCCATGAATATTTCTACAGAGTCTTCGAGATATTCCGAAAAGATGGCCATCATACACCTTTGAAAAGTGCTCGGCGCATTGCAGAGGCCGAACGGCATGCGTCGAAATGCAAATGTTCCATATGGGTAGGTGAATGTGGTTTTTTCTTGATCTTCAGGAGCGATCATGATCTGGTTATAACCGACATACCCATCTAAGAAGCAGTAGAAGTCATTTCCAGCTAGACGATCCAGCATTTGGTCAATTAAAGGTAAAGGGAAATGATCCTTCTTTGTTGCCGCATTTAGTTTGCGGTAGTCCATGAAAATCCGCCATCCAGTGATGGTTCTTTGCGGTATCAGTTTGTTATTTGCGTTAGGGACTACCGTCATCCCTCCTTTCTTCGGCACGTATTGTAGGGGGCTAACCCACGTGCTATATACTATTGAATAGATGATGCCCGCATCTAACCACTTGATTATCTTCTTCTTTACGACCTCCTTCATCGCAGGGTTGAGTCTGCGCTGATGTTCGATCGATCCTTTGTGATTCTTTTCGAGACGAATTCTATGCATACAGTATGCGGGGCTGATTCCTTTAATGTCTGCGAGCGTCCAGCCAATTACTTTTACATATTTTCTCTGAATGCTTAGCAGCACATTTTCTTGCTCTTCATTAAGTGCAGAGGAAATGATTACCGATAGATTTCTATTTTGCCCCAGAAACGCATACTTCAAGTGGTTAGGAAGGGTCTTCAGTTCTATTGTTGGTGGTTGTTCTAAGGACGGTTTTGTTGTTTTTCTTTCTTCATTCATTGTCAGATTAACTTCTTGGGATGCGATCACCTCATCTTCCTTATTTGTTTTTTCTGTGATTGCATTGCATGCTACAATGGATTCGATCGCATCCTCATCTTCATTTTCATCTTCAGGCTTCTCTTCTTCATTCAAACTCTGTTTATCGTCGGATTCATTAAAGTCTTCTTCATTAGGATATTTCATGGCTCGGATAATTTCAAACCTAAACTTCTGTCCATTCACGCTCAAGGTGATCTCTCCTTTGTGCACATCAATCTGGGCACGATCGGTTGATAAAAATGGTCACCCCAGAATGATTGGCACATCTTTGTCTGTTTCGTAGTCCAAGATCACGAAGTCTGCTGGTAATATAAATTTATTGATTCTAACCAGCACGTCCTTCACCTTCACCTTTGAATGCACTAGAGATTTATCCGCTAATTGGAGAGTCATTGTCGTGGGCGCAAGTTGCCTCACATTCAGCTGCTTGAAAATTGACAGAGGCATCAAGTTAATGCTGGCCCTGAGATCGAATAGCGCTTGCCCGATGTATAATCCTCTAATGGAGCAAGGTATAGTGAAACTCCCAGGATCGCGCATTTTTAGTGGGATTATAGATTTTGAGCTCTGCGTCAAAGCCACCGTGGCGAATTTACCAGTGCCTCTCTTTTTTATCACCATATCCTTTAGAAACTTTGCATATGCGGGCATCTCCTCAATTGCTTAAGTGAACGGAATATTAATATGCAATTGTTTTAACATATTCATGAAGCATTGATACTATACCTCATCATTTTTCTTCTTTCTAAGTCTCTGTGGGAATAGCGGTAGCTGGATTCTTACGGTCCCTTGTTCTTTTGGCTTTGAGGTGGACGCAATCTCTAGCTCCATCACCTCTTTTTCTCCTGTTTCTTTTCGAGTCATCGCAATCTCTAGGTCCAGCGCAATTGGAGCAGTCCGGCTAGGCTCCTTCTTCTCCCCTCCACAGTCTTTTCACAACGCAATGTCACTACTTGACATTGCTCTTTACCTGTTCCCTTTGGATTGCGTGGGAGTTCTGTTGAACTCGGTAGGGCCCCTTGCGGTCTGTTCTTGAGTTCGCCCGCAAACTGGACGTATCTGAATTTCTAGATTACGGATGGACGTCGCTTGGTTTTGAAGCACAATTTCGTTCTTTTCAATGTATTGCTTCAACAAACTTTCCAAAGAGGAAGATTGCGGCACCTGCGAACTGCTAGCTTGATTACTCGTTTGACCGTTGGTTCGAGGGAAAAATCCGTGTGGCCCTTCTTTCTGTGCCACTGATTGGAAATTTTGCTGTTGATTTTTCCACACAAAATTAGGGTGGTTTCTCCACCCAAGGTTGTACGTGTTAGAGAATGGATTATTCTTCACAAAATAAATTGACTGTGAGTTTTGCAGGCATTCCTCCATTGCGTGTTCTTCACCGCAAGTAGCACACCTTGCGGTCATCTGGTTGATTGCGTTCACTTGCCCACTTTGCGTTATGGGCTGTTGATTGCGATTCGTTGTATCAAGTTCATCATCGCAGTCATTTGACTCTGAAAGGATGCGATGGCACCATTGTTTGCATCACTGTCCTTGATTCTCAATCTTTGATCGCTTTCTCTTCAGTCTTCATGGTTTTTAGAAATGCGATCAAAGATGTTATTGGCCTCATCATAAGTTTTATCTAGCAGATCTCCAGCGGCTGCTGCATTGGCTGCGGTCTGTGAAACAGGGTTTAATCCGTGATAAAAAGATCTTCATTTCTAAGCAGTCTGGTAAGCCGTTTTGCGGACAATCTCTTACCAGCCTCTTAAACCTCGCCCAAGCATCACTGAGCGATTTGTCCATTTCCTGTTCGAAATTGGTTATCAGCTTCCTTCTTCTGGCATTCTCCATTGGAGGGAAGTATTTCTTGATAAACTTCTCTACTACTTGCTCCCATGAGGTAATCTCCCCCGGTTCGAGAGAGTACGCCCATTTTCGTACCTGGTCACACAACGAAAATGGGAACAAAGTTAGTCGAACTTCCCCAGTGGAGATATTCGGGAACACAAAAGTGTTGCAGATCTCTATGAAACTCCGAAGGTGGGCGTACGGGTCTTCGCCACGCCTTCCACCAAACTGTCCGATAGTTTGGATCATCTGCAGCATCACCGGCTTCATTTTAAATCTCGATCTGTCAAGAGTGAGCACCATGATTCCTGGGGAGAAATTGTAGAGGTTAGGCGACGCATAGTCCCGAATGGGCCTATTGCGGTCGTTCGCCAATAGGATGGGATTTTCCATGACATTATTTTCATTTGGTGCTCCGTTTCCAGATTGTTCCACCATGTTATCTTTCTCTTGTTGTTGTTGTTGGCGGCTATCTCTCAGTCTTCGTCGGAACATTCTTTCAATCTCTGGATCGTAATTCGCCAGAGATTGAAAGCTGTAAAGAAAATCAGAAAATTACCGTTAGCACACTGTATTGTTGAAGTCCTTGGCAACGACGCCAAAAACTTGATGCGTTATTTTATGCGATGAAATAATGGAAGGACTGCGTTGGTGGAAAATGCGTTGTGCAAACAAGTTTTCTCAGCAGGACCCAAGTATAAATCCTACTGAGTTTCCTGGTAAGCCCAGGGTCGAACATAGGGACTAAGGAAAACAATATACGGTGGAAATTTCTAGATCACTTTGCGGTAACAAGTAAATCAAAGAACTTGTTGGTTTGTTGTTTACAGTATAAAATCTATGCGACGGAGTCATGAAAAAGTTAACAATACGGAAGATTCGATGAATATGTAGGGGAACGGGTTGAGAAGGGGTTTAGCTAACACTTCCTAGGATTGCGTTCATGTTATGCGGTCATGCTACATGCGTACAACAAATCATCTCTCAATGTAAATGCTACGACTTCTAGTTTTAAAACGCATGCAATATATGCGATGATATCTATAGGACTTACACATAAGCCTCTATTCTTGTCTATGCGATGACTATGGACACACACACATACAAGGCGACTGCATAATATCATAACCTATCTCTAGGGTGCATGCGATGTGTCACGGTCATGCTTGTCCAGGGCCTGTTGCCAATGGCCGCATGCCCGATCCAACCCCCTTCTAGCATACTTTCATATCTTGTATTGTATTAGCTTAGTTAACTTGCTTTCTTTAAATTTTCATTGTAAGTGACCACTCGCCCTTTTGCATATGCAAGGGCGCCAGTTGGCTTTTTGTTCAGAATGCACTATATGAGGATAAGACTAACCATCACTTCCTCATACCCGGAGTAGTACTCTATAAAGCTGTTGTTGTTGCTTATTGCTTTCTAGTCTACTACAATCTTTCTTTCTTTATTCACACTCACAAAAACTTCTTACGAAAACCTTTTCTCCAAACCCGTTTTCTAAAACCGTTTTCCCTAAAACGGGGGTGGAGGTTGCGAGAGGCACTCGGTGTGCCATCGGCAGTCCGTATTCGAGTTGGCTGACTTGTTCATGAGCAGGAACAAGTGTCGCACAATCGCTAAGAGAAGCTTCCGAAAGAGCGATTGTGACAGTTGGTATCAGAGCCAAGTCGGCTCAGAGAGGGAAGATCAGTGATCATGTCGACGACGAAGAACCTGAACAAGTCCCATGTGGACAGGTTGATAGAGATGGAAGAGAAAATGCTTTACCTGAAAGAGGTCCCAGATAATGTCCGTTTCCTAGAGACTCGGCTACAAGAAGTTGCTGAGAAAGCCGATGGAATTGATGCGGTAGTAGGCCGCCTAGACGGATTACCCGTCAGAGAATTGATGATGAGGGTAGAGACCCTCGAGACCAAAACAGCACGGTCCGGCAGCTTTGAACGAGGCGATAGCTCATCAGGCTCTGTTGCCCACATAGAGGAGCGTGTCGAAGAGCTGGACGGCTCCCAAAAAGCAATACTTCAGATGGTAACCGATTTGTCTGAAGACTTTCGGTCGGCCCTTGACGTCGTCAGAGCCGAGATAGCGGATGTGAGTGCTAGGGTGAATCTCACCATCCGAGTGGTAGGGAACCAAGCCCCATCTGGGGGAGCAATGGCAGTAAGGAGAATAAAAATCCTAGAACCGAAACCCTTCTATGGGGTGCAAGAAGCGAAAGCCCTAGAAAATTTTATCTTCGACCTTGACCAATACTTCAAGGCGACGAACACAGTGACTGAAGAGTCGAAAGTCACACTAGCAACGATGCATCTAGCTGAAGATGCAAAACTGTGGTGGAGATCAAGATTTACAGACATATAGAAAGGACGATGCACTATTGATACTTGGGATAGATTGAAACAAGAACTTCGCTCGCAGTTCTTCCCTGAAAATGTCGAGATCTTGGCTCGACGAAAACTCCGAGAGCTGAAGCAAACAGGTAACATCAGAGACTACGTAAAACTGTTTGCAGGACTCATGTTAGACATACGAGATATGTCTGAAAAAGACAAGGTCTTTTGCTTTGTTGAAGGGCTGAAACCGTGGGTGAAGTCAAAACTATATGAACAGAGTTTACGGGATCTCCCCTCTGCCTATGCGGTAGCTGAATGGCTATACGACCTTAGCACTGACTCACAAGAGGTGAGGAAACAGTCAACTTCCTCAAATGGGGGAAACAGAAACAGTCATTCCAGTCCTCCCAGACCTGGGAGAGGAGACAAGAACACAGGGGGGACCGTAAATCATCTCAACCGAGATCAGGAAACAACTGGCGGGGGCCACCGCAACAACATAACAATTACAATCGCCCCCTGTCTTGTTTCATATGTAGAGGGCCACACAGGACGGGCGAATGTCCAAATCGAACCGCGTTCAATGCTTTTCAAGCCACGTTAGCCTCTACCTCAGAAGACAAGGCTGGACTAGAGGAGATGGTAATCGAGCCAGCTGCAGAAATTGAGAATCCCAGGATGGGGGCATTGAAATTCTTATCTGCGCTTCAGAAGAAAATGGGAAAGGTGACGAAGCCACTAGAGAAAGGACTCATGTATGTGGACGCTTAGGTCAACCAAGGATTGGCCAAGAATACTATGGTTGACTCTGGGGCCACCCAGAACTTCATGGCTGAAACGGAAGCTCGCCGCCTGAACTTGACTTGGGAAAGAGATGCAGGGAAGATGAAAGCTGTGAATTCCGCAGCCCTACTGATTACGGAGATAGCGAAGAGAACTCCAGTGAAGTTAGGAGACTGGAAGGGCTTTGTTGACTTCGTGATTGTCAAGATGGATGATTTCGACGTGGTATTGAGGATGGAATTCCTACTTGAACATAAGGTCATACCAATGGCCCTCGCCAATTTTCTAGTCATTACCGGATCTACACCCACTGTAGTCCAAGCCAGTATCAAGCAGCCAAATGGGGGTGAGAATGATCTCAGCCCTCCAATTGAAGAGAGGCCTGGCCCACGACGAACCCACGTTCATGGCCATCCCCATAGAATCAGTTGAGTCCACTGAAGAAGAGATCCTCCAAGACGTTCTATTTGTCTTGGAAGAGTATCCGGATGTCATGCCGAAAATCTTGCCCAATTTCTTACCCCCATGAAGGGGGATTGACCATGAGATTGAGTTGTTACCAGGGGCAAAGCCGCCTGCCAAGAATGCATATCGGATAGCCCCGCCAGAATTGGCCGAACTCCGGAAACAGTTAGACGAGTTGTTAGATGCAGGATTTATCAGACTGGCGAAGGCCTCTTACGGAGCCCCAGTACTGTTCCAGAAAAAGAAGGATGAGAGCCTCCAGTTGTGCATCGACTATCGGACCTTGAATAAGCTCAGAGTCCGCAACAAATATCCCCTTCCTATCATTATTGACTTATTTGATCAGCTTCACGGTGCTAAGTATTTCTCAAAGCTGGACCTACGGTCTGGATATTATCAGGTTCGAATTGCTGAAGGAGACGAACCTAAGATGACCTGTGTCACGAGATATGGAGCCTTCGAATTCCTCGTGATACCCTTTGGCCTCACCAATGCTCCAGCAACTTTCTGTACCTTAATGAACCAAGTGTTTCACGAATACCTCGACAAATTCGTCGTAGTGTATCTTGATGACATTGTGGTCTATAGTGCCTCGCTGGAGGACCATCGACATCACCTCCAACTAGTCTTTGAAAAGCTGAGGAAAAATCAGTTGTATTTAAAGAGAGAGAAGTGCTCCTTTGCTCAAGAGCACATAAATTTCCTCGGCCACATGATTGAGTGTGGTCGGATTGGTATGGAAGAGGGCAAGGTGGCCGCGATTAGAGACTGGAGGGTACCATCATCCGTGACCGAACTACGATCCTTCCTCGGACTAGCCAACTACTATAGGCGGTTCGTAGAAGGATTCTCGAGAAGAACAGGGCCATTAACCGAACTGTTGAAGAAAGATAGCCAATGGAGCTGAACTTCTAAATGTCAAGCCGCCTTTGAGAGCTTGAAGAAAGTGATGATTAAGGGGCCGGTCCTCGGAATTGCCGACGTGACCAAGCCATTTGAAGTAGAGACTGATGCTTCTGACTTCGCGTTGGGCGGTGTCCTCCTCCAAGATGGACACCCTATCGCATATGAGAGTAGGAAACTAAATGATGCCGAACGGAGGTATGCCGCCTCCGAGAAAGAGATGTTAGCAGTAGTTCACTGCTTGAGGGCATGGAGACAGTATCTCTTGGGGGCCAAGTTCGTGGTCAAGACCGACAACAACTCCATTTGTCACTTCTTTAACCAACCGAAGTTGTCATCGAAAAAAAAAAGGTGGCAGGAGTGTCTAGCGGAGTTCGACTTCCAATTCGAACATAGACCGGGGAAAAGTAACCAGGCGGCCGATGCTCTTAGCCGAAAGCGCGAACATGCGGCCCTGTGCATGTTCGCCCACCTACAAGCAAGTACGTTGAGTGCAACAGTACAAGAAATTGTCAAAACTCACTTAACAAACGACACAGCGGCGCAGGCCATCCTACAGTTGGCCAAAGAGGGGAAGACACGCCAGTTCTGAGTGGAAGACGATCTACTATACACCAAGGGCAATCGCCTCTACATCCCCAGATCCAGGGAGTTACGAAGGTCACTGATGAAGAAGTGTCACGACACACCGTGGGCAGGACATAATGGTTGGCAGAGGACTTATGCCCTTCTGAAACAAGGCTACTATTGGCCAAGCCTTCGAGACGATGTCATGCAATTTACCAAGACTTGCCTTGTCTGCCAACAAGATAAGGTCGAAAGGGTAAAATTAGCGGGTCTGCTGGAACCCCTACCTGTGCCCTCTAGACCATGGGAGAGCATGTCTCTCGACTTCATCACCCATTTTCCCAAGGTGGGAGAGTTAGAATCGATCCTTGTTATCATCGACCGATTCTCAAAATATGCCACTTTCGTCCCAACGCTGAAAATGTGCACAGCCGTGATGACTGCCCAACTATTCTTCAAACACATCGTGAAATTATGGGGCATCCCCGCGAGCATTGTTAGCAATCGAAATGGAAGATTCACTAGGACATTCTGGACAGAATTGTTCAAAATATTGGGGTCAACACTGAATATCTCCTCTAGCTATCATCCCCAAATTGACGGCCAGGCGGAACGTTTCAACAGTGTGCTCGAGGAATATCTGCGTCACTTTATCGATACTAGGCAGAAGAACTGGGTCCAGTTGCTAGATGTGGCTCAGTTCAGCTTCAATAGCCAGCAGATTTCCGCGACTAGAAAAACGCCCTTCGAAGTGGTGTGCGGCAGACAGCCACTCATGCCACACTTGGTGGACCACCCTTATGTAGGCAAAATTCCTCAGGCACATAAGTTCACTAAAGAGTGAGCAAAACCTCTGAGATAGCTCGCGCCTACCTAGAAAGAGCATCAAGAAGGATGAAGAAGTGGGCTGATAAGAAGTGGAGGGCCCTCGAGTTTCAAGCCGGGGACAAGGTCCTGATCAAGCTACGATCAGAAAGTTTCATTTTCGAGGCCAGAGAGACCAACGGCTAGTAAGGAAATATGAAGGTCCAGTGGAGGTAATTGAGAAGGTCGGGAGAACCTCATATAAGGTTCAGTTACCCTCATGGATGAAGATTCATCCTGTCATCCATGTGAGTATCCTGAACCCCTATCATCCCGATCCCGAGGATGAACAACGAAACATGCTAAGGCGCCCACCGGTCACGATGAAGAGTTCTGCTGAGAAAGAAGTTGTACAAATCTTGGATAAACGTACGCGTCGTATTGGAAGACCCAGACGAGAACTGACAGAGTTCTTAGTGAAATGGAAGGATCTCCCCGACGAACAGATCAGTTGGGAGCGGGCCGAAGATTTGAAGAATGCAGCTCCAGCCATCGCAGATTTTGAACAAGGTCAGTTGACAGGGATGTCAACCAATTAAGTGGGGGAGAATGTCACGGTCATGCTTGTCCAGGGCCTGTTGCCCATGGCCGCATGCCCGATCCAACCCCTTTCTAGCATACTTTCATATCTTGTATTGTATTAGCTTAGTTAGTTTGCTTTCTTTACATTTTCATTGTAAGTGACCACTCGCCCTTTTGCATATGCAAGGGCTCCAGTTGGCTTTTTGTTCAGAATGCACTATATGGGGATAAGACTAACCATCACTTCCTCATACCTGAAGTAGTACTCTATAAAGCTGTTGTTGTTGCTTATTGCTTTCTAGTCTACTACAATCTTTCTTTCTTTATTCACACTCACAAAAACTTCTTACGAAAACCTTTTCTCCAAACCCGTTTTCTAAAATCGTTTTCCCTAAAACGGGGGTGGAGGTTGCGAGAGGCACTCGGTGTGCCATCGGCAGTCCGTATTCGAGTTGGCTGACTTGTTCGTGAGCGGGAACAAGTGCCGCACAATCGCTAAGAGAAGCTTCGGAAAGAGCGATTGTGACACGATGCATGTTGACAAACAGAGCTTATCTCTAAGTCTCTATCTCTTGCTTATGCAGATCTAATCTTGCTCTCTCGAGTCTAGATTCTAACCTAGCTCTTTTAAGTCTTAGGTTCTTTCTTTAGACTCTCTCTCGAGTAGCTCTAAAGGCGTGATGGGTGCAACATAAGACAAGATGATCGCATGCAATGAAGATCCTAGGTCATGTTAGCTAAGTTCTTCTCAACCCATTCGATAGATTTAGCTACTCATGCGTGCTTTAAAGAGAGTGAACAGATGTAGATAAGCAGGTTCCATTTTATAGATATATAATCAAAATACAGAATGACAATGCTGAATAAGAATAAAGAGCCTGATAGCAATTTCTTGCTTCCCAATGCTTTTACACTATTCTTCTCTACTCTGCTCAAAAGATAATCTTGCTTTCGCAAGAGTCGGCCTTCTATCTGTTTTTCCACGCCTCCTGGGTTCTCTCTCGACCTGACGAGGGAAATCTTTCAGTGTCTCTTCCCTTCTCTTGCTCCGCCTTCTAAGTATAAGAAAACTATGAACAAGGCTACTTCTATCTATGGAGAAAATTATCGAATTGAACGAACTCTTTCGCTGAAGGTGGCCTTTGATATTTATAGAGCTTCTGGGTGAAAGGCTTCTTCTCTCTTATGATTGCACTGATGGGATGACATTAATTCTCTGTCTGATGCGCCAAATATTTGTCACCGAAAAGTTGAGTGTACTTGCTACAGTAGATTGTTAACGGCTTGTCAACTTAATTCGAAATCGACCGTCCTCAGCTTTCTGTTCCATCATGATTTATTACGCTTTTCACACAGATGCACCCACCATGATGTACGACTCTATGTAGAAACCTTCTTGAGCAGATATTTGTGAGCGCAATTTGATCGCATAGCCTTGCGTCAACACAATCTCTTAATGCGCTCGGATGTTAATTCCTGTGGATCACATTTCTGCCTTGTGTCAACGCATTTTCTGCTAAAAAATACATAAGTTAGCTGTTTTAATGCGATGGAAGCATGCGACCACAATATTCTGAACTTAATGCTTTTGGATGCAATATTGTATACTTTTATCATCGCAATCCTGCATTGTTTTATGATTTGCGCTGTAATAACGTGCATTTCTGCCCGTTATCAACGCCCGCTTAATAATTCGAAAGGTGTTTCAAAAACACTCTTCGATGGAAGGTTGTTCAAGATATGAACTGCAATCTCTATTGCATACCCCCAAAACGAGCTAGGTAATTGAGCATAGCTTATCATAGAATGAACCATGTCTAATAAGGTTCTATTTCTTTTTTCTAATACACCGTTTTGTTGAGGTGTACTAGGTACTGAGAGTAAAGATATGATTCCATATTCCTTCATATGGTCTTGAAATCTTAAATCTATATATTTTCCACCGCATTCAGATCAAAGTGTTCTAATAGTCTTACCTAATAGATTTTCAACTTCTGCCTTATACTCCTCGAACTTTTCAAGGGCTTCAGACTTATGTTCCATTAGATATAAATAACCATACCTCGAATAATCATCTATAAAAGAGATGAAGTATTCGTATCCTCCTCGAACTTTTATATTCATTGGACCACAAAGACTCGAATGCATGAGCTCTAAAGGCTCTTTGGCTCTATAACCTTTTCCACTAAAAGATCTTCAGTCATTTTACCCTCAAGGCAAGATTCACATGGAGGTAATGAATCATCTTCTAACTTACTTGGAATTTCATTCTTTACCAATTTCCTGATCCTATCGAGTTAATATGACCTAATCTTAAGTATCAAAGATAAGTATTATTCTTACTTGGAAAATTCTTTGCCTTTTAGTTTGAGTGTTAGCAATCTTAAACATCTCATGATTTAAAAGTGCTTTTATTTCAGTTGGTCTTAACACATACAAGTTACTTTCTAATTTAATCGAACAAATGTGTACCCCATTTTTTGAAATGAATGCTTCATTACTTGTAAAAAATACTGAATACATATGTTCGATTAAGCATGAAATAGATACTAAGTTCCTTTTCATTTTAGGAACAATATACAAACTTTCTAAGAAAAGAAATCTATTTCCAGAAAACAACTTCACAGCTCTCACTGCACGAGCTGAAATGGCTTCTCCAGTTTCAACCTTGAGCATCATTTCACCCCCAACAAGCTGCTGGAAGAAACTAATTCCCTGTAAAGAAGAGCAAACATGATCAGTGGCTCTTGAATCAAGTATCCAAGCATTGTCGTCATTTTCCACTAAACATGTTTCTAAAACAAGTAAATCACATTTACCTTCATTTTCTTTCTTCTTCTCAGCAAGGTACTTTGGGCAGTTCTGATTCCAGTGACCTTCCACATTGCAGTGGAAGCACTTGCCCTTTTCAGTCGCCTTGGCCTTTCCCTTACTCTTCCCAGCAGAGGGAGCCTTCCCCCTTCCTCATCTATTCTTCCGTACCTTCTTAAGACTAAAAGATGAGGGTACAGACTTAGTTCCTGAGGATGAACCCTTATGGAATTTTATGGAATGAGCAACATTTGCCTCTCATTCTACTGGTTTGTTACCTTTCATAAGAGACTGGTAGGTCTACAATGAAGGAACTCTGGTGAGGAGAACCTTGAGCGGAAGCGGATCGACCAAATTCAGTTAATTATCGAATATTAAATTTACAGTAAGGTCTTCAACTACATATGCATTTAAAGTTAAATTATAGCTAGATTTTGCAAGAAAATGGTTCAAGATACATTGCCTTTAAAGAACCTTTTATTCGTGAAATTTCCTCGAATAGTCACAAATCTTTTTGAAGACCTTCAAAATAACCTCGAACAGAAATCGGACACAACTACAATGGAGACCTCGCAATTCTCAGGGTGAGAACCCAGGAGTGGTGGACTCTGACTATTTTGGTTTAGAGGGAAAGTTTAGGTGGAGGAGGAAGAAGAATGAGAGCTTTCACGCTAGGCAAACTCACAGAACTTTTTTGTAACTCCCTCAATCATTCAATCATTGGAAAAAAATGTTGAAGAAGAAGAAAAACTGTTTTTCTTTTATTCTCCTATTGCCAAAATGAATAACCATCCCACTAAAGTGGGTAGAGAGAAAAGATGAGGAAGGGAACCTTCCTTATTATTCAAATAATAATAATATAATACAAATAAATATGATAACTAACTTATCATTTTATGTTTATATTAAATTATATGTTATATTAAATATAACATATAACACATAGTTTAATATTGTTTCACATATAATATAAACTATAGTTTCTTTTCTCTATTTTATGACATTTAATATAAATCTCATTTATATTAAATTTAACAACTATGAATCACATTTATAGAAAATATATTTGAATCTCATTCAAATATTTATTTCCTCCCATTAAGCTATAATGTATCAAATACATTATGACAATTATATCATCTATAATTGAAACGATTTAATTATATCACTCTATTAATTTGAACAATTCAAATTAACCATCTGTTATGGATCTGTAGCTTGAATCTCCAACTATACATGAATAATTAATTAAACTCTTTAATTAAATTATTCACCATCTGTTAACTATTGGGCACCCCATTAAAGACCAACAGTTGTACTCTTTGCACTCATCACATACTATAACTAAACCCCTCTCGAGCCAGGAGAGAGTGTGACGCCATATTGTTAAAGACCCAAAATCAGCCCTTAAGGGAGCAATTTATCTACTTACCCCTGCTTCGGAGAAGGAGTGAATTCCATCTTGTGTACCTATGTTTTCAGCTCCCCAATCAGACGAATCCCTAAATGGTAGGCTTGTTGAGTCGGCGATCTGGCCACTCTCATTCATACAAATCAAAGGACTACCCTCATAGGCAGGAGTTCACAACTCACTCAGAATTCAGGTCATGTTACCTATGGTTATCGTGGTGAAATGTAAGTCTCTATTATGAACGGTGTTATATAATGAGATTAAACATTTCGTGGTCTGGTCTTATACAAACTCTTTTGTATAGAATATTCCCACTCGCATGTCTAATACGAAGGAACTCTAAAACTAGAGACTAGTAAGCAGAAGTGGATCGTTCCAAACTCCATTGTGAAAGAACATAAACATTTACAATCATACATAAACAGTTATGCATTAAAGATAAATTACAGCATGCTTCTTAAATTAAATACAAAGGATCGAGTAGACAATATCTTTGAAGAACCCTTTCTTCATGTATTTCCCTCGATCGTTCAGTAACTCAGCAAACAAGCATGAACGCAACGAGCAATTGGAAAATCCTCATTCACCAGCGAGTATAACTCGATCCTCGATCCTTGAACAGAACTCGATACCACCACAAGATTACCTTGGTATTCTCGATGTGAGAATCCAGGAGTTGTGGGCTCTGTATAATTTTGAATAGAGGGAAGGAGGAATGGAGTAAACGATTGAGTATGTGATGAACAATCGTATAGAAGAAGAAGGTCTATCGTATAGACTTGATACTCGATCATGTAGAAACGAGCAACTATCATATAGTAAACTTGATGACTATCGTTTAGTCTCTCAAATGTTATCTGATAACTTGTTTCGCGTGGAATGAATAATGAAAACCCATTTTTCTTCTTTATCTCATTTAGCCATAAACCGTCTAAAACTACCCACTAAGGTAGTTATTGGAGAAAAAGAAAATTAATTATCTCATAATTAATAATGTATAAATAAATACAATAACTAACTTATCATATTATATTTATAACCAATAGTTTTAATATTGCATCATATGCAACATATAAACCATAGTTCTTTTTCTATTTTATGACATTTAATATAAATCATATTTATATTAATTCCTCCAATCAAATAATAATGTATCAAATAAATTAAATCAATTATATCACATATAATTGAATTAATTTAATTATATCATATATAATCAAATTTCTTCTTGTTAATTTGAATATTTCAAACTAACCCAAAAACTGATTCTCAACTTGAATCCATTGAGCTACCAAGGGGACCTTATGGACCTGGAGCTTGAAGCTCCAGCGGTACGTGAATAACTAACTAAACTCTTTAATCATGATATCCACCATCTTTTAACTGTTGGGCACTCCATTAAAGACTGACAGCTGCACTCTTCGCACTACAGATATATTTCTGTGTCCATTGGATATAACCAATCAACAATACGATGACCCTTCACAAATCGCTCGGAGATTAATTTATTAGTTTGTGGTTAATGCAACTAAAATACCACATATTTTATAGACAAAGTGAATAAAATATCATATATTTTATTAATCACATAAAAAGTTTGTTCATACAATGTTTACGAACTATAGGACCCTTCGAGATTTAGGACATCAATCCCAACATGCAACTCATTCAGGAGAGTCGTTATGGTGTACTGAATTTTATTCATAACTGCATTGCTGCAAAATTAAAGAAAACTCTTTAGAAGAGATTTCAGAATAAAAGACATCTGACTTTGACCGCCTCGTTCATTTCAGCCACGTTGAACTGGACCATCAGGTCAAGAACATGTTCTCTAACTGATTGGCCTTCCTTCATAAATGCATTATAAATGTATTTTAGGGCATCGTGCTGGAACTGAATGGACAGTTTCCCAAACATACCCTGGAGGGACCCCATGATCTCACGAGCAGTGAGCATGGCCTCATGCTTCTTGTTGAGTATATTAGATAGACTCGCCAAGATATAGACTCAGACTTTTTCATTGGCCTTTGTCCAATGGTCATATGCATCCCTAACATTTAGGGGTGCATTTCGAGCGGGGACCTGAGGACACTCCTTAGTTGAGACAAACCATAGATCATCGATAACAAGAATCGTATTCAAGTTCGATTTCCACGTCACGTAATTTTCATCGGTTAATTTCTTGTTTTTAAGTAAAGCGATAATTGAGGAAGACGTGTTAAAAAACAAACAAACAAACGACCATTTTAGTTATCTTTGCCTTAACCCATCACACAAAACATCCAATTAGTTTGCAAAACCAGGCAATCATGGAACCCTAAATAAACTATTGATTTGATTTTGCAACGATAGTAAAGAGGCATAAGACAACAGCCACTGAAGGATGATCAGCTATCCCTCCCCTGAATTGAAACTATTTCGGCAAATTGCTAATTCCAGAATAACTCTTATCTCAATAACTCTTAGCTACCATTAATTTAGTCAAGGATTCATTAATTCGTTTAATTCATCCTGTAAGTGTGACCCTTTCATTTTCGAATTTTAGAGGTACGCTTCAACATGCCATCATTAGGAAAGATAACTGTTGAAATCAACCTAAGAAATCCTATCCATTTCTGGAGTTTGCGTTGTTCTGAAACCTATGATCAGACCCTTCAAAAGGATAATCGCTCTAGGATGACACATAGGCAGATCATAAGAATCTCACGATGCAATCTAATGAAAGAGACTGTAGGATACATTGACACGTGACCTTCTCCTACTTACTCTGAACATTTCCCCTATTCACCTTGATATTGACCCATGCAAACATCTTCCGAAGGGAGGTCGCGCCCAGGGCAACATGAAGTTGAGCATGGATCTCACGGTGTGAACTCTCATGAACATGAGAGCGTAAAAATGATATATCTTATATACCTTTTTTCTCCCACTAAAATGTTCTAATTATTTTAGGATTTTGTTATACTTAGCTAAATTACGGCTAATGAATCTATCTAAGTCTATACCTACTATAACTCTTATAATAAGATTTTTATACTAAAGTTCTAGGTGTATTAAACCATTTAATTTACCTAGTGACATTGCATGCTAATAGGAACTTGGTTAATTCAACTTAGGTTCCGATCCAGTTTCCAGTTAGGAGGTGTTACATAAACTATTAACTTAAATACCTCTAGTCTAAATAGAACAACATCGGTTGAGTTCCCTTATAACCTTAATCATATTTGTCCTATTTAGTTAATTTTAAAACTATTTTAAAAGAAACTAAGTAATTATTATAATCTAAATAGAAATGTGATCTTAGGTCTAATTAATTTTAAACAATTTAAAATTAATTATTTTTCCTAGGATCCTATGTTTGCATGAACTCTTTGCTATAGGTTAATGGTTGCTAATCATAATTTTTATAACTATTACAAATTTTAATGATTAGTCCTATGACATGCTCACTATGATTTTAATTAATTAACCATTATATTAAGTTATAGATGTGTCATGTTCAATGCATATTGATTTTCAATTAAATATAACATTTATATAATATTATGAAAATCAACCAAGCATATTCATATATATTAATAAATATAACTAATTATATTTTTTAATTCATGTCATGCAACATGCTTCTCTAATTTCATATATTTAATGCATCACATACATTAAATAAATCTTGAAACTATAAATCATGCATTTCATACCATACATTATAACACTTATAATATAAAAAAAAAAAGCATGAACATGCTTAACCTAAGGTGGAATTTATTTAAATGACATCTAGAACACATTTAAATAGCAAATGAACCTACAATTTTGGCTCTTGGGATAAAATAAAGCAGAAAATTATACTAAATTAGCTAGGACCCGCTTTGCTAATCCTAATTCTCTGCACAATTGTGAGAATGTCGACAGAATTGCGATTTTTTTGGCCAAATTAGCCTCAATCTTCATCGACACAAACCCTAATTCTAGATCGGACTTGAGGAATGATTTACATCAATAATGCCCAAAAAAACATAGGGGTCTTTACTTCGATCATATCAAAATTGTAAATCTAAAAGCCAAATATTGCAGAAAACATTTAACTGCAAACCATAACATAAATCCCACAAACCAATGAAAAAAAATAAATGGTCAAATTGACAATATGATTTGGCTCTGATACCAATTGAAGGGATGAAAACCTAAGGCACAACAGAAGCCTAAACACATAATCCTTTCGTTTTTTTTTTTTCAAATTGACATTTAAAAACAAAACAATTTTGCATTGGAATAAAAAGTAACATTGATTAAGCATACAATAGAAAGACTAATTATACGGGGGAAGGTCATGAGAGCATAAAATTAAGTGTTATGGAGAATTGTGGGATTCTCTCTTTTGGGATTTGGGAATATCACATAACCATTTTTTTAGACCTTGAGAGTTTTTACCTTCCTGCAAAAACTACAATCCCTTTTGTTAGAGAGAGGGATGGTGAGAAAAGGAGAGAATTGATCCCACGTTTTCTCATAACTTCCCTAAAATGGGAGTTAACTTGTTTGATTAATTAAATAAAATTCAATTAAATTTATTAATTAAATCATATTTATTTAAATGATCATTTAAATCATATTTAAATGATTTTCTCTCGCATAATGTGCATCTAATATACATTAAATTTAACCTATAGTTTCGATTTAATCAATTTAATTAAATTCAAAATTAAATTAAATCAAATAATTAATTAATCATTCAATTAAATATCACATATTTAATTTAATTTCTAATTTGAATCATATTAAAAAATATTTCTCTCATTTAACCTATAATTTTAATGCGCATCCAATGCACATTATTTTTAACCTATAATTTTCAATATGAATCTTATTCATATTATTTGAACTTCTTTCATATTTCGTTCTCTCATTTATTAATTTCGAATCATATCCAAAATTAATAATAAATTCTTAAATTAAACTTTATATTAAAATGTATCAACATATATTAAAAAATTGCCAATTCTGAGTTTGAACATTTCAAATTCAATTTAATGACAAATTACTCAATACCCTTTACAAGCTAGGAAGGAGACTTAATAGACCTACAGATCAAAAGCTCCAACGATGTGAGATTAACTGGCTAAACTCATTAACCAAATTAATCAATATTCGTTAATTGTGGGTACGCTCCACTAAAGACCCACAACTGCATTATTCTCATTATATATATGTTTCTGTCCACGGATATAGACCAATAATAGCAAGTTAGTTCTTCATGAGTGTTCGTAACACCAATTGGGTCAAATTATCATTTTACCCCTAAGTTACCTTTACATCCTTAAGTACCAGTGCTCCTCTAATGAACAACCTGTTTATGGTCCAACCATTAAACAGAAACCCCTCTCGAGCCAGTGAGAGGGTAGGACCCTTTGTTCAAGTTCCGGAGACACCACTTAAGGGAACACTCATATACTTACCCTGAAGTCGGAAGGAGTGAAATCCATCTTGTATGATTATGTTCCCAACTATCCACTCGGTCTTATCCCCAAAATGGTAGGCATATTGAGTCAGCGAACTAGCCATCCTCACCCATACAAACTAAAGGACAATCCCTCGTGAACAAGAGTTCATAATATACTCAGGAGTAAGATTAAATTGCCTAGGTCATCCAATTGAAATAGAAACCTAACTAGTCAACGGAGTTACATCTAGTGGTTACTCAAACTCATTGCACAGGATACCTCCACTCACGTATCTCCTACACGAACGCATTGGATCACTGCGTTTGTATAAAAAAACAAAGTGGGTCGTATCCATAGTGTTACTAGGATAAGGTACCCAACCTCATCCCTATACTATAGATCCTTTAGGCTGTATCTAGAACATCGATCCCTATATGTCTCTACATACAGTTTAAGAATCATAAGACAACCTAGGATGTTAGTTTATTGAATTTTATGGTTAATAAGACAAAATTAATAAAACATCAATAGTTATTATTGATAAACCATTAATAATTATTTATTAATAACGATCATTTAATTACATTCATTTAATTATATCTCAAACAAGCTATTTGTTCACATATGGAGGAATTGGTATATCATGACAATCAGTGAAGCAGACCGTAACAGTTACTTCCTCAAATCATGCTAAAATTCTTGCAATTCACGAGGCAAGTCGAGAATGTGTATGACTAAGTTCAATGACTCAACATATTTATGGAACATATGGTTTGTCTTTTACTAAAAATCTTCCAATGATTTTATACGAAGACAACACATCATGTATAGCTCAGATCAAAGGAGGTTATATTAAAGGAGACAGAATAAAGCATATTTCACCGAATCTTTTCTATACTCATGATCTTGAAGAAAATGACGACATCGCTATATAATAAATTTATTTACATGATAGCCTGACAGACTTTGTTAAAAAATCATCATCAATAGTAATCTTTGAAAATTGGTGCACTGCACAACATTTGAATGTGGCGACTCAAAGATCTCAAGTGATGTTTCTATAAGGGGTAGCAAACATATTGTATTCTTTCAATAGTATAAATTATATGAAATATGCACTCTTTTCCCTTCGCTGGGATTTTTTCCATTGAGTTTTTTTCTAGTAAGGTTTTAACGAGGCGTATTTCATATATATAATGGACATTTAAGTGAGAGTATTATAAATATTATAATAAAATAGAGATGCCCATGAATAAGTGTCCTAAAAGACCATGTGTTTTAGTGCATATCATCCATATGCCTTTGTACATATTGGCCATGTGTCTTGAGACTATGCATGCTTAGTGTCCATGCTACAACATTCTAGTTACCAAATGACTTATAAATAGTGGCATTTGGTGGAATTTAAAAGATATGTACATTGGTAAGAAAATTCACTTCATATTTCCATTTTAATTTCTATGTTTTCCTATTTACATAATTTTGTCATTTTTGTTTTATTTATTATTATATTATATTTTCTTGATTTTCATGTTCCGTCTTATCTCGCTTCGCTCCTCAATTTTACAACATTAGAAGATTTGTTATGTTATCATGTAGTTCAATTTTATCGAGTTTTTTTTTTCATATATAAATTGTTTTTTTTTAAACATTGACAAAATAAGTAATATGTTAGGGCATTTTTCAAAAAAAAAAAAAGAAAGAAAAAGAAAAAAAGATCATGTATCATGGCACTGGTTAGGAAAAAATAGTTTTTATTTAAATATTTTTTTATAAAAAGTATTTCAAATAAAGACACTCGTGTGCTTTGTTATATTTTTTCAAGAGTGTTCTTCTACCAAGTCTGTCTAATTTGATTATATGTTCAAAGTGTTTATATATAGATGCTAAATTACTATATAATACGAATATTAAATATTATGAACTAATAATTTCAATTTTATATATAAAAACATTTTCAATGTCCAAGTTTTTGTGGTATGTGATCGATTAAATTGGTTGTTAAAGTTAATTGTTGGAGATGTTTGATGGAGTTGATGTCGGAATTGGTCATTGAAGGTAATCGTCGAAGTTGAATGTTGGGCATAATAGTCGTGCGAAGTTGGATGTCGAAGGTAGTTGTTGAAGATGTTTTGTCGAAGGTGGTTGTCAGAGTTTGACCAGTGACAATAGTCGTCAAATCATATTGTTAATAAGACATTAGTCACCAACAATAGTTATTGCCAGAAGTCAGGAGTTGGAGGTGGTCGTCAGCGATGGACGATAGGTAGAGTCATGTGAAACATTGGAGGGAGGGAGAGAGAAAGTGGGAAAGATGAAGTTTTTCGATAAATGTGCAAACTTCAATCATGAAAATTGTTGAAGTTGATGAAGTTGAATTATTCAACGCCGACTCATAAAGTTGGTGGAGCAAATATTGAGTTAAGTTATAACTCAACTCAAGTCACTACCGCTAATACTTCAATAGTTAAAATAAATTGACTAAATTTTATATGCATTTTTAAACCAATTAATTCAATGACTAATTAATAACGAAATCAAATCATGATAATCATATGTATTACTTCTAAAATTTTAACGACTCAATAGAGAATAAACTAGACTACAAATATTAAATTGACAATATGTACCTTCACCACTATTTCACTAAAAAGATTTTTAATTTTTAATTTTTAGTAATAGGTAAAAGTAGATCATTGAATCTTAGTTCAAATTTATGTCTTTTGACTTATTGACACTTTGGCAAAAAAAAAAAAAAAAAAAAAAAATTAAAAATCATTTTTTGTCCTTGAACTTTCATAAATGTAACAATTTAGTTTATGAACCTTGATTTATAACGATTTAGTCCATGAACTTTCAATTTTATAAGAATTTAGTCCATAAACTATACTACGTAACAATTTAATCCTTGTACTTTCAAAATTGTAACAATTTAATCCCTATTATAGCAATTAATGTTAAAATTTAATGAGATTTCTTGCATAAATAAATCGATAAACTAACTAGAGACTTAATATTTTTATAAAATACAAAGTCTACATCATAAAATAATAAAAACTGACAACAAATTTTGATAAATTCTTTTACATCGGGGACTAAATTGTAACAAATTTGAAACTACGAGTACTAAATTGTTACAAAACTGAAAGTACAAGAACTAAATTGTTACCAACAAAGTTTAAACTGTTATTTTTAGGAATGTTTAGGGATCAAAAGTGTTTTTTGTTTTTTAAACAAGAATTACATAAGTAAAAATACATTATTTTATTATTGTAAATATGTTAAATTAGGTGTAATGTAAATGTTCATTATTAGTATCCATTGGTCATATGTTACTTATCCATTACCACATGTGTTGTCCATGTGACCTCAAGATTACACTATAGTGTCCATGTAATCCACCTCTTAATTACCAAACTACCTATAAATACTGGCATTTGGTGAGTTTTAAAAGACATACACATTGGTGGTTAATCCAAAAAGATTGGAGAAAGCAAAAAAATCCATTCTTTGTTATTTTATTTACTTTTTATTTTATTTTATATATTGATATATTATATTGTATTTATTTTAATATTTATTTAATTTATCATATATTATTATTATATTACATTTTCTCCATATTTTCGTGTTCTCGTTGTGCGTCGTTGGGCTCCTCAAATTCACAACACGTTATCAGCATGAGCTCCTATCGTTTTCCTCGCTAAGGTAGGGCGAGTTTACCATCCCTCGTAAACTCATGCCTACACAAATAATATTTATAAATCACCGAACAAATTACTTATATTAACTGGTAGTACAAGCGGTAAGTCCAGAGTCAAACCTCAGGGAAGTGTGGAAGATTAGTTCATCAAAGCTCGTTTCCAGTTAAAGAGATAAATAAGGGTGGCGGCGGGGGGAAGGAAGGGGGAGTTGGGGTGGACTGATAATTGAAAGTGCATTAAAATAAAATGCGAGAAAAGTAAAGATAGAAGCACAATTAATTGAGATGTCTTAGCTTAGAGAAATGGATTCACCCAATGTAATTTAGATCATTCAACCAATTTATGACTTAAACTTATTGTTTATGCTTTATAACTTAAACTTATTGTTTATGCTTCGCCCATTCGATTGGAATCCCAATCAATGGTCCTAATTATCTAATTAATCAAAATGTACAGAAAACGAATCCGCTCCATACAAATTAATGAATCGCATTAAGTTATAGGGATTATGCTAAGATGAGTGTTTAACTTCCAACGTGTAATTAAACATTCAATACGGTTTTTCTCTAAGTTGCTAGTGTTGGGGTTGATGCCCTAAAGTCTTGTATTATGTAGTTTGTAAACAGTTTGTATGAATGCTTGTGATGTATAATATATGATATTTTACTTCACTTCTTAATTTTGCTTAGTTGTTTGTTTTATTTGCTTTAACACAAACCAATAAATCTAAAATCTCTGGTTATCTATATGAAACTTAAACATGTATGTGGTGACATACAAGTGGATCATGTCTTAAGTGATAACCAAAATGGTCTGTAGTATATGGATAAAGGAGGAAAACCTTATCTTGGTAACGCTACGGATGCGACCCGTTTTGTGAAAAGGTCACAAGTGTTGTGACTTGTCACAGATGGTCTGATCTTGATCATTCATGTAAGGGACATGTGAGCGGGGACGTCCTATACAAAGAGTTTGTATAAGACCTAACCACGAAGTGTTAACGTCTCGTTATATAACACCGTTCATGACAGAGACTTCACTTCACTAGGATGACCATAGGTAACATGACCTCAATCCTGAGTGAATTAGGAACTCTTGCCATTGAGGGTGGTCCTTTGATTTGTATGGGTATGAGTGGCCAGGTCGGTGACTCAATACTACCATTTTGTCTGATTTGGGAGCTGGGAACTCAATTACACAAGATGAAATTTACTCTTTCCCCAAAGTAGGGGTAAGTAGATAGATAATTCCCTTAAGGGCTGATTTTAGGGCTTGAACGATGTGGTGCCACACACCTTCTCTTGGCCCGAGAGGTGTTCACACATAGTTGGACTATGTTGTATTGTTCATTAGAGGAATCAGTGGTACTTAAGGAGTGAGATGTAACTATAGAGGCAAAACGGTAAATTGGCCCAGCTGTACTTACGAGCATCTGTGAAAGTTCATCGTACTCATGATTGGTTATATCCAGGACATAGAAATATATCTGTGGTAAGAAGAGTTCAGCTGTTGGTCTTTAGTGGAATGCCTGGCAGTTAATGGATGGTGGATCTCGTGGCTAAAGAGTTTAGTTAGCTATTCACGTACCGTTGGAGCTTCGAGCCACAGGTCCATAAGGTCCCTAAGGTAGTTTGTATAAAATCGAGAATCAGTTTTTGGGTCAGTTTGAAATGTTCAAATTGACAAGAGGGAGTTCGATAATATATGATATAATTAAACTAGTTAATTATATATGATATAATTAACTAAATGTATGAGATACATTATTTTGGAGGAAATTGGATATAAATATGATTTATATCAAGTAGAGGAGAAATTACCATAGTAAATATATGATACCAAACTATAGGATAAGAATATAATATGATTATATTCATTTATTATTTAATTAGTCGGTTATATGATAATTGGCCGAAAATTTCTCCTGAATCGTGCGTTAGTGGAAAAATCAATTTCGGTTATTGTAACTAAAGAATAAAATAAAAATTATTTTCATTTTGCAAGGAGTTCGAAAAAATTGCTCAAGGTGTGGAAACATCACGATCTCTTAGTTGAGAACCTATACGATTGTGCCCGTCACTTAAACAATCGCACACCAGCGTACTAAACGATTTCTTAGTGCACCGAGTTTTCTAAACGATCGCTTAGTAAAACCTACACGATCGTGTACCTTTCTCTAAACGATAAGCACCCGACTATACGCTAGTCACCTACTATCTCCCACTTGCTTGTCGTTCTACATGATCGTTCTTTCCTCATTCATCTACCAATTCCATTAAAGTCCACTCTTTGGATTCTCACTCCGAGAATACCAAGGGCTTCAAGTGGTGGTGTCGTCCCGATTGCTGCTGGATTGTGTGCTGTTGTTCGTGTAGACGATCGTGCTATTAGGCAACCGATTGCTGGGCGATTTGGATCATAGAGGAGTCGGTTTCGCTTGATTGAGTTCGTGTAAAGACAGTCTTCAACTAGTATGTTTACTCAATCTGTTTTTTTTTTATTTGCCAAAGCATGCTTATAATCAGTATTATGATGCATATCTGTTTGTTAGAAAGTGTATGTGGTAATTCGATCAAAATAAAATGGAAAAGATCCGAATGTGCTCATGGATACTCTTGTTTAAGAATTCCTTCAGCTAGGAACAGTCCTTTTTGCCTAACTAACCTATTAATTCCAATGGGATTAACTTATAAATATGTGTAAAATATTACAAATTAATCTCAAAGCATTAGAATCACACGACAAAATTATTGGGTATCAATCAATAATTAAAATAATGCAATTCATAAATATAAATTCGGATCAAAACCCATAAACAAGTTTGTATACATCATTAAATTGAAATCTCACAAAATTACATAGAGTTCCTCCGAATCCCTAAACTAAGAAACCAATCTTACCTTCCCATGGAGGATAAGAAGCTACAATCCGACATCTACTTGATAAATTACTAAAGATACTGAAAATTAAAGAAAAAAAGGAAGAAGGATGAAGTCTAACTCCGACCAATATCGATTCGGCCTCCCAAGTTTAGCATGTTTTGACCTAGGGCCGAGGAGGAGTATTTATAGAAATCATCGCAGTGTTGCAATGCTAGAAACAGCATTGCAACGCTGGTATTATGCAACTTCGGAGCATTGCAACGCTGCACATTTTGCCTTAAAGTGTCAGGCTAGCATTGCAACTCTATGACAGTGGCAATTTCATAATTTTCACTCTTTTGAAGCTTGGTTGCTCAAATCACCTCCAAATTGCTTCAAATTAGTCCCGTTTGACTCTGATTTCTCTCGGTGCATGATACCTACAAAATAAGACAATAAACACATAAAATCAATTAACGAGCCTAAATTAAACTAAGAATAATAGCTCTTTTTTGGAGCTATCAAACACCCCCAACTTAATTCTTGCTCATCCCGAGCAAGGTAGAAACACACAATCTACTGGAATATAAGATAATCAAAGATATGCTAGCTTAATTCGCAAAGTTGTTACTCCAGTCTCAACAGTTAGTTAGAATGAAATTTATAATCAAGAACGAAATTCAATTATGATTAAACAATCAAGCACAAGTTTAAGAATGTTTCTTAATCTATCCATGCATGAGTGAGCCCAGAGTTTTGCTAGTTAAGCTTGCACAACCCGAAAAAGTTTTAAAAGGTGCTCATCCCATTTTCTTCCTACACTGGCTCGATTATCGACCTCGGGCATACCAAACTTGCAAAAAAAAAGGGCAACACTAAGATAAGGGTGCCTAAATACACACATTCAAAACATAAAGGGCATTTAGTTTACCTAGAGGGCTAGCTTTCATACCCCACCGCTGGAAACCTATCACTCTTTTCTCGCGGGCCCTAACTAGACACGGCGGAGGTAGCTCTTTTTACCTTTATCTATGCACACACACACACATACTATTTTCTTTGCAGACACGCTAGTGAATACCTCCTTTTTTAAAGTTTTTTTTCCCTTTTTTTTTTTCAGAATTGCAACTAATCTGCTTTTCTTTTTCTCTCTATCTCTCTCTCTCTTTTTAATTCACAATAGACCCTATTTTATCCAATTTGTCTAGTTTTTCTTTAAAACAAGCATAGTTACTCCTAAGTCAAAGGTGTTCCTTTCAGGGTGACAATATATATATATATATATATACAAACCAGGTAACCCAATTCTAAGCATGCAAGACTTTAATTTCACAAAACAATGACTTGAAGATGCATGAGAGCTAAGAAATTTTTTTGAATTAGGCTAAAAATCATGATCATGCTTTCTTAATGTTCTTTCATGCAAATTTTATCATAGGAATAATGCGTTATAAACTATCATGATAACAACAAACAAACAACGAGCAAGGCAATCAAGCACACAACATAGTCTGAGCACAACATTCAAGGACCCCAGGCTAATAAAAACTACTTGACAGGTACCCCACCCCCAACTTAAAATAATACATTGTTCTCAATGTATCTCAAGTAAAATTCACTTACAAAATAAAAACAAGGGAATAGAAAACCTCCCCTGATAACAATGTCGCACACGGGATGGTGGTGGTAGTAGGCTCGCCTTCCAAAAAGATGCTTTCCTCTCTTCTAGGTCATCCCTACAAAATAAAAACAAAAAGAAACGTAATCTAGAAAACAAATAAAGCAGTAAATTTTTTTCACCTAGCTCCCTCCAGGAAGGGAAAATTTTTAACGTCCATCATTCGGCAAGACCTATCCTTTGTCAAGGCACAAAGAAATCCCGTATTTCTCTGGTCCTTTCCTGGATGAGTCAATATAGCCTGGTAAGGCTATAAGGCTTCTCATCTTCTGAAGAAAACCAGACAATTTGAATTTTGGTTTTTTAAAATATAGCAGAAAAGGTAAAAAAGAAAGAATCAAAATACTTGAGTGACCCAAAAGAGTCAAAACAAATAAAAGATTCAACAGACCCGTGAGAACTAGGGGAACAAAACTCGAATATACACGAAATACTAGGAGTCAAAACAGGGTGAGGTATTTCGACCTCTAACTCTATGACCTAGATCTCGTCAGATTTAGGCTAAGAATCCTCCTTAACCTCACAAACTGGCAAGCATGGAGTGATGTCCTCATCATCACTGGAGTAGTAGCACTCCGTAAGGTATAAACGATGGATTGCTATAGTGTACTCTCCAGTTCTTGCGTGGCCTCCATTAGCTGGGCAACATAGGTGATCAATCCTTGCCACTAAGCTTGAAGATCCCGCTGAGACTGAAGAGTACTATTAGCGAGTTTAGAAATTGAAAACTCTAAATTCATACCTGGGCACGAATCTCTAGGAAGTGGTTCTTACTCCTCCACCGTGTCGACATGGACTACCTCATTGTAGGATTGTATCAGCAACAACGGAAGCATAAGGATCATCTAAGCACTCTAATTCACTAATTTTGGCAAAATATAAAGCATGCTCTTGTAGAAAACAAGTAAGTTTCAAGACATACCTCTTGTAGAACTTCTTCAAAGCTTGTTCTCCAGCTGCAATCTTCTCCAAATATTGTTGCAGACCACCTCAAGATCTTCCTTACTATTCTCTTGGAACTCTAGATTGAGTTGAGGGACTCAAAACAAGCTTGAATCAAGGGATAAAGGAGAAAAGCTCACAGCAACAATCTTGTTGAAGAACCCTTTCTTCAACCCGAATTTTCTCTAAAATTCTCTCTAGATTGCATGCACGAAATTCACTCCAAACTCTTCATTATATTGCAGAACAACATGCAAGGGAGAGAGTTACATGAGTTGCAGCTCATGCTCGGAGAAAGACAAGGCAAAGTGAATGTTATTTGTGTGAGCAAGTTAGGTGATGGATAATGGAAAATCAATTTTTTCTATTTTCTGTTTTGTTTTTCTATTTTCCAATTCTATCTCAAAAATCAAAACTTTAAAATCCATTTTGATTTAAAAACTGAAAAATAAAATTAATTTCATAAATTACTTTTTAAATAAAACTTAATTAATTTAATATCAAATATTAAATTAATTTTTACACACATCTATCTTTATATATTTAAATCATATTTAAATATAAATTCTCCTATTCCGTTTAATTCTCAAATTAAAAACAAATTATATCTCATATAATTACTAGTTTCCTTAATTCTAATTTGAACGTTGCAAATTAACTTATCACGCTATTCTAGAGCTAGTAGGGGACTTCACGGACCTACAGATCATGGACTCCAACGATCTGAGATTAATTGGCTAAACTCATTAGACCAGATTAATCCCCATTCGTTAACTAATGGGTCACTCCAATAAAGCCCATAGTTGCATTCTTTCTCACCGTAGATATATTATGTCCACATGATTTAACCATAATCAGAAAGTCAAACCTTCACAGGTTGTTCGTAATAACGACTGGGTCAAATATCTGTTTTACCCTCGAGATTACATCTTATTTCTCAAGTTCTTACTAATCCTCTAATGAACAATTGGTTTGTGATCGAATCACTAAACCAAACTCTCTTAGCCTAGTGAGAGGGTAGGGCTCCTTGTTCAAGACCTAGATTCAGTTCTTTAGAGAAAAACCTTTCTCCTATCCCTAAATCGGGTAGGCGTAAACTCCATCTTGCACCCTATGTCCCCAGCTATCTATTCGGTCTTACCCCTGAAATGAGAGTCTTATTGAGCCAACCCTCACTTATGCAAATCTAAGGGCAATCCTGAATAAGCAGGAGTTCATAGTTAGCTCAGGATTAAGATTGAGTTACCTAGGTCATCTAGGTGAAATAGTCAGTCTTATACAGTAAACAACATTATAAAGTAAGAGTGACTTATTTCTTGGTCCGATCTTATGCAAACTCATTGCATAGGACACCCCTGCTCCTCATTTCATAACATGTACGAATTAGGATCACATCGTAGTAGCACTTTACAACTTTTTAAAACAATTAGAGAGTAGACCGCACCCAATGGTATTACCAGAATAAGATACCCAATCTTATTCATGTACCATAGATCATTTTGACTATTTACTCAAACCTGATCCACTCTTATGTCTCCACATAAAGTTCAAGTACTCATACAATAGTCATGGGTCTTAGTTTATTGGATTTAGACTCTCATACAATTTATGAAATCAATAATAAGTTTACTGATTACAGAAAATGTTCATCATTTTACAAACTGTGAGTTTTAGGACATAAAACCCAACACTCATGCCTCTGGGTCTCTGGAAAACCAAAGGAATGGTTTGGAAATGGCTCGTTCGATCTCTCAGCTAAAATTGGAAGTCGAGCAACAAGGTCACTCAGACTTTGCAAATCAGTCCTAGCCTCAGCTTTGGGGCAAAGCCTCTCCTGCTGGATGCGCTTGAACTCTTGCTGCCTACGAAGGTTGTCCTGCTCAAACTTAAAAAATCTGTCAGCAAGCTTCATAACCAAAACCTCTAAAGACATACCTGACGCTGAAGACTGAGCGTGAGTAGACTGGTGTGGTGCTGTGAAATCTTGGCTGCTCAAGCTCTATCATCATCTTGAGTATCTATGGTCAAAGGACTCCCTCCACCAAAAATGGTGAGGCTCATAGTCCCAAGAACCATAAAACCCCTCATTGGCGAATGCACATAGTATTGACATCCACTGTAAGCTCGGGCATGCTTGCATGGGATGTCCCTCGAGTAGGAAACTCTAGCACATCTCTACTTGCTGTGATCTTCTTTTCACCAAATGGTCAACCAAGGAAATCAACTCGGCAAGCTCGTGGCGAAGGCCACTTACCTCATCATAAAAATTTGCAACTTGACCTTTGAACGTCGAAGATTGATTCGAAAATCCCGCCATGCTTAACTGACACAAAAAAAAAAACAAATTAAAGCAAAAGAAACTTTAACTAAAAATAACTCAACGCAGTGGTAGCAAATGGTGACGTTGAGGATCCGTTGTCTTATCAGAAGGCAATGGAGGATGTAGATCGGGATGAATGGGTCAAAGCCATGGATCACGAGATGGAGTCGATGTACTTAAACTCTGTTTGGGATCTTGTAGATCAGCCTGATAGGGTAAGACCTATAGGTTGTAAATGGATCTACAAATGCAAACGGGGTGTTGATGGGAAGGTCCAAACCTTCAAAGCTCAACTAGTGGCAAAGGGTTATACCCAGGTAAAGGAAGTCGACTATGAGGAGATTTTCTCGCCTGTTGCCATGTTAAAGTCGATCTACATCCTCCTGTACCTTGCAGCTTATTATAATTATGAGATATGGCAAATGGACGTCAAGATGGCCTTTCTGAATGGCAATCTTGAGGAGACCATATATATGGTGCAACCTGAGGAATTCATTACCCTAGGTCAAGAGCAAAAAGTTTGCAAACTGAATTGGTCCATTTATGGGCTGAAACAGGCGTCTATATCTTGGAATATACGGTTTGATATTGCGATCAAGTCGTATGGCTTTAACTAGAACGTTGATGAACCTTGTCTACAAGAAGATCGTCAACGCTTCAGTGGTTTTCTTAGTGTTATATGTAGACGATATACTACTCATTGGGAATGATGTAGGTCTACTGACTACAGTTAAGAACTGGCTTGCGACCCAGTTCCAAATGAAATATTTGGGAAAGGCTCGGTTTGTTTTGGGTATACAGATATTTTGAGATCGTAAGAACAAAGTTCTAGCACTCTCTCAGGCATTGTACATTAACAAGATGTTTCTCAAGTACTCGATGTAGGACTCCAAGAGGGGCCTACTGCTGTTCAGGCATGGAGTAACTTTGTCTAAGGACATTTGTCCTAAGACACCTCAAGAGGTTGAAGAAATGAGACAGGTCCCATATGCATCTGCCATTGGCAGTTTGATGTATGTGATGCTCTGCACTAGGCCAGACATCTGCTATGCTGTGGGAATAGTCAGTAGGTATCAGTCTAACCCAGGCCAGGGTCACTAGACCGCAGTGAAGAATATCCTCAAGTATCTTCGGAGAATAAGAGACTACATGCTTGTGTATAGATCTAGGGATTTAATCCTTACTGGATACACTAATTTTGACTTTCAAATTGATAAGGACTCTTACAAGTCCACTTCAGGTTTAGTCTTTACTTTTAACGAAGGAGCTACAGTGTGGCGAAGCACTAAGCAGGGGTGCATCGTTGACTCCACTATGGAGGCGGAGTACGTAGCGGCTTACGAAGCTGTTAAGGAGGCCGTGTGGCTCAGGAAGTTCTTGACAAAATTGGAAGTTGTTCCAGATATGTCTAGGCCAATCACCCTTTATTGTGAATATAGTGGTGTTGTGGCGAACTCCAAGGAGCCTAGGAGTCACAAGCGTGGCAAACACATAGAGTGGAAGTATCACCTGATCTGCGAGATAGTGCATCGAGTGGACATGATCGTCACGAAGATCACTTTGGAGCACAATGTTGCTGACCCGTTTATGAAGGCTCTCACGACTACAGTGTTGAGGTCACCTTCAGAGCATGGGTCTACAGAACCGCCGACGGTTGGACTAGGGCAAGTGGGAGATTTTATTGTTTTGGGCTTTTATGCCCTAGTTTATTATTTTGTACTTGTATTTGTACACCCCACTTCGCTTTAGGACAAATGGGAGATTGTTGGGGTTGATGCTCTAAATTCTCATGTCCTGTAGTTTATAAATAGTTTGTACAAATGCTTGTGATGTATAATATATGATATTTACTTCACTTCTTGATTTTGCTCATTTGGATGTTTTATTTGCTTTACCACAAACCAATAAACTAAAATCCTTGGTTATCTTTATGTAACTTAAGCATGTATGTGGTGACATACAAGTGGATCATGTCTTAAGTGATAACCAAAATGGTCTGTAGTATATGGATATAGGAGGGAAACCTTATCTTAGTAACGCTACAGATGCGACGCCCTTTGTGGAATGGTTACAAGTGTTATAACTTGTCATAGATGGTCTGATCCTGATCATTCGTGTAGGGGACATGCGAGCAAGGGCGTCCTCTACAAAGAATTTGTATAAGACCTGACCACGAAGTGTTAACGTCTCGTTATATAACACCGTTCATGACAAAGACTTCACTTCACTAGGATGACCATCGGTAACATGACCTCAATCCTGGGTGAGTTAAGAACTCTTGCCATTGAGAGCGGTCCTTTGATTTGCATGGGTGCGAGTGGTCAGGCCGCTGACTCAAGCTTACCACTTTGGGGATTCATCTGATTTGGGAGTTGGGAACTCAGCTACACAAGATGGAATTCACTCATTCCCTGAAGCAGAGGCAAGTAGATAGATAGCTCACTTAAGGGCTGATTCCAAAGCTTAAACGATGTGACGCCACCCACCTTCTCATGGCCCGAGAGGTGTTCACACATAGTTGGACTATGTTGTATTATTCATTAGAAGAATCAGTGGTACTTAAGGAGTGACATGTAACGACAGGGGCAAAATAGTAAATTGGCCCAACTGTACTTACGAGCATCTATGAAGGGTTATCGTACTCATGAGGCACAGAAATATATCTGTGGTAAGAAGAGTTCAGCTATCGATCTTTAGTAGAATGCCTGACAGTTAACGGATGGTGGATCTCGTGGCTAAAGAGTTTAGTCAACTATTAACGTATCGTTGGAGTTTCGAGCCATAGGTTCATAAGGTCCCCTTGGTAGCTTGGATAAAAGTTGAGAAGCAGTTTTTGGGTCAGTTTGAAAGGTTCAAATTGACAAGAAGAAGTTTGATTATATATGATATGATTGATTAAATGTATGAGACATATTATTTTGGAGGAAATTGAATATAAATATGATTTATATCATGTAGAGGAGAAAACACTATAGTTGATATATGATATCAAACTATAGGTTATGAATATAATACGATTATGTTTATTATTTTATTAATTGGATGATTGTGAGATAATTGGCTCGCGTTTTCTCCGAATGCGTGTGTTAGTGGGAAGTTGAATTTAGTTCTAGTAACTGAAGAATAAAATGAAAATTGTTCTCATTTTGCATGAGAAACACATAATCGCTCACAGTGTGATGAGCCTTCTATCGCTTAGTGTTTGAGAGCCTATATGATAGCGCCTATTCACTAAACGATTGCATACCCGTGCTCGCGCTTTCCTAAAAGATCGCACTTGCTTTCCTAAATGATCGCTTAGTGCCTGAGCGTATCTAAACGATCGTATAGACGACCCTTAGCTTTTACTACACGGTTATGTACCTTGCACTAAACGATCAAGCACACGGCTATACAATAGTCTTTTCTCCCACTTGCTTGATCGTAGTACACAATAGCATTTCCTCCTCCCCTCTATCAATTCCATCAAATCCCACCCTTTGGATTCCCACTCCGAGAATACTGAGGGCTCCGAGCGGTGGTGTCGTCCCCATTGAGTTGTTCGAGCGAAGCTGTTCGTGTAGACGACCGAGCTGTTGCTGGGCGATTACTTGCTAGACTAGAAAGAGCGAGAGGAGTTCGTTCACTGTGAGACCGAGTTTTGTGAAGAAAAATCTTCAACTGGTATGTTCTCTCGGTCTTTTGTTTTTATCTTTTAAGCATGGAATTAATTTAGTGTTATCAATTCATATGTATGTTTGAATGTATATGTGAAAATTTTGTCACAATGAAATGGAAAGATCCACTTCTGCTCATAGGTACTCTTGTATAAGAGTTCCTTCAATTGGTATCAGAGCCAGGTTTCTGATACTCCAATTTCATTACTGCAAAGAATTTCATATACATTCTTGGTGCGTGCAACATGTCTACTCTATGTTTTAATTGTTAATTCGTTTGTGGATGTGTGGATTAATGGAGTTTTCTGTAATGAAACCTCGGTTTGTTAAATTCTTTTACATTTCTAGTTAATTGTAAAGGCCCCTGCGTTTTTGGGCATAGTTAATTGCTATCGAGTCTGTAATTTCAAAGTTAGTTTGAGTTTTGAGTCGTTCGTGAAGAAGTTCGAAGCAAGGGTTGCTGTTCTTCAACAAAGAAGACGATAAAGCATTGGTCGGATCGTGTAGACGATGAGGTAGACGACCGCTGAGTAACGAATGCTCGAGTGTCGTTTAACATGCGTGCGCACTAGACGATCGTATAGCTCAGCAAGCCTCATCGTACGGTAAGGTGGGCTCATTAGGGTGACAATATGATCGCGGAGTAATCGGACGGTAAATCGTTTACCTTTTCATGTGTTAAGTGATCATCTAGACAATCAGGCTTCGCAGTCTCGTTGTCGTCTAAGCAACCATTTAGCTTTTCGATCGTTTACTTGGAGGTGTTTACTAAACGATGGAGCTTCACCCGACGGTTCAAGACCCAGTTCGCCTGTGAACCGGTTTGCTCAGTGGAAAAATGTAATAGATATAATTTTTCATTCCGGTTTTGTGTTGATTCATCCTGGTCCATTAATCTGTGGTTCAAATATATGAGATGTATGTTTATTTTATGTCATATGGTATGCACATATAGAAAATCCCACCTTAGGTTATGCATTGGTCATGCACCATCTCTTTATTATAAATGTTATGATTTAGAGAAGCATGATTTAAATTATGTAAGAGCATGCTCATGCATCATATAATATAAGAGTTATATTTATGCATGCATAAAAAGCACTGATATGCATCATCTTTATATTATAATTGTTATAGCATAAGGGTGTATGGAAAGCATGTTTGCTTGGTTATTACATGTATATAAAAGTTATGTATAGTAATAACCGGACATTGCATGAAGCATGACACATAGGTTACTTTATAAACGTTATAAATACCTTGTTATGTGGCAATGTGTTTTAGCTGTTTCTTTTTAAAGGTTAAAGAGAAATTAGAACTAAAAGCAATAAGAAAGACATGCATGCTCACTTAGGATTAATTAAAGGTTTTAAAATGTTTAAATCTTGAATGACATAGACCTAAGATCACGGTTCTAATATGATTAGCAACCCTTAGGCTTTAATCTTTTAATCAGTTTAATAGGATTAAATTGACTAATACAAGGTTAAAGTGTAGCAAATCTATCTATAAGGGACCTTTTGTCTAAGGAGGGTTCTGTCTAGGTTGGGGTATTTAAGTTGACGAAAACGTAACACCCTTACCTGGGAACCTACTTGGAAAGATGAATTAGATAGATTTGATGCATGCATGCAAGTTAAGGACAATCCATTAAAGTGTTTAAATGTGACTACTTGAACTTGTTTATTTCATAGACAAAAGTTGTATATGAGCAGACTTAAAAGATGGCTTAGACTAAAATCAGTAGCCGAATTGTCTAGGTTAGAACCCCTAGGTAGAACATTCAGTGGGAGGTACTTGGGGCATATGATGCTTCATTTAAACCTTTCACGTTTCCCCTTATAGTCCACACTATGAGATCTACCCTCGGCCTCGTGGTATCCTGGGAGTGTCCCCCTAAAGGGTGGTGTTTGGGTAGGTCAATATCAAGGTGGATGGAGAGAATATTCATAGTAAGTGGGAGTGAGAAGTGCGACAGTATATCCCACGGTCTCCCTCGTTGGATTGAATAAAGTTTTTATTCATCACCTTGAGGCACCCTGGGAGTGTCCCCCTATAGGATGGCAGTTTTGCTCGTTTCTTTATTTGATCTCCTAAGATTACTTAGTCTCTTGTCCTAATATGCTTCTTCCCTAAGGTGGGCTAATTAGGGCGAGACTCTAGCGCCGAAAGCGAGGGGTCACACTTACGCAAAATTGTTAAGGGTTAACAGTTCTGAACCAAATAAATGGTGGCTGTTAGGTTCAGTTCCAAGAGTTGGTTCTGCCTGATGGTTGAGAATGTCTCATCCCAGTGAAGGGGCATCTGATCACCCCACCGGTGACGTTTGTCCTGCCTCGCTGGGGCATCATTGCAAAATAGAAGTCTTTCACTTATGGTACTTGAAAATTGTTTTGCTAAAATTAATATGTTAAAATGTGGTTTAGGAAAATCTTATAAAAGTTTGTTCGTTTTTCAGCAAGTTTTAAAATGGCTACAGCCACTATAGCTTTGTTTAGCATCGACAAACTTACTGGTGACAACTTTTCTACTTGGAAACATATGATCATGATGATATTAATCATCAAGGACTCATGTTTGCCCTTACAGAGGTCTGTCCTCCTATTTCAGCTCCTAATGTCGCTCGAAATGTTCGAGAGGTATATGAGCGATGGACACGAACAAACGAGAAGGCCCAAGCCTATATCTTGGCCAGTCTTAATGATGTATTGGCCAATAAGCATGAGCCCATGGTCTCAGCGTGTGAGATCATGGAGTCCCTACGGGGGATGTTTAGACAACCGTCTAAACAGCTCAAGCACGAGGCTCTTAAATACATCTTCAACTCCAAAATGGAGAAAGGCACCTCTATTCGTGAACATGTGCTTAGTATGATGGTCCACTTTAATGTAGCAGAGATGAATGGGTCTAGTATTGATAAGGGCAGTCACAGCATAATCTTGCATTCATTGCCGGAGGGCTTTCTCCACTTTGTTAGCAATGTGATTCTTAACAAAGTAAAATATACCCTTACAACTCTCTTCAGCAAGTTGCAGACATACTAATCTTTATTGAAAAATAAGGAGAGGAAAAGGGCTGAGGCAAATATGGCTTCATCCTCTAGGATGTTCCATCGAGGTTCAACCTCAAGAACGAAGTCTGCACTTTCTACTTCTAACTCTATAAAGAGGAAGAAGAATAAGGGCGGTAAGGGGAAAGGGAAAGTGCCTGCTAACCCGCCATCTATCGCCCCAAAGAGGCGTCCGTCGCCAGTTGAAAAGGAAAATGTTTCCACTGTAACCAAGACAGACATTGGAAGAGGAACTGCCCTCGCTAGCTGAAGGAAAGGAAGGCCGCCAAGGCTAAGGCCAAGGAAGACAAAGGTAAATATGATTTACTTGTACTAGAAACATGTTTAGTGGAGAATGATGATTCTACCTGGATAATTGATTCGGGCGCCACTAATCACATTTGTTCTTCTTTTCAAGGGATTAGATCCTGGCTACAGTCGAAGGCTGGTGAGATGACGATGTGAGTAGGCACCAGACACGTTGTCTCAGCTGTGGCAGTGGGAGGCATCCAGTTATCATTACAAGATAGGTTTCTAGTTTTAAAAGATGTGTATGTAGTTCCTGAACTAAAGAGGAACCTTATTTCTATAAAGTGTCTGTTACAATGTAAATATACACTTTCTTTTAATGTGGATAAAGTGTTTATTCATAAAGATGGTGTAGAAATTTTCACAGCTAATCTGGAAAGTAACTTGTATGTGCTAAGACCATTAGCTTTAAGTTCCCTCCATAACAAAGAGTTGTCTAAATCTGTCGTAACTCAATCTAAACGTCAACGAATTTCTCCAAAAGAACATGCCTAACTTTGACACCTTTGATTAGGGCACATCAATCTCAATAGGATTGAGAGATTGGTGAAGAATGGACTTCTAAGTGAGTTAGAAGAAAATTCTTTACCAATGAGCGAATCTTGCCTTGAAGGTAAGATGATTAAAAGACCTTTTATTGGAAAAAGTTATCGAGCAAAAGAGCCTCTTGAGTTAGTACATTCTAACCTTTGTGGTCCTACGAATGTGCGAGCCCGAGGTGGCTATGAGTATTTTATTAGTTTCACTGATGATTACTCTAGCTAGAGGTATGTTTATCTGATGCAACGAAAGTCTGAAATCTTTGAAAAGTTCAAAAAGTTCAAGGCTGGAGATGAAAATGCATTGAATAGACAGATTAAAACACTTTGATCGGATCGAGGTGGATAGTTTTTGGACTCGGCATTCCAGAACTATTTGATAAAACATGGAATCGTTTCCCAACTCTCAATGCCAGGTACACCTCAGCAGAATGGTGTTGCGGAAAGGAGAAATAGAACCTTGTTAGACATGGTTCGTTCGATGATGAGTTACGCTTCCTTACCAGACTCATTTTGGGGTTTCACAGTGGAGACTACAGTATACATATTATATTGTGTTCCTTCTAAGAGTGTTGCAAGAACACCTCTAGATTCGTGGAACGGGCATAAAGCTAGTTTACGTCACTTCTGCATTTGGGGTTGCCCTGCACATGTGCTTGAGGCAAATCCCAAGAAGTTGGAACCACGATCGAGGTTATGCCTTTTTGTAGGCTACACCAAAGGTACACGAGGAGGCTATTTTTATGATCCGTCGGAAAATAGGGTGTTTGTTTCCACGAACGCTATGTTCCTAGAGGAGAATCATATTAGGGAGCACAGTTCATGTAGTAAAGTCGTGTTACGTGAGCTTTCCAACAAAACTACTAAAACTTCAACAAGATTTGTTGAAGGGTCTGTTTCATCAGCAAGAGTTGTTGATGATAATTCATCTCGTAGGTTGGTTCCACCTCAAGAGTTGAGGGAACCTCGACGTAGTGAGAGGGTTGCGAACTCGCCCGTTCGCTATCTGGGTTTCACAGAAATCCTTGCTATGGTAGCAGATGGCGACGTTGAGGATCCGTTGTCTTATCAGAAGGCAATGGAGGATGTAGACCGGGATGAATGGGTCAAAGTCATAGATCTCAAGATGGAGTCAATGTACTTCAACTCAGTATGGGATCTTGTAGATCAGCTTGATGGGGTAAGACCTATAGGTTGTAAATGGATCTACAAGCGCAAACGGGGTGCTGATGGGAAGGTGCAAACCTTCAAGGCTCGACTTGTGGTAAAGGGTTATACCCAGGTATAGGGAGTCGACTATGAGGAGACTTTTTTGCCTGTTGCCATGTTAAATTCGATCAGCATCCTTCTATCCATTACAACTTATTATAATTATGAGTTCTGAAAAATGGACGTCAAGACGGCCTTTCTGAATGGCAATCTTGAGGAGACCATTTACATGGTGTAACCCGAGGGATTCATTGCCCAAGGTCAAGAGCAAAAATTTTACAAACTGAATGGGTCCAGTTATGGGCTGAAACAGGCATCTAGATCTTCGAACATACGGTTTGATACTGCGATCAAGTTGTATGGTTTTGACTAGAATGTTGATGAACCTTGTGTCTACAAGAAGATCGTCAACGCTTCAGTAGTTTTCTTATTGTTGTAAGTAGACGATATACTACTCATTGGGAATGATGTAGGTCTACTGATTATAGTTAAGAACTGGCTAGCGACTCAATTCCAAATGAAAGATTTGGGAGAGGCTCAGTTTGTTACGGGTATACAGATCTTTTGGGATCGTAAGAACAAAGTCCTAGCACTGTCTCACAGTATCGTACATTGACAAGATGTTGCTCAAGTACTCAATGCAGGATTCCAAAAGGGGCCTACTGTCGTTTAGGCATGGAGTCACTTTGTCTAAGGGCATGTGTCCTAAGACTTCTCAAGAGGTTGAGGAAATGAGACAGGTCCCATATGCATCTGACATTGGCAGTTTGATGTATGCGATGCTCTGCACTAGACCAGGCATTTGCTATGCTGTGGTAATAGTCAATAGGTATCAGTCTAAACCAGGCCAGGGTCACTGGATCGCAGTGAAGAATATCCTCAAGTATCTTCGAAGAACGAGAGACTACATGCTCGTGTATGGATCTAGGGATTTAATCCTTACTGAATACATGGATTTTGGCTTTCAGACTGATAGGGACTCTCGCAAGTCCACTTCAGGATCAGTCTTTACACTTAACGGAGGAGCTGTAGTGTGTTCAAGCATTAAGCAAGGGTGCATCGCTGACTCAACTATGGAGACGAAGTACGTAGTGGCTTACGAAGCTGCTAAGGAGGTCATCTGGCTAAGGAAGTTCTTGACAAAATTGGAAGTTGTTCTAAATATGTCTAGGCCAATCACCCTCTATTATGACAATAGTGGTGTTGTGACGAACTCCAAGGAGCTAGGAGTCATAGACGTGGCAAACACATAGAGTGGAAGTATCACTTGATCTGCTAGATAGTGCATCAAGTGGACATGATCATCACGAAGATCACTTTAAAGCACAATGTTGCTGACCCATTTACGAAAGCTCTCATGGCTACAATGTTGAGGTCACCTTCAGAGCATGGGTCTACGGGACCACCCGCGGCTAGACTAGGGCAAGTGGGAGATTTTATTCTATTGGACTTTTATGCCCTAATTTATTGTTTTTTACACCCCACTTCGTTTTAGGACAAGTGGGAGATTGTTGTGATTGATGCCCTAAATTCTCGTGTACTGTAGTTTGTAAATAGTTTGTACGAATGCTTGTGATGTATAATATATGATATTTACTTCACTTCTTGATTTTGCTCATTTGGATGTTTTATTTGCTTTACCACAAGCCAATAAACTAAAATCCCTGGTTGTCTTTATGTAACTTAAGCATGTATGTGGTGACATACAAGTGGATCATGTCTTAAGTGATAACCAAAATGGTCTGTAGTATATGGATATAGGAAGGAAACCTTATCCTGGTAACTCTACAGATGTGGTGCCCTTTGTGGAATGGTTACAAGTGTTGTGACTTATCACAGATGGTCTGATCTTGATCATTCGTGTAGGGGACATGTGAGCAGGAGCATCCTATACAAAGAGTTTGTATAAGACTTGACCACGAAGTGTTAATGTCATGTTATATAACACCGTTCATGACAGAAACTTCACTTCACTAGGATGGTCATAGGTAACACGACCTCAATCCTGGGTGAGTTGGGAACTCCAGCCATTGAGGGTGGTCCTTTGATTTGTATGGGTGTGAGTGGCCAGGCTGCCGACTCAAGCCTACCACGTTGGGGATTCGTCTGATTTGGGAGCTGGGAACTCAACTACACAAGATGGAATTCACTCCTTCCCCGAAGCAGGGGCAAGTAGATAGATAGCTCTCTTAAGGGCTGATTCCAAGGCTTGAATGATGTGACACCACACACCTTCTCATGGCTCGAGAGGTGTTCACACATAGTTGGACTATGTTGTATTGTTCATTAGAGGAATCAGTGGTACTTAAGGAGTGACATGTAACTACAGGGGCAAAATAGTAAATTGGCTCAACTGTACTTACGAGCATCTATGAAGGTTTACCGTACTCATGATTGGTTATATCTGATGGACACAGAAATATATCTGTAGTAAGAAGGGTTCAGCTATCAGTCTTTAGTGGAATGCCTGACAGTTAACGGATGGTAGATCTCGTGGCTGAAGAATTTAGTAAGCTATTCACATACCGTTGGAGCTTCGAGCCATAGATCCATAAGGTCCCCTTGGTAGCTTGGATAAAAGTTGAGAATCAATTTTTAGGTCAGTTTGAAATGTTCAAATTGACAAGAGGGAGTTCGATTATATATGATATAATTGAACTGGTTAATTATATATGATATGATTGGCTAAATGTATGAGATATATTATTTTGGAGGAAATTGGATGTAAATATGATTTATATCATGTAGAGGAGAAAACATTATATTTGATATATGATATCAAACTATAGGTTATGAATATAATATAATTATGTTTATTATTTTATTAATTGGACGGTTATGAGATAATTAGCTGGCATTTTCTCCGAATTCGTGCGTTAATGGGAAGTTGAATTCAGTTCTAGTAACTGAAGAATAAAATGAATTGTTTTCGTTTTGCACGAGAGACGCATAATTGATTATGCGTCTCTCGTGCAAACGATCACTTAGTGTTTGATAAGTCTTCTATCACTTAGTGTTTGAGAACCTATACGCTAGCGCCCCTTCACTAAACGATCACATACCCTCGCATGCACTTTCCTAAACGATCGTTTACCATTTCATAGACAATCGCTTAGCGCCTGAGCATATCTAAACGATCGTATAAACGCCACTAAGCTTTTACTACACGATTGTGTACCTCACACTAAACGATCAAGCACCCGACTATACGATAGTCTTTTCTCCCACTTGCTTGATCGTAGTACACGATAGCCTTTCCTCCTCCCCTCTACCAATTCCATCAAAGCCCAACCTTTGGATTCTCACTCTGAGAATACTGAGGGCTTCAAGTGATGGTGTCATCCCCATTGAGTTGTTCGTGCGAAGCTGTTCATGTAGACGATCAAGTTGTTGCTGGGCGATTACATGCTGGACTAGAAAGAGCGAGAGGAGTTCGTTCATAGTGAGACCGAGTTTTGTAAAGAAAAGTTTTCAACTGGTATGTTCTCTCGGTCTTTTGTTTTTATCTTTTAAGCATGTCAATAATTTAGTGTTATCAATGCATATCTGTATGTTTGAATGTATATGTGGAAATTCTATCACAATGAAATGAAAAATCTGCTTCTGCTCATAGGTACTCTTGTATAAGAGTTCTTTCAAAGATTTCAAATCAGTAAGTGATTACAACTCCGCATTATTTAAAATCAGTTCGAAATTGTTGTTATGTGGAGAGAAAATTATTGATGTTGGTATGTTAGAGTAGACATTTTCTACATTTCATTTCTTAAATATGCTCCTGTAGCAGCAATATCGAGAGAAAGGTTTTAAACAGTATTCTGAACCAATTTCATGTCTTCTCGTAGCCGAACAAAATAATGAGTTATTGATAAAAATCATGAATCTCGACTAACTGAGACAACACCACTCCCTGAAGTGAATGCCGTGAATGTTAATAATCATGGTCGAGGTCGTGACCGTGGCAAAGGAAGAAATAATTACTATTTTCGTGGTGGTCATTCTAATCATTCAAATTTCAAAAGAACCATACAAAATGATGATAAAAAAGTAAAAGTTCCACAAGATAAGAGAAGTGTTGAAAATAAATGCTTCCGATTTGGAATGATTAAGCATTGGTCACGTACCTGTCGTATGTCAAAATACTTAGTCGATCTCTATCAAGCATCTATGAAGGAAAAAGAGAAAAATGTGGAAGCAAATTTTGCATACCAGGATAATGACATATTTGACCCAACCCATATGAAAAATTTAGATGTGGCGAATTTCTTTGAATCATCTGAAGAGAAAATCAGAAGAATTGATGGAACCTCAAGTGTTTCCTTTGACTTTAAAAATATCTAGACTTAATGTTGTTTTTTTCCTCTTAGTAAATGTTAACCTTTGTATATTCAGAATGTTGTTTTTCTAATTGTAATTATTTTCTTTTAATGAAGAAACCTGAATCATTTTCATATGTTGGATGACCAAAAAAATGAGTAAAGAAGATCTATGTATGGCAGACAGTGCAACTATACATACAATACTTACAAGTAGAAAATATTTTTTTAAACTAATAATGCTGGAATGAAAAATAATACAATATCAGGTTCTGCAAACCTAATTGAAGGGTTTAGAAAAGCAAATATTATTTTACCTAGAGGAACAAAATATATCATCGACAATGCATTATTCTCTAGTCAACAAAAAAGAAATCTACTTAGTTTTAAACATATACATTGCAATGTTATTATATTGAGACTGATAGAAATAATAATATTGAGTATCTTTATATCATATTTATTGTCTCATATGAAAAACGTATACTGAAAGAGTTGTCTGCTTTATCTTATAGATTATATTATACTCATATACGAGTAACTGAAACATATGTAACAATGAACTCGAAGTTCATGAATCCAGACATATTTACAATGTGGCATGACAGATTAAGTCATCCAGGGTCTATAATGATGAGAAGAATTATTAATAATTCAAATTGACATCATTGAAGAGTTAGAAGATTCTTCAATCTAATGAATTATCACATGATGCTTACTCTCAAGGCAAGTTAATCATTAAACCATCACCAGTCAAAGTGGGGATTGAATCACCACTACTACAAATATAGTGTTTCTTGACTTTTTTAAATGTCAAGAATGACTTTTCTTGACGTTTTTAAAAACGTCAAGGAAGCTAGTGTCAAGAATGTCGATTTTCTTAATGTTTTAAAAACATCAAGAAAAGTGACACTTGACATTTAAACAACGTCAAGACACACAGACACTTGACATGTTTGAAATGTCAAGAATATGCGCATTCTTGACAAGGAAAAAACGTCAAGAAATTTTGTGAACTTGACATTTAAATGATGTCAATAAACACATACACTTCTTGACAAAGAAAAAACGCCAAGAAATTTTGTGAACTTGATATTTAAAAAACGTCAAGAAATTTGCTTGTGATTTTTTTTAAAAAAATCTACAATGTTGACGTTTTTACCTATAATTGCTCCTGTGTTTTGATCCAACAACCACATTTGGTATATATATGACATACATTCATCAATCAACTAAACAATATACATGCATTGACCAACTTATATATCAACAAAAAACCACCAATATCTCTTTATAAAAACTTAACTTCTTTAACAATGTCAATATATACAACCTAAGCAACATAATTCTAACATTCACTCATATGGGCACTTTCAAAATAATATAAGGAACATAATTCTAACAGTCAACCCAATATGAACAGTTTCAAAAAATACATTTCCAAAACTTCTATCAACAAAACTATCCATCTACCCACACATGTACCAATCGAAAACTACCCCCCTCCCCCGTGCATATTTGAATAATACCAAGAGATATTTACTCCTATATGGATATGAAGTAAATCCATAAATTGATCAGTCGAAACAAACACATCCAAAATGACCAACCCCGATCACATGTAGTAACCTAAAAATTCAGCCAACTCTATCCACATCTCATCTAACTCACTCGATTTGTGAGTACGATTTCCTTGTATCAATGTATAAACATAAAAGCCAAATATTATAATGGATTCTATTTTTCTCTATGCTATTTGAAATGTTGAAATAATGGTAACAGACCAAATCTGAGATGACAATGCTTCTTTTGGTCACAATATCCCCCATATACCTCATGACGTAGTATCCACATTCGGTGCTTCCAACTTATAGAGGACGCTATAGAGAAAAAACTAGTAAATAAGAATGAAGTAATCCTTACGCACTAGATGTCTACTTAATATGATGAATAAGTAGTCGTTGTTAATTTATACTTGCCTTTACTTTTCTCCATAAGGTTTGCTTTTAGCTTTTTTTAATATTCATTTGAGATTGAAACATCGCAATTGTCGTATTTGTCAAGAAATAACCACAAATTATTCTAAAATAAAGTAAGCTTTAAAACAAACACTACAAATGAAAAAGGTTAACTTATGTGTCAGTTATATATCATATATCTCAGTGATGTTATCCTTATTGAGTCTAGGTAGTACACAGTATCATCGTATGCATTTATAGCAAGTAGTGCCCAATGACCACTAGTTAATAAAATATAATTAGTATTTTTATTGCTATTGAAAATTGATAAAAACAAAACGTGTTTTAACTCACCGAGGATTAAAAGGAGCAAGAACTAATTGGTTTGCTTCTGAGACCATCAGTCTACTACACAGGTTTCGAGTTTTAACTTCCTGAGAGTTATGTCTAGAGGAAATGAGAGATGGATCTACAAAAGTGTGTTGTGAACTTTCCTTTGAATCAATAAAGGATGAGTGCAAGTACCTACAAAAGATTTATAACATAACTATAGACAACCAATATTGTAAAGAAACGTCAGAACTGAAGTCTACAAAAATAATAATATAACTTATGCCATGTAAGCCACCAAAGTCATTATTTTGACTTCATCCATGTTACAAAAGTTAATTATGTCCTTTCACAGGATACAACTCTTTCGACTAATGCCAAAAAGTCCAACTGGAAGTTGTAAAGAAATACTCTACTCTTTGGCCATCACCTTCTCAACATATCTAAGAATGGATTTCAAAGGTACCAGAAGAATCAATCTTGAGTCACTAACTTCTTTTTTCTTAGTCATTTCCATTGAAGATTTCTCCTAATGCAGCAAAATCATAGCAACAAAAGTATATAAAGTAGAAAAATTAGACATTTGATGAACTTAATTTATTTTATTAGTGTCACTTACCTTAAAGATTTTCAAATCTTCTACATTGTAATTTACATTCACCTTTATCTTGTCTCTTCGTTTCTCTGGGGACTTAAACTCCTCCACCTTAATCTTCTCTTTATGTTTCTTTTCATATGCAGTCTTCATTTTGTCTTTTTGTTTATCTTGAGATTCAATCTCATCTGCTAAAAATTGCTTTGAGCAATTCCATGTCCAGAAAATGCTGTAGAAGATGACATTTGAAGATGAGCTTCTAATTCTCTAACACGTTGACAAAGTGCTTTATTCTCACCTACAATTTCCTTGTTTTCATCCTTCCCATGTTTTGACTTTCGTTTCACTGTATGAAAGTAAACTGTTGGAGTAACAAAACCACCAACCCCACGCACACGCCTGTGCCTTTCTTGAGTACCCAAAGCTTGTGTTAAGATATCATTGAGAGAGTGATGTTTGAGGTACAATGGATCTATATTATTCTTTGAGATCTCATCCTAAAAAGAAATGAAATTTAATATAATTAACCTATATGTCATATACTTCATGTAAATTTGATACTTGTCTTACTATTCGATTGACGACTTATTGAACATCTTCATTGTCGTATTCTCCTTTCTTATTAACTCAAGCCTTCTTCCACAGGTTAGCTTGATCGAAATCACTTTCATTTGAAGATACTTTATTCTACATTAAAATGAAGAAAAAAAATTAGATATTATGATAAATTTAGGAATCCTGAGAACATATATTAAATTCTTACCATCTCCTCAACAAGGTTAGCATAATCTTTCCTTGAAATTCGATGATTGTACTTATCTTAGATTGACGTTCTTGTTTCAAGCGTCTTTTTTCCTGTACAAACGTAATGATTATTAGTAGGGAATGACATAACAAATATTTATAAAATTAAATTAATAATTTACCTGAAACTTTACATACAATCTCGATCTTACAAACTCTTTCCAATGACTTTGATCAATAAATTAATACTTTTCTGGTGGATTTATCAGAAGTTGAGGTTCATCTTTAAATGTCATAATGTATTTTGTTGTTAACCAATTCTTAAATTGACGAAAAGCTATTTTTGCAGTTTTCATAATGTTCTTCCTAGATCTTGTATCAGTTATAAAGGCGACCTAAACATTGAAAAGTTAGTAAAAATATTACATATATATCTACAATATTATCAAGATAAAAAATTGAATATGTATACCTCAACTATACTATATATATTATCTTTCAACTCAGTAGGCACATGTTTCCAAGATGTGTATATAATAGGTACATGATAATGCATAGAGGACCCAATGAAAGACTTTAACTTAGCTCCATTTTCACCAATGGGTACGCCATCTTCATTGTATTCCACAAACTTCTTTTCTCCTGCACTCCTAATACGTGTTACATCAAACATAATAGTAGCTTCCCATTCTCTCTTCTTTTGATTGGTGGTTTCATTTAACCTAACAACTACTATTTCTTTGTCACCAAACTCTAAATCTTTGTTACCCACTGTACTATGCTCCATCTGGTGTATAAATAAAAAACTACAATCAAATTTAAGAAACAATTAGCATTGTATACATATTAAGCAAACAAAAAATCAAATGTGATTGATAAAAATTATAAATTAAAAAATAATTATCATATTACACAATATATAACCTACCCATAAAATTTTTTTGTAGGTATTCATGTGCCTTCACAATTCGATTGTACATATGTTGACATGTTCTCATCCAAGTCATTATGTACATCAACATTTGACATATCATTGGATATTCCTTTACAGTGTAATATTGTATCTCCAAGTTCGTTGTCATTATATCTATCTTCAAAGTCCCTTTGTGGTGGGGTAAGCACAATTGACCATCTAACCTCACTTGGATCCTCAACATAAAATGCTTGTCTTGCTTGGGTTGCTAGTATAAAAGAATCAGACTTGTGACCTATTCTATTTAAATCAACTAAGACAAAACCGAGCTCACCGATTTTGATACCACTATTGTTCTCAACCCAATCACATCTAAACATAACAACATTAAACGTATGATAATTTAGTTCCCATATCTCTTGTATCACTCCATAAAAAGACATCTCCAATGATGAGACTTTTATCTTTTGAACTAGACACTTGCATCATTTTTGCAACTAAACTAACTCCACTATTTTGTACACTTCGATCCTTATCACAAGATTTGTGTGATAGCGACATCCATTAATTACGTAACTGTCATACGTATTCACAAAAGGATGAGGACCATGAGCAATCCACCTCAAGTTATCTGAAACTTCAGTATTTCCCATTTCAAGCTCAGTTGCAACCTACCATGAGAATTTCCATTCAACCCAGGCATTAACAAGTGTATGTAAAATAATAGGTTGAACATTTTACCTCTTCTCGTAGCCAAGATATACAAGTTTGATTATGTTCCTCTTGAATCCATTTCTAATTTTTGGACTTATTTCGATGTTACCATTGCAAAACCATCATATGTTTTCTTTGAAGTGAACATTGAAATATTGTATAGTTAGATTTATATCATAAAACTAAATGAAAAAATAAAACCAAAATCATCGAAAAAACTTACAGTAAATATGGTTGCACATCCAAAACATACTGATGAGCTTGATATAAAAGTTCTTGTTCAGGTTTAAAAAAAAACTCCTTTGGACAATGGTCTACCAATATTTGAATTGTCTAAATAGTCTTGTGAATTATGAATGTCAAGCCCAATAGGATCTAATCCAGACAGGAAATCAGAACAAAATTAAATGGCTTTTTCTACTATATAACTTTCAGTAATACAACCTTCTGGACGATATCTATTTCTCACAGATTTTTTAATGACTTTCATGAATCTTTCAAAAGGATACATCCATCGTAGATATATAGGCCCACAAAGTTTGACTTCTCTAACTATGTGTGCTGTGAGATGCACCATAATTGTGAAAAATGAAGGAGGAAAATACTTCTCCAATAACCACAATATAAGCACAATATTTCTTCCAACTTTTCTAATTGCTGCACATCTAGGACCTTGTTGCATACCGAATTGAAAAATATACACAATTGAGTTATGGCATACCGAACATGTTCTGGTAGCACTGATTTTATCATAATAGGAAATAATTGTTGTAAGAGCACATGACAATTGTGAGATTTTAAACTATTAATCTTTAAATCTGTAATCGACACAAGGTCTTTAACATTCGAAGAGTAACCTTCAGGAACCTTTATTCCTGACAATGTCTTTAAAACACAATGTTTTTCTTCCTTTCTAAGAGTATAACACGCGGGAGGAATGAAGATTTTTTTGTCACCGCTAACAGGTGCAAGCTCTAGTCGGATTTTTAAATGAACTAAATCACGTCTAGCATTCAATCAATTCTTACTTTTCCCTGGAATATCAAGAAGCGTACCTAAGATATTCATGTAAACATTTTTTTCAATGTGCATCACATCTAAACAATGCCTGATTTGAAGATCTTTCCAGTATGGCAGCTGAAAAAAAGAAGACAACATGTTCCAACAAATCTTTGAACTTCCTTTCGCGGTTTGTTTTTTATTATTCTTCTTTCCTTTAGGAAATTCAAGATCTTTGATTTTTAAATATATAGGCTCCTCAGATAGTAGTTCTAAAATTGTACCAAGTTCCTTTTGACTGTTAAACAACTTTTTTTGGTGTTGGTACGAATGATTTCGTGCTAGAAATCTTTGATGTCCAAGGTATGCCATTGTTTCCCATATTTCAATCTTATATAAGACGTATTGTCTCCACAAATTGGACACACCTTATACCCTTTCACACAACATCCACTTAGTTTACCATATGTAGGAAAATCGTTGATTGTCCACAACAAAATTGACAGTGAGTTGAATAATTCTAAGCATCATAACATTCAACACCACTTTTCCATAACAATTTTAAATCTTCAATTAATGGTGCTAAGTATGTGTCAATGTCGTCCTCTGGTTGTTTTGGATCTGGAATCAACATTGATAGCATCATGTACTTTCTTTTCATACACAACCATGGTGGAAGATTATAAATAACCATCACTATAGGCCAACAACTATATTTAGAACTCATTTCACCATGTGGATTTACTCCATCAACTGACAATGCCAAACGACGATTCCTAGGTTCAGAACCGAAGTCTAGCCATTTAGAGTCTACTAACTTCCAAGCTGGAGAGTCTGTAGGATGTCGTAACTTACCATCTACAATTCTTTCATCAACGTGCCAAGTCAAGTTTTTCGCACAATCAATACTTCTAAAAAGCCTTTTGAATCGTGGAATTGGTGGAAAGTACCATATCACTTTTGAAAGGTATTTGTTTTTTCCCACATTTTGTATCATTCCTATTTTTCCACCTTGATTCACCACATTCAGGACATTCAATTGCATCTGCAAATTCTTTTCTATACAAACAATAATCATTTGGGCATGCATGAATCTTCTCATATTCTATTCCTAGTGGACCTAAAGTTTTCTTTGCTTCATACATTGAATTTGAGAGCTCATTGCTAGTGGGTTAAATTTCCTTTAAAGTTTTGAGTAGTTCTGAAAAACTAGTATCACTTCATCCATATCTAACTTTTAAATTATACAATTTGACTAATGTAGACAACTTAGTGTGTTTTTTGCACCCTTCATATAATGGTTTTTAGCATCATTAAGCAACTTCTCGAATCCATTTGGATCTCTTGAATATTCCTTGTGAGCAACTTCAACCATTTTTTTTAAACTTCCTACACTAGTCTCTTCATACATATAGGTGTCAAACTTAGAAGATTCTCCACAGAATGATGAGTTCGGAAGTTTTTTCCCATGCCAAAACCAAATTTTATAACTTTCATCAATCCCATTGACATATAAATATTCTCTAATATCCTTGCTACTATGCTTTTCACAATTCCCACATTTCAAACAAAGACAACGAATATAGGAGCTATTTGTATTAGAAAATCCAAATTTTATGAAGTTTTCCACACCCAATTCATAATTTTTGGATAACCTACTCTTGTGCATCCATGATTTATCCATGATTATAAATCTAGTAAGAAAAGATGATAAACAATGATCAACTTCAAAAAACAAGTTGTGGAAAATAAACAAGTTCCCGATACATACAACTTGTCATTTCTAGCTCTACAACATTCAAACCTCGAGAAAGTAAGACAAATTAGAGAATCTCAAGGTAAATCAAAGAACAAAGACAAACACATCTAAAAAAATTGAACCCATGGTGTAATCAAACCTCAAAAAATTGAACCCAAGGTGTGCACGTGCTCTAATGTGCTAAACATATATTAATTCCAACAACTAAAAATTGAACCCAAGTTTGGCAAAGCATTACTTAGTTCATAAAGCCCCCAACAAATTAGATACATTGACATATCTAACTTTGGCAAGCATTTAATTAAAGAAAAATAACAGGTTCTCTAAAATTAAAGCCCTAACTTTGCCAAAGTGGCAATCCCAACTATGGCAAGTTCTCTAAAATTCAATCTCATTCAATATGAAACAAGAGTTTATTATGAGATTCAAGAATATACATGAGAGATTAAACCCTAACTTTGAAAGTTCAAGCCTCAAACCAAAAAAATCAAGCCCTAACTTTGAAAGTTCATGCCTCAAACCAAGAAAATCAAGCCCTAACTTTGAAACTTCATGCTTCAAACCAAGAAAATCAAGAATTAAACCTAACCTAAACAAGATTAAGCCTAATCTAAACAAGAAAATCAAGATTAAGCCTAATCAAATCAAGAAAATCAAGACTTAAACCCAATCTAAATAAGAAAATCAAGATTAAGCCCTAACTTTGAAAGTTCATGCCTCAAATCTACTTACTTCAATGAAGAATCTCTTCAAAATTGATGGAATAACAAAGATGCATCAAAGGGAAGTGAAAAACCAAGAAGATTTCAAGTGTATTGCGCAAAAAATCAATTGTATAGACTGCAAATCGACTGCTGGAATTTGTTTTAAATCTATTTGATAGAGTCGCGACGCTACTAAAAGAGCGTTGTAAGCGTGTGTGAGGCGCGCACGTTTTTCATTTTTCCGTCAAAATACGTAGCGTTGCAACACTACCCCATATATTTTATAATTCTTGACGTTTTAATTGAACTTGAAATTTTTAAAACGTCAAGTACTGTATTTTCTAGGAAAATTGCAAAACCCCCGTTTTTTAAATCAATTCTTGAAGTTTTTTTTATATTTAAAATCATCTATTTCTTGACATTTTTTTTCATGAAAAGGTCAAATATTTAAAATTGCAAACGTCAAGAAATGTGGTTTTTCTTGTAGTGCACCTGCATTTTTAGAACGAATCCATGGTGATATATGTGGACCTATTAATTCACTAAGTAGACCATTTAGATATTTTATGGTATTAATAGACACAACCAACAGATGGTCACACGTGTGCTTATTATCAACTCGAAATCTTGCATTTGCAAAATTACTTGTTCAAATAATTAAGTTAAGAGCATAATTTCCTGATTATACAATTAAGACCATTCGTCTTGATAATACTAGTGAATTTACATCTTAAGCTTTTGATAATTATTGTATGTCAATTGGGATAAATGTTCAACATTCTGTAACTCATGTTCATACACAGAATGTTTTAGCAGAATCATTCATAAAACGTTTGTAGTTAATTGCTAGACAATTGCTTATAGAGCTAAGCTTCCTACATTTGTATGCGCACATGCTATTTTGCATGCAGAGTCATTTGTACACATTAGGCTAGTAGTTTATTATAAGTATGTGATAACTTGTAGAAATACAAGTTATTTTACTTCTTTTATCTAAAACAATTAGGAAAAAAACTCTAAAAATGCAACAAGTTGATAAGGAATCCATAAAAATAATTATATCATGCGATCACACACACAAAGTCTCTTTATCTACGAAAGTTATAAAAATTGTGCTTTTTTTGGTGTAGAAAATCTACTTATACGATCGCAAGGAATTATCAACGCCAACATTGAAATCGTATAGTTGAACAAGTTGGTAGCCTTATGCGATAAAGGATGACATGATGCATGAGTGGTGAAAGTCACATTAGAGACCAAGTTGATAGCTGACAAGAAAGCTTCACGACGGAGCTAATGAACTTCTGACGCGGAGCAGGCGACACATCAGGACATGAATTTAATGTACCTTATTAGCATAATCATTAGTAAGAGAAGAAAAAGTTGCACCTTGACGCCTATAAATACACAACAAAATTTCCATGCAAAAACACAACCAAGATATTGGATAAAAACTCTGCACAAATTCTTATTCAAAAAACACTTCCTCTTCGACCCTCGTGAAATCTTAAGTAAAAGCTTAGGATTCCTCTCTGGATATAGAAAGAAAAGCTCACCTTCAACACACTCTTTGTGAAGTAATCGTTTACAAAGCTGAAGGGAGAAAGGAATTGCATATCACGACTTGACTTTCTATCTCTATCTCTTTTCTTCTACAGTTGTTATTTGTATTGTGCAAACGTTGAAAGACTTCTTTTTCTCAATGTGAATGTATTTACAATTTATCTCTTATCCATCACCTCAACTTTACCATGAGCAACTAATTTCTTTACGGGTTGAGAAATATTGCAGCTAACATGAACTAAGGCTTAATCATGTATTCAACTTGTTTTATTATGCTTTATAAACTATTTGAATAAGTCGAAAGATTATTCTAAGTAAATTAAATTTAGGTTTGAAAAGATAGATTAAATTTAGGTTTGAAAAGACCAATGATTTAGACCTCATAAAACAAGAAGAGAGTATCTTTAGAAATAAAGAAACATCCTTTACATCAAATATTCATCACATGTATCCTAGAAACAGGATATTGTGGCTAAATACATTGAGAAGTATAGGTTGTAATTTTTGAGTAGTTTGTTTGAATGCATGATGTATGCTTTTATTTAGGCATGTTAGTGAATATTTTGCTCAACTCTACATTCATTCGAATCTTGTACTTCTCGCATAGACTATTTCACTCTCAAGTGTGATTTCCATCTCATTAATCACTCTTTATTTTAGCAATAGAATACGATAAAAATCATCGCATATTTAGTAAACAACTCGTGTCAAGATCGAAACAATATTTACCATTGCATATATAGAACGCAATCCCTGAGTTTGACTCTAGACTCACCAGGACTTTCGTTAGACTTATACTTGGGTTTAACTAGGTAAAACAATGTGTTAATAAAACAACACATAACACTTACTCCATCACTATACAATAAATTTGTTCGAAAGATAACTTGAACACTTATTTACAAAATCATTACCTACCGCAACCTTTGAAAAACTGGTGCACAACGTTGGAATGTGGCGACTTAGAGAACTCAAGTGATGTTTCTATGAGGGGGAATAAATATACTTTTTAAAAGTATCAGATTATATGAAATATATACTATTTTTCCTTCACTATGATTTTTTCCAAGTGAATTTTTTCCTATTAAGGTTTTAAGAAGACATATTTCATATATAATGGACATCTAAAAGAGAGTATTGGACATGATTTTTTCCCATATGTTTATATCGTATTTACTTGCTTATAAATAGTGCCATTTTGTAGGTTTTGAAAGAATCAATAAAAAAAAATGAGAGAAAATAGAGAAATTCATTTTATTTATTTTTTTGTTATTTATATATTATATTATATTTTTTTCTATATCCCTGTGCTGTTTCTCAAATTCACAACCTTTATGATTTTTATCAACCAGAAAAAACTTTGATGACCCGGATACGTTGACCCGAGTACTCAATTCAACAGCCAACGCCCATTCGAAGTATCTTTCTCAAATCTCAAAGACGTGTTGGACGCATCAGATTTCATTGTCAGCGGTTCCCTTTCCCTTCGTCTGTTGCTCGCCGAAGAACCTTTACTTCGCCGAAAGATCATCCCTCCGCCGCCTCCAGTTACCTCTGCAACCGAACAGAAGAAGAAACGATTACAGTCGTCTCATTTCATGAGGCCGGCAAGAAATTCGATCCACATCGTGTCGGCATGGGTCCGGCGACAGCCGCCGAAGGTGAAGGCCTTTTTGGCCGTTGTTCTTGGCATGCTGGCTCTGGTGGCACTTCGATTCATCGTTCACGATCACGACAATCTATTTGTCGCTGCCGAGGCATTGCACTCCATTGGGATATCGGTTCTCATCTATAAGCTCATGAAGGAGAGAACTTGTGCTGGTAATCCTTTGATTTTCGTGGTTAAATGCCCTTAGATAATTATTTTCTGGAGGTTAATTTATAGGTTTTCATTCCAAATGGACTGACAAGTAAAATTATTTGTCGAAATTTGTATTATGGATTCGGAATTTATACTTTTGTTCGCTTGTCCCTAATTATTTCTTTTCCAGCATCTATTTGGCCTTTAGCTGAGATGAACTATGGGAATTCAGGAATCCTCTTTGTTAGTTAATTTAATGAGATTATATAGTTATTCTCGTTAAAGTGACCACCTTTTATTGAGAAAGAATGAAAGAATACGCTGAGATATGGTAATAAAGGCCTCAAAATGGAGCCAAACTGCTTGTTGTTGGAAAATGACCTTAGTCACAAAGTAGGGGAACCTTAAAGTTTAATCTTCACGGGACTTGTTAGGGTTCCGTCTATTCTCTAATCCTTCATTCAAATGCTTATGTTGCATAGGCAGCAATTTATAGTTCTATTTAGAGCGGTTGCACTTGTAATTGTGTGAATTCACTATTCAGACATGCACAAATGGTTATCTCTTTGAAATTTAGGCCCCATTTAATGACAAATTAAGCCTATGAACGCTAATTCCTCATATTGGTTTATTTGCTTTGTTGTCTATGTTTTAAGCTCCAGCCCAAGTTGTTTTGGAATTTGGTTAAGGATTCAAATCTTCCAAAGGAAAGATGAAAACGATGATTGAGAAATTGTGAGATAACAAGCACAATTCAAACTTGTATGGTCATCACACGAGACCTTAGTATTTGGTTTCGTGTCATTTAAGTTATGGTTTTAATTTCTCTTGCAAATCATGTTGTTTTGAATCAGTTGTGTCAATGTTTTAAAAAGCCCTCTCGGGTGCGCACCTAGGCTCAAGGCGCAGGTCTGACACCTTCCCTTGAAAAGGCGAGGCTCACAAAATAAGGCGCGCGCATTTTGTGAAGCCCCAAGGCTTTAAGCCCCGGGCCTCGGAGCTTTTTCATTATTTTTAAAATATAGTTACAATTAAGGTTTTTCCTTCTTTATTAACTAAAAAAACATAATTTAGTAAACCTAAATGCAAAACTTGTGTTTAGAGGTCGTTTTTTTATATTTCCACTTCGACTATGCTTTATCTTCTTTATGTATTACTTTTATATGTGTGCCTCACAAAGAAAAGCTCGCGCTTTTTTTTTTTTTTTTTGCACCTTGCGCTTAAACCCCAAAAGACTATTGTGCCTTGAGCTTTAAAAAACATTGAGTTGGGTACTCCTGTTGCTTCTTTTTGCTTATTGATTGCTCTAGATGTTCTCTCTATGCATTCCCTCTTTCACACACTATTGGGAAACATCTTATGGTTTTGCAGGATTATCGCTCAAGTCTCAAGAATTAACCGCCATCTTCTTGGCTGTGAGGTTGTATTGTAGTTTTGTTATGGAGTATGATATACACACCCTATTAGATTTAGCAACACTGGCCACAACCCTCTGGGTGATATATATGATCCGTTTCAAACTTAAGTCAAGCTACATGGAGGATAAAGACAACTTTGCATTATATTATGTGGTAAGGTTCTGTTTGTTAAGCTCCTTCTCCCCAATCTTTAGGAGAAACTAACCAATTAGATTTTATATCATCCTTGTCATATATATAGAAGGTTCTTTCTGTTGCTTGCGTTACTAACATCATTAGTTCTTTTTTCTAAGAAGACAATTTCATTGAAAAGAGAAATATAAAAAACGAGGAGGAAACCCCTGGCTAATTAGTATTATTAATCATTGATGTTTCTTGTGGCCATGGAAACAAGTGTTTTTTTTTTTTTTGTGGGGGGGGGGTTGGTTTTATGTGCAGGACTAGTGAGTTGGATGCATATTTCTGTGGCTTATTAAATATCTCGACTTTATCTTTTGGATGCAGATAGCACCCTGTGCGGTGTTGGCTTTACTTATTCATCCATCAACTTCTCATCACTTTGTTAACAGAGTTTTCTGGGCCTTTTGTGTGTATCTGGAAGCTGTTTCAGTGTTGCCCCAGTTGCGAGTGATGCAGAACACTAAGGTACAATATTGCACGACGAAATGAATTTACTTGCCTTACAAAACTACATATTTGGTGAGGTGTTAACACCAAACTTCCTCCCCTCAACTTTCAGATTGTCGAACCGTTTACTGCTCACTATGTATTTGCCTTGGGTATTGCAAGATTTCTTAGCTGCGCTCATTGGGTTCTCCAGGTTTGGTTTTCTATAGTTTCTCTTGATTCTAGCACTGGTTTGTATCTGTACTTGCTTTGTTATTTAAAATACTAAACTCTACAATCTTTGATTTTTTATTGCTCTGGTTTCTTGTTCTTCAACTGTGTTGGATTTTTTATCCTGAAGAAAAACTGAGTTGGAACTAACCGTATTACATGCATTTCCAAATTAATATACATTAATAAAACCTACCACATTTAAGCTGTATATATCTAATTGGTCACATCCCTTTTATTTTTTCCGTCTACAAATTCACTTTTGGGATTTGCTATTGATGGGATGATGGCATTGCCTTCGATTCTATATTCAGGTCTTGGATAGTCGTGGACATCTTCTAGTAGCTCTCGGTTATGGGTTATGGCCATCAATGGTTCTAATCTCAGAAATTGTGCAGACTTTTATCCTAGCTGACTTCTGTTACTATTATGTGAAGAGGTTAGCCCATCTTCTTTATTTGGAAAATTCGACCAATAACTTTTCATCTATGCTGAACTTTCTGTTTTGAAATTTTGCAGCGTTTTGGGGGGACAGCTCGTCCTCCGACTCCCTTCTGGAGTGGTGTAACAAATAGATGTTGTGTCATGTTCTTTTTTTGTCCATAGCCAGGCCAAGTTCTTTTCTTGATGTGTTTACGGGTATGTGGTTGATATTGTTATTATAACTTGAAATCACCTTGGCTGCATGTAAAGTTGATTATTCAAGAAGATTGATGATTTATCAAATTCCACTTCTTATAGTATTTAGTTTCACACCCTTAGAGGTTCATTGTTTGTATTGAATTGGGCGTTTGTTAACTTGAACATCAGAACAAGGAATCTGGGTATAGGATTGAGGGATGAGATGCTTGGGTTTGGTGTATAAATGAATTGAACTTTAAACACAAACTCATTTGTAGGGGTGAGCATTGGTCAGGTAGGGTTGGTTTTCCATGAAAACCGGCACCGAATACGACCACATTGGTTTTAAAAAATTGAAAACCGAGCTTTTATACACTAATGCTAAACCGCACGTACGGTCGGTTTGGTGGGTCAGTTGGTTTTGGCACAAACCGACCAGCTTGCTTTTTTTAAAAAAAAAAAAAAAAATTATTTTATTTTCCTTTCCAACAAGCTAATTTTTGTATATTTAAGTTATTTTATTATGATGTATTATATCTAATTAAAAATATAATATAAAGTATAACATATATAGTCAATTAGAATCGGTCGGTTATGTAAGGTACTTAAGCACCTTGGAGAACCACACCCCAAAAGCCAGCTATTAAGGTGAGAGAGCCAAGCCACTTGAGTACCACATTTGAATGGGACAAAGGTAGCCCATACTACCTTGGTTCATAACAGTACCCTATTCCCAAAAAGTCGATGTCCCGGTGGTTAGACTGACTATACTTCACTCGGAAATGCCTGATTAGAACCCTCCATCCTCCTCTTCGAAACGTTGACAACCGACTTTGATACCATTCTTTTGTTTGGGTTGAGTTTTTAGTCTTTGTTGTATCTTGATGATAGATCGGATATGATGAGGGTGCTAAGGGGGTGTTAACCTAGTTGAGATGCTCGAGTGTGCCTCCTGATCTTAAGTCTTTTTACTCTTTTTTTAACTCCCTTGTACTTTGAGCATCAACCACATTTCATTCTATTAATGAAGAGGCTCGTTTCCATTAAAAAAAAAAAAACCATTGTTAGGTACTTAAGTATTTTGGACAACCACCCCGAAAGCCATTGCGGTGTGATAACTAAGCCATTTAAGTACCACATTGGTTATCCCATTGTAACTGATGTGGGATAGAGGTAGTCCATACTACCTTGGTTCCTAATAGGTCATTCATGAGATTTTTGGTTCACCGCTCGACCAGTCGGTTTGACCAAACCAATCGCCGACCGCTGACATGGAAAAACCGTTGCTCACTGTCAGTTCAATCGGTTTTGGTCGTTCAGTTGGGTTTTTCGAATTGGCTTGCTCACCTCTACTCTTTTGTCGCCCTTATTGGTATAAAACCAAGTCAAATCAAATATCAGATTCTTGCATGCCTCCACTTCCTTTACCATTATCCTCCCCGTCCCGTCCAAAATTCTCTTGAATTGCTGGTACAATATCCTTGAAAAGGAAGAAATAAATGCATTTAGTGCTTGTTGGGACTGATTTTGAAATGGCTAAAATCACTTTTATCATGTTATTAAAACTGTTTTTTTGAATCATTATAAGCATCTCACAGATGATTTTTAAAATGATAAAAGTGATTTTAACAATTTTAGAATCATTCCCAAACATGTCCTTTAGACCAAAAGAGTTGAAGGGAGATAGTCCATCAAACTATACTCTAGCCAATTTGATCTCCTTTCGGATTTAACCCTAGGATCTATCAATTCTAACTCCGTCTCTAGATGAACTATTTACCTTTCCTTTCAGCACTAAACCTAAAAGGAAGCTCCTTTGATCAAGCCTATGTGTAAAACAAGAAGTTATTTTTGATAGGAAAAAAAAAATCAAGAGTTTACCCATAGTTGCTCATTCTTCTTTGACATTTTTTAGGAGTTATCTTGGTAACCAAATGTAGTAGAGTCTATGGAATTGCCCCTTGAGAATAAATGAGATGCATGCAAGTTGGCTCAGACATTTACAATATCAAAAAACACATAAATGCAACCTCCTCCGGATGTTTTCATTTAAGGATTTCTACTTCTGTTTTCTCTGCAGGTAAAACAAATCCCAAAGAGACCATAAAAAAAAAAAAAAAAAAGAAGAAGAGAGAGAGAGAGAGAGAGAGAGAGAGAGAAAACTAGAATGAAGCATAATGCAATCTCCTCGTATAGAAAAAAAACGAGCTCATTTCACGCTTTCTTAAGCAAGTATGAAGCTTGGTCAAAATTGTTTGATTATTCTATTATGTGAGCTAGCAAGCATGAAAGATGCATTTTAAAATAAATTTCATTGCTCACCAGTTTGGTTCGTGATCGTATTAAATATTCGTTCAGGTTGAGGTGGCATGAAGTATATGTGAGAGAGGTCGATTACTCAAGCTCGAAGTTGTACTGTGCCCACATTAGTGAGCATGGAACATGCCTATGTGATAATCTTCTCATGTAGAATAATGGATAAACGTTGATTTCTATAATATATTGGGAGCTATAGCAAATTCTTTTGCAACCTTGAAATGTTTAAGGACTTACTATACTTACGATCTTGAAATGTGGATAAATAGAAGTGTTTCTGACCTTGTCTGGAAGAATTGGTAGAAAGTGAATCTAAGTTGGAATTAGTTTATTATTGTCATTATTATTACTTTTACAATCCAATGATAAACAGAACTAGGTATGTATAAGCACTTTCAAACTAGAACCTTCTAGTAAACAGACATTAAAAAAAAAAAAAAAAAAAAAAAAAAAAAAAAAAAAAAAAAAAAAAAAAAAAAAACCCTTTAGGGGTGTTTAGTTCACCGACGTTTACCAACTCACCCAATTCAATTCAATTTTCCTCCCTCCAATGTTTTCAATAACTTCACTTATTGGCCACTGCCGGCACCTATTGCTATCACACTCTGGCAACCAACTTTAGTGACCACATTTGCACGACCAACTCGATCAACTCTAGGTTCCAACAACCATTTCCGATGACAACTCTTGCGAAGATTGCCTTCAATGATCAACTTTATTGACATTTACCTCTCAACCAATATCAACGATCATTTTAGGTGACCAACTTCAGTGAAGACCACCTCTGATAATCAACTTTGGCGATGACCACCTCTGGCAGTCAACTTTAACAATCACCTTAGGCAACTAACTGTAACCACCAACTCCATCATTTATTTTCAACCACCAACTCGATCTTATCATATATACTAAAAGAAAAAAATTGATTGCCGAAAGTGTTTTTAAATACAAATATGAAATTATGAGTTTGTAGTGTTTAATAAGCGTTTTTTTTATAGTAATTTAGCATTGAGGGATTGTTCGAGGATGATTAGGTCATCCTTATTATAGACCTTGTTATAGACACTCAAAGATAGACTGCTTCTTAATAGTCCTACCACAGTCTAAAAAGAGAAATTGTTTGTGTCTACTTGGTACTGATTAGTTTGACTATCTTGATGAACAATAATTTTTTTTATATGCATGAAACTTGCTCATTGTTGGCCATGCACGTAAATAGATCGTTAGTGAGGATCCTATTTTTTGTTCATGTTCCACTCGTACGTTCCATGATTGTTGAAATATGTTGTAAAGTTGTTGATAATATAAATAATTGTATTTTGTCTACATCAAGTTCAATTGTTACATGTAGAAAATTGTAAAATATATTATTATTTATTGAATTCATGTCTCAAATGAGTGTTGAAAATTTGGGAAAATATGTGTATAGTTGAATGATGGAACAAAAAATTAAGAAAAAAACATACATTTTCAGGTTACAAAAAACTGCGTCAAATACCAATAACCCAATTTAGTTTATATTCTAAACACAAACAATTATTACCAACTTAGCTCAATTCTGCACCCTTATACAGACAATTATTACTAACTTAACTCAACCTAACTCTATCCGCCAAATGTACCCTTATAGATTTGCATGTCATATGATATTTATTTTTTGAAAAATGTGAAGATGTCTGATTGAACTTTGAACTTTTAGAAACTCACTTGAAGAAATACCATTAATCATTTTTTGAAAGACATACTAGTTTAATTGGTATAAAATGTTCATTTTTGAAAAAGAAATCAAACACTCGAAATGTTGAACTAATAATTGCATTAATTTATATCCTCTATTACGTTTTATTTAGAAAAATCTTGTTGAAACTTAGAATTTAAGTTAATTAAACTCTTAAATTGTAACATTAGTCTAATGAAATTTGGAAGAGAGTTTATTTTGAATATAATTGAGAGTAAAGAGATTTAGACTATAAATTTTGTGATTACTAACACATTCGTATGTTAATTGAATTATGCACGTCGTTCTCGCTTTGACATATATTGTTATTTAATATACTTTGTACTCCACCATAAATTATGTAATCAAAAGACTTTTGCTCTCTATCACGTGCAATCCACGTGCTCATAGACTTAGTTTTATAGATAGGGTAGAAGTAGAATCGAACAGAAACAACAATTTATATTATTAACCCTCTTAAAAAGAAGACAGGACGAATAAATGGTGGGAGATTAAGGGCATCAACAGAAAGATGAGAGAGCAATTCCAACGCTCAAAATTGCCTTATCCAAATCGAATATACCCCACATATACATATATTATATGACCATTTACTTTGTTTTGTCTATTTTCAAATGTTTTGTTCATATATTTTTTTTAACCTTACTCTCTCTCTCTCTATATATAACATTACAAACCTAGGTAGAAATTCTAACTTTCATCATATTAGTGGGTCTTGGTATAACTTAGAGCATGTTTTGAGGTGATCTTGAATATGATAGAAAATAAATTTAGGTCACGTTTATCCCAACGAAAATGTAATAGATCAATGAGAATAAAAAAAATGGATTCCATTTAATCATTTTTTGTGTTGTTTACTTGTGTTTTGCATTTGTAATGACATACATGGACCTCACATCCAAATCCTAATGAAATAATGCAATCTGATTGATGAATAAAGAGTACTCAATTCGACTACACTTGATAATTGCGTCCTATCGTTACCGTTATAGTTACCGTTATGACTATCATTATTGTTATTGTTATAGCTGAAAAATTACTAATTTTGACATTTTTACTGTTACTATTACTGCTTGACCCTCAGAGGTAGACGTAGAGGTAACGGTACCAGTAAATTTGACAAAAATCATAATTTTAAGTAAATGCGATCAAAATCAATCTAATTACTTTTGCGATTCAAGCTCAGTACAATTGATCCATCAATGAAATTTCGTTATGATTACGTCAATTTTTATTACAGTTTGGTAAACATAACCTTAATTATTTCAAAGTTTCCTAGTCAATAACAATGATGAAGTTAGCATATTAAGTTTATGTCATTCATTTACAAATCTAATAAACTGTTCATACTTGCTGTTTAAAACAAAGTTTAGTTGCTAGCTTGAACATGACTCAACTGGTAAAGATATATTTCCTTCACCAAAATATTATAGGTCCGAATCTTGCCACTTTCCACCACTTGTAGATGTTGTTGAACTAAAATAAATAAATTCAAATGTTAACTTCAATAATCATACTAAAAACAATAAAACCTGAACTAAAAAAAAAAAGAAGATAAAAAATTCAAAATAAACAAAGTGACGAAATTAGATGATGAGAATAGTATTTAAAACCAGGAAAAATTGATTGATCAATTCAATGCGTTCTTGTTAGCAAGAGAATAATGAATATTCTATGCTTAAGGATGAGCCATTGATTTGTCATTTTCTATACAAAATTTTCGACCTCCACGCCCCAAAACAAACACAAAAATCATCACTTATAAGAAAAAAGGCTCATTCATTTTTAATTAAATTTATTTTGTTTTTGCTTTTGGATCCAATCAATCAATGGCTCAGGAGGAGCTTGGTTTACCAGTGGAAGAAGAAGAAGAAGGAAGCTTTGATGATCAGAATTTTAGTACTCAAACAGCTTCTTCCTCTTTTCTCTCAAGATTTCTTCTTTACATTGGTGCTCATGAACTTTTCTCACAAGAGGTTTGATTCAATCCCAATGATGTATTTTTACCTCAATTTCTTTCCATTAATATACCTTCTCCAATCTTGAAAAGGGATGTTTTTTTCCCTTTGATATCGCAAGTTGTGTTTAATAGGTTGATGAACTAATTAAAAAAAAAAACGTTGCTTAAAAATCATTTTTTGTCCATGAGCTTTTCAAGAAGTAACATTTCGTAAAGATTTAGTCTCTAAATTTTAATATATAACTATTTAGTCACTACACTTTAAAATATGTAATGATTTAGTCTGAAGGTTATTGTTAAGATTTAATGGAAGAATCATACTTGTTATCGTCTTAATCTAATCACATGCAAGAAAAATTAAAAATATTTTTTGAAGAGAAGTAGGAAAGTAGGTAGAGTTTAACATGTGAAAAATTATGATTGGATAATTGGGTGAGATATCCATGTGACAAAAAAATCTTAACCATAGGTATGTAAACTAATATGCACCTAAATATTTTTCTTACCTATGTTGACCAATAAACTAATTAAGGATCCAATATATTTTAATTTAGATATTTTTCTATGACAAAAATTAAATTGTTATAAATACTGAAGTATAAAGATTAAATAATTATATACTAAAGTGAAAAAACTAAACAGAATTGATAATATAGTGATTCAATCGCTACAAGTCAAAGTTTAGAAATTAAATTGTCATGGACCGAACACTATTTTATATAAATAAAATCAATAAAATTTTAAACTTTCAAATTTGTTTATTTTATATATATCTAAACTTTCAATTTTTTAACCAAAGAAATTTTCCCCTTTAAAATGTCATAAAATATTTTGGGAAAGATATACATTAATATTGCAATTTTTGAAATAATAACTAATAAGGATGTTTTTTTTATGCAATTGGTATAATTTATTTTCCTGGATAAATTGCAAAAACCACTCCTAATATATGGTAGTAGTTACAATTATATTCTTAAACTTTTAAATATAAAAATTAAGTCCTCAAATTTATACCAGTGTTAAAATTAGACCTCACATATACATAATTGTAAAAACTGTAACAATTGTATAAGTTTGAGAGTTCAAACTTACAATTGGTGTAGAAATTGGAATCCCAAATAATAAAAATTGAACCCTCAAACTTATACACTTTTTACAACTTCTACAATTATACAAGTTTAATGGTCCAATTTTAACAATTGTACAAGTTTGTGAGCTCAAGTTTTATAATTGAAAATTTGAGGGTATAATTGCAACAATCACACTAATTTAGGGGTAGTTTTGCAATTAGCCTTAAAAATATTTATATACTTTCAAAAATGTAATGTTAACATTGACCTCTCGTAAATGTCATAAAATTACAAAGTAGACATTGGAATTTGAAACTGTTGTAGTAGTCACTACCGACATTCATATTCAATTTTTAATTTTTTAAAGAGTAAGGATTTTTTCTTGATGCAATTGACAAAGTTAATTATTTATTTATTTATAGAATTTAACTAAAGAAAATTGATGGATTTTTCATTTTTGAAATACAGATGTGGAAAGCGGCGATGACAGAATTAGTAGCAACGGCCTTTCTGATATTTTGCTTAACAAGTTCCATAATCTCGTGCTTGAACTCGCACGAATCAGATCCAAAGCTCCTAATCCCAATCGCCGTTTTCATCATTCTTTTCCTCTTCCTCCTCGTCACTTTCCCTCTCTCCGGCGGCTTCATGAGCCCCATCTTCGCCTTCATCGCCGCCCTCCGCGGCGTCATTACCTTCACTCGTGCCGTCGTCTACATTCTCGGCCAATGTCTCGGCTCCATTCTTGCCTTTCTCATGATCAAAGATGCAATGAGCCCCGATGTTGCTGACAAATATTCTCTTGGGGGCTGCACCATCCGCGGCACTGGTGACACTCCTGGCATCGGCCTCACAACCGCTCTCGTCCTCGAATTCGCTTGCACCTTTGTTGTTCTCTATGTCGGAGTCACGGTGGTGCTCGACGAGAAGATGAGCGAGCGGCTTGGTCTGCCGATGGTGTGCGTGATGATTGCAGGGAGTTCTGCGGTGGCGGTTTTTGTGTCGACGACGATAACTGGGCGGGCTGGGTATGGCGGGGTGGGGCTTAATCCAGCGAGGTGTTTAGGGCCAGCCGTGTTGAGAGGAGGGCGATTGTGGGAGGGGCATTGGGTGTTTTGGCTGGGGCCGTTTGTGGCTTGTGTGGTTTATTATGGATTTTCATTGAATTTGCCAAAGGGGCCGTTGGTTGCAGCAAAGGGGGAGATTGGGATTTTAAAGATAGCCGAAGGTTGTTGGCGGCAGCGGCGCCGAAAATTGGAAGGAAAATTAGGACACAATGTTGAGCTTTGAAATTGAATGCAAAATGTTGTGATGTATTTTGACTACAAGTTCAACTTAGAACATAACTATTTCTCGTGGTTTTTTGGACTTATTTAGATAAATTATGAAAATTCTCTTTGAACTCTGTATTTTGTGTAAAAAAATTTAACGTTTCAAAACACCCTTAAACTTTCATAAAGAATTAAAAAAACACCTTTATCGTGAATGGAACCACTAATATTTTATTTCAAAAATACCTCTAAACTTTTAAAAGTTTTCAAAAATATCTTTAAACTTTCAAAAAGTTTTTTTTAATACTCTTAGGTTAGTTTTGGATGGAAACTAATTGATCAAATGTGTATGAGTGATAAAATGAGAATAAATATGGTCTAAGTGCATGAATACACTGTGGATGAAGTAATAAATCTTGAAGTATTCCAAGAGTTGAATCACATGAGCCTATTTATATAATGACATATTCATGGACATAAAACTTCTGCTATTTGGTCTTGTATCAAGTTCCTTTAGAAGCTCTAAGCAGCTAATGCCTATATTTCTATGGTTAACTAGATTTAAATTAATTCACATGCAATTTCTTATCCTATGGTGTCCCTTATTTCTAAGGCGACATGATAGTCCTATTTTTAAGCTCTTAGTCCCATATCCCTTTGTGATATCATTTTATATCCTGACAATCTCAGAATTAAAACTCCACCAGGGTGCTAAATTAAGTTGTTAGTTTAACTTAATAATATTTTTCCATAAGCTCAACAAAGAAAATGCACAAGTTAAAGAGACATGAAGCATAATCATTAATCAAGTCATAAAGCCTTAGGGTATTCACATAACTGAATCCCTTAGAGAATTTAACTCGTGATTAAGAACAAAGGAATAGATTTCATTAGATCATAAATCATGATTACAAGATAAATGTTCCACGGATGAAAAGAAATAAAGATAGAAAAATGTAAAACAAAACTAAAAGAAATGCTGGAAAATACAATATAATGATGTTTTGAGGCAATCTCTCACTCTCCTTATCTTTCCCTAGGGTGATTCTCTTATCACAATGCTGAAAATCCTATCACTCCACATGTTTTCACGAGGTAGGGATGACCTAGAGCTCACAAACTTCAAAAGAACTCTTGTTCTTGAAGCTTTCTGATTGGGAACGATGAGATTTCGTCCAAGGAGGGTTGAATTTCGTGGATGGGTTGAGGATCCTTGAAAAGAGAAGCATTCCATCCTTTTAATTAAGCCCAAATTAGTTGAGGAATGACATAAAATCGTGTTTTGAACTTTTACCCAATAGCTTAGGCATTGAATAATAGCTTTAATCGAGAAAATAGAAACCAAAATGATTGGGCACAAAAATGAAAAATTAGGGTTTCTGATGTGGAGGAAATGCAGTTGCGTCGAAGAAAATTTTGCAAAATAGTTAAAATCAATGGCAACAGTTCATATAATCAGCCCAAACTAGTAAAAATACACTTTAGAACATTAGAAGACCTATATTTAATCATTTTAACCAAACCATTTAAGGGACACCTATTCAAAATTCGTATTTAGCATATTTATTTATTTGTAGTTATTTACGATTATGACCCTAGGGTTTAGAGTAGTGTGCTATATAAACTCTCTAACCTTAGAGGCACCGTTTGATGTAATTTTTTTAAAACATTCTCTCTAAAAATACTGTTCTCCCTCTACTCGTGGACGTAGCTAACACACCGTTAGTGAACCATGTATATCTGTGTGTCGATCTTCTCTATCTCTACGTTCCTTTTTGTGTTCTTTAATTGTCGATTTCGTAACAGAAAGGTTACAAAATAGATGGTAAAAGTAAAGAAATCGAATTTCTAAGTGGAAGCGCGTAAATGCACATACTTTCGAAATTCGTTTGGAAATAGTGAAAACAGAGAAAACATACAATACAGAGGATAAACATAAACAAGCATGCTCTACAGGGGAAAGAGGAAGAAGACTAACACATGAAAATCATCTTCAATGCTTCTTTCTCGATGTCACATATTTCGTACCACAAATATCACCCTTGAACTTCTTTGCACAAACTCCAATAGGACACCACCACCGAGCTTTCTTTGCTATTCTCCGGCAAGAATTGAGATGGTGAGATCTTTACTTTGGAAGAGGGAAGAATGACTTTTACAGAAGAATGATTATGTAAAAATGTTTTTGAGAGTGAGAGAGTGTAATATTATGTGGAAAGGAAATTTTGTGAGATGTTTGTCTAGAAGAACTATTCTTTTGTCTACCTTGTCCATCATAGAATACTTTTGTGAATAATATGTGTGTGAAGGGAGATAACTTGCAAACTGCAGGGGAGTTAATTTTTATATTTAATTTAATTAATTTAAATAAATATTAATTAATTCAATTAATTAAATATCATATATGTCAAATTTGAATCATATTCAAATGAATTTCATTTCTTATACTATAATTTTAATATGAATTTTATTTATATTAAATTTAACTTGTAATTTTAATATGAATCTCATTCATAATATTTAATATTTAAATCTTATTCAAATATATTATTCTCTCATATAATCTATAGTTTTAGTACAAATCATATTTCATATTAATTTTAACTTATAGTGTGATATGAATCTCATTCATATAAATAATATTTGAATCTTATTCAAATGTTTATTTCTCTCATATAATAAAATAAAATTTTGAATTTTATTAAAAAAAACTAACTTTATGTTGTAATGTATCTATATACATTATATTAAATATATTTTATACAATTAATTTTCTTTTTTAATTTGAACAATTCAAATTAATTCAAAATAAATTGATTCTTGTTTTACCCTAATGAGCTAGCAAGGGACCTTATGAACCTACAGATTAGAAGCTCTAATGATATGATATTAATTAATTAAACTCTTTAAATAAATTAATTAAAATTCAATAATTGCGAGTCACTTTACTAAAGATCCACAGCTGCACTATTCGCACTATAGATATATTTCTGTGTCCATGGATATAACCAATTAACAGTAAGTCGACCCTTTACGAATAACTCGTAATTGTAACTGGGTCAAATTATCGTTTACTCCTGTCATTATATTTAACTCCTTAAGTCTCACTGATCCTCTAATGAATAACTTATTTATGGTCTTACCATAAACAAAACCCTATTGGGCTAGTGAGAGGGAGGGACCTCATTGTTTAAGACTCGGAGTTAGCATTTAAAGGAGCAATCCATCTACTTACCTTAAATATGGGAAGGAGTGAATTCCATCTTGTATAGTTATGTTCTTAGCTCCCTACTCGGACAAATCCCCAAAATCGTATGCTTATTGAGTCGGTGAAACTGGTCACTTTCACCCATACAGATCAAAAGTTTGCCTTCATAGACAGAATTTCATAACTCACTTAGGATTAAGGTCGAGTATTTATGGTCATCTTATGAAATGTTAATCTCTTCGGTCAATGGTGTTATAAAGAAAGATTAATCATTTCGCAGTCCGATCTTATACAAACTTTTTTTATAGGATACCCCCACTTGCATGTCTCGACATGCACACTTAGGATCAAATCGTTTATAACACTTTACAATTTTTGTAACAATTACAAAGTGGGTCATATCCATAGTGTCACCAGGATAAGACATCCAACCTTGTCCATGTACTACAGACCATTTAGGTTATTACTTAAACTTGATCCATCTATATGTTAATCACATACATATTTAAGTTACATAGAATAACCTTGGATATTTCTTTAATAGATAATTTCATATATAAAATAGTCAACCATTATTTCAAATAAGACATATTAACTACAAGGGCTTTAGGGAATACATCCCAACAAAAAACTTGCACTTTTTTACGTCTATAAAGAAGGTACCAAGGTGAAGAGGCAACTTTGCCCCCATAAGAGAAGTCTCAAGCTACTTAGAATAATAAATAAGAACTTCAGATCGAGTAGCCAGACTGATCACCTAAAGAGGACTCAATGAGCACCATGGATACGACTTTTACACTCGCACCAAACATGATAAATAATAGCAACCAAATAACTTTCCAGACGTTACATCTTAGCCAATTACTTGCAATAATGACATAAATCCAATTGAGCTTCATATCCCATGCGAGATCACATGTTTTAACGATCCATAGGTCTGTGGTTGAAATAACTCTACTATATTGTACTAAGAAAAAGTTTTAGTAACTAGAAAACAAACAATATTAAGTATAGTTGGCTTACAATTTTTTTTGGGTTCAAGACCATGAGATTTTTTTAAAAAAAAAAAAAAAAAAAACTTATAACACTATTTCTAAGTGTAGGATTTGTATGACAACCCTAGATGGAGGTGAATAAAGTTTATTCAAACTAATTAATTTTTTTTTAATGTGGGCCCAATTATGCAAATCGATAAACTTTTTGCTAGTAATTAATTTAAACAAAGTTTCATACAAATAAAGCTACATTTATGTCAGATGAATGGGTATCAATCAATTGCTCTTTGATTAGTGGGCCTCATCCGATTGCTTTTAATGTTGTTTACATGTCCATCTGTAATCACAATTAAATGTGGGGTCCACCGTACCATATGTAGTCAAATTTTGTAAGTTGATTGAGCTTTGAAAGGTGCTCAATTTGATTGAGTTTGAATATGTAGTGGAACTCACTTATTTTATCAAAATATTTTATGGCGACTTTCTATCTTTTACCCTCAGATATCATAACATACAATTTTGCGGATGAATTGATCAGTAAATATTTTATAAACCCATTCGCTTGTATGCCTATCGATCTAACGATTCCGATGATATAGTCAATAATGATAAAAATACTGCTAGATTTATCTTTTTATGTTAAATTTGATCGGTAACGGTAGTTGTTGTTTGCATAGTTTTTTAACCCAATTCGTTCCTACGCTTACTGATCTACTGTGGCATTACGACTTCCCATGCTTCAAGCACATGCACGTGCCTCTTGTGCACTGGCGTCGCTGCATACAATCAATATTCATTCGACATATGTCTCACTTCGTTGTAGTTTGTCATTGTGACATTCTGATTTTTTTTTCGTAATTTAAAATCAGTATTTTGTAATAATTGAGGAAACTTTTGTTATATTTGAATTTTGGCTCGTTTAAAGAAAAAATTGGGTTTTATGCCAAATTACTTGATTTTTAAGTTAATGTCAAAAATTGAGATTTTATTGGGAGAATTGTTCTATTTTGAAATTTGGGTTTTGAAGAGAAAAATAAAGAAAGAGTTTTAAAAATATGTATATATTTGTGTATTTAAGGAATAGAAAAAAATAAAATAATAGAATAAAATAAAATAAAATAATTTCTAAATAAAATAAAATAGTTTTTATTTTTATTTTTTTCTCTTATCAACCCTCCCCCCTTCACGCGGGAAAATTTCACCAAATGACCCAAAACCCAATTTTTTTTCTACCAATGACCTCTTCTAAAAAAATTTCTACCACTGACTTTTTCCCTATGCGAAATATAAAAATTACCCCTAATTTTTAAAAAGCCTTCAGATCGCCACATTTCTTCTTTCTTCTATGATTTCCTTAGCTCTTTATTCAATGTGCATTCAATACACCACCAACATTCTACCAAAACATTTATTCCCAACTGATATTCTGAAGAGAATGGAACGACTTTCTCATTATTCACTTTCTGTCGTCGAACGTCTCTCTCATCTCGTAGCTTTCTTTCAGATTTCCTCAGCCCTTCGGATTCTTTGGTAGCTTTCTCTTATAACTTTCATCATTGGATTCTATCCACATTTCTTCTTCCTTCGACGGTTTCTTCAACCCTTCATTTAATGTATGATTTCTTCTCTTAGATTGCTTTCATAATAAGTGTCATTTAGTAAATTATAAACGATTGTATAGTAATTTATACATGATCGTTTAGTAAATTATAAACGATCGTTTAGTAATATTTGCAATGAGTAGTAATTATACATCATCGTTTAGTCAATTAGAATGATCGTTTAGTAAAATATAAACAATCGTTTAGTAATTTACTATGCGATCGTTTAGTAAATTACTATGCGGTCGTTTAGTAAATTATACTCATTGCATATATTACTAAGCGATCATTTATAATTTACGTTTATAATTTACTATGCAATTGTTTAGTAAATTATAAACGATCGTGTAGTAATTTATACACGATCGCTTAGTAATTTATACACGATCGCTTAATAATTTATACATGATCGTTCACTTATCAATGATTTGTTTATCCAATTGTAGATCAATGGCATTACTTCGCATCTTTGTACAATTTGGTGGGATTGGGATGAGTCTGGAAGAAATTATGTTGGTGGTCATATGAAAGGTCTAAAAGTCTAAAATGATATAACAGTAAGTGAATTAGTGAGTATGATGCATCAATTACTGAATATCGATATGGATATGTTTGATATACACATAAAATATTGCTACAATCTGTTGGGCCCGGCTCCAATTGACATAGTGGACGATGAAGATCTTAGCTTCTTTTTAGAAGGCAGTGAAGCATCCTGGATGCCATTATTTGTATCAGTTACACCTGCTAACAGTCATGTAGTACAACAACATTGCAATCCAACCGATCAACCCAATCCAATTCATACCATGTCTTCAGTTGATGATCATATTGAGCCATGTAACTTAGGTTATGACCAAAGTGAAGCTTGGTTTGGTCGGAACAGTGAACTTAGATGTACTTCACAATTCAATACTAAACATGGATATGGACAAACTTCTTCAACACCTAACATCAATATTCCAACCCCACTTTGCTCCTGTTCCACCAGTTGTGATGCCTTCAGTTCTAATGCATTCCACTGTTCCAACCAAACCATTTGTTGATATACTCGGACCATCAGAGGGCCCATCATATGACAACCTCGTCCCAATACCTCATGACTATCTGAATGACAAGGATATAAAGGTCGGTCAAATTTTCTTTTCGAAATATGACTTGTTAGTTAAATTATTGATGTTTGCAATAAGAAAGAACTTTGACTAACGCACAAAAAAGTCAACGAAGAGCTTGCTAACTGTCCGGTGTTCGATGGAGGAATGTAAGTGGAGGGTCTGTGCCAACAAAAAATGAGAGAAAGTGATTCCTTCAAAGTGACCAAATATCCCAGCGAACATAAATGTTCTCTTGAAATGAAATCTGGTAATCATCAACAAGTAAAAAGTTGGGTTATTGGACACTTAATAAAGTTCAAATACGACCAACTTGGCCGAACCTACCGCCCAAGAGATATAATTTAGGACATACGACGAGAATATGGAGTGAACATTACCTATGGATGGGCTTATCGCGCTAGAGAGTACGGATTGGTGTATGCACAAGGGTCGCTAGAAGGATCATATGTTGTTCTTAGGGCATATGACGAGGCACTTAAGCTTGCAAATCTAGGTATCATATTTGAGGTTGAAGTAGAAGATGGAAAATACTTTAAGTACGTCTTCATGGCACTTGGTTCGTGTATCAGGGGTTTTCTAAACTGCATCTGCCCAATAATCGTTGTTGATGGGACCCATTTGTATGAGAAATACAAAGGTTTTTTGTTGATAGCAACATGTATTGATGGAAATAACAACACATATCCTATCGCCTTCAATATTGTAGATGGTGAGAACGATGCATCATGGACTTGGTTCATGACTCATTTGTAGGCTTCAATAGAAGATGTTCCCAATCTAGTGATTATATCAGATCGTCATAACTCAATTGCAAAGGCAGTTGCAAGGATATTCCTTGGTGCATTTCATGCTCTGTGTATATACCATATTCGAAATAATTTGGTGGACAAATTCAAGAATAAGGACATAATCCCACATTTCTACCTAGCGGCGAAAGCATATAGAATGTCTGAATTTCAGATGTATTGGGTTAAGCTCCATCAATATCCTGGTGGACGATCTATCTTGAGGAGGTTGGATTGCAACTGTGGACAAGGGTTTATCAAGTCCATTGTAGGTATGACAAGATGACGACAAATATAATAAAATGCCTCAATGAAGTGTTGAAAGATGCCCGGGAACTACCAATAACAAATCTATTAAAGCATGTCCGCGAGTGGCTACAAGGTTGGTTCTATATCCAACGTACACGCGCAATGGCATGCACAAACATTGTAATTGATTACACAATAAGTATTTTTAAGGAATCAGAATTGATGTCTAGAACATATCGTGTTTCTCTGATGGATATGCATATAATTAATGTGGACGATGGATATTTGGGAGGGTTGGTTGATCTTCGTTCATGGACATGTACGTGTAATTGCCTCGAGATCCCATGCTCCCATGCAATATCTATAGCGACCCTGAGAAACATTAATGTTCAAACATTATGTGCAAAGTAGTTTACAGTTGAGTGTGTGTTTGATGCTTACCTCGAACCAATCTTCCCAATCAGACACAGTCAAGAATGGGTTGGAGATTTTGAACCAATTTTACCACCGCAAAAATTAATAAGTGTAGGTCGACGTCAAACCATCAGGATACCTTCAATTGGAGAGGAGCCATGACAAATACAAAGGTATACACGATATGGTCAGACAGGACATAACAAGAAAACGTGTAGACAAATGTTGATAACACCTGGCACTGACCCATCTAGACTAAACAATATATAATTTTCGCTTTTGCTTCGATTTTTCTGTACAACACCAATTATATTCTGTACAACCCCAATTATTCTATACAAATTTATATTCTGTACAACCTCAATTATTCTGTACAAATTTACACTATACAATATGTAATTTTAGCACCAATTATATTCTGTACAACACCAATTGTACTGTACAATATGTAATTTTAGCATAAATTTATCTAAACGATCGCTTAGTTAAATGTAAAACACCAATTGTATTCTACAAATTTAGCATAAATTTATCTAAATGAAAACTAAACGATCGTGTAATAGTTAGCTAAACGATCACTTAGTATTATCTAAACGATCACTTAACAAAACCTAAGTGACCGCTTAGTATTAGCCAAACTATCGCTTTATAAATTAGTACACGATCGCGTAATAGATATCTAAACGACCGCGTAATACTTAGCTATCTGATCGCTTAGTATTATCTACACAATCGCTTAACAAAACCTAAACGATCACTTAGTATTATCTAAAAGATCGCATAAAAAAATCTAAGCGATCACTTAGTATTAGCTAAAAGATCGCATAAAAAAAATCTAAGCGATCACTTAGTATTAGCCAAACGATCACTTTATAAATTCGTACACGATCGCTTAATGGGTATCTAAATGATCGCGTAACAGTTAGCTAAACGATCGCTTGGTATTAGCTAAATGATCGCTTAGTATTAGCCAAATGATCGTATAATGGATATCTAAATGATCGCGGAATAGTTAGCTAAATGATCATTTAGTATTCTTTAAACGATCGTTTAATAAAAACTTTAGTGGATAGCTAAACGATCGCTTAGTATTCTCTACACAATTGCTTAATAAAAACTATAGTGGATAGTAAACGATCGCTTAGTATTCTCTCCGATCGCTTAGTAATATCTATCCGATCGCTTAGTGATATCTAAATGCTCGCTTAAAGTATTCGTAGAGACACGTTCACCGTGCGGTTTGAAGGCTTTTTAAAAACTTAGGGTAGTTTTGAAATTTTCCATGGGGAAAAAGTCAATGGTAGAAAAGTTTTTAGGAAGAGGTCATTGGTAGAAAAGTTTTTGGGTTTCGGGTCATTTCATAAAATTTTCACTTCATGTGTGAACGCAGCCCGTGTTTCTGAAACCCTCGCCGCCATCGTTCCTCACGCCATGCCTCTAGCCGCCATCGAAGCTTCATGTCGGTAAGTAAGTCTGTCGCTGCTCAGATCGACGATGTTCACGTCCTCAAGCTACCAGCCATCCACTTGTTCGCTCGCTTGCCCTCGCGTTGTCCGTCTTCAACCTTTCCGCTGTCGCGTCGATCGCTTCCCAACCAGCCGTCGCTCACCCACTCGGCCACTCCAGCCAGCCGCCACACCAACATCGTTCCACCTACCTCGCGCTGTTCCAAGGTTGCGTCGCGAGTTCGGTTCTTCTTCAACCACTCATGCACCACCAAATCTGTTCACACCAAGCAACGCCGTCAGATCTTAGTCACGCCGCCGTTCTCTTATATCTGCCAGCTGCTGGTCACCCGTCGTTGCTCTAGTCGCCATCGCGCACTCTGCCGCCCTTTGTCGAGTGCTGCCATCGTGGCCTCACTGGATCTTGAAACTAGGTGAGGTTTTGGGTAGATCTTGGAGATACTGCCAAACTCTCTTGAAAGAACTTTGAATGCCCATGGAGCTTTGATTTTTTTTTTTTTTTGGTTTATTTAGATTAATTAGGATTTAGATTCAAGCTTTGGAGAAGTTTTGAATTTAGAAGCGAACGGCTTGAGTTTGATTCCGACAAGAATTTTGGTGTTAGAACTTTGAGATGATCTTGGTCAAACCACTATTGGGTAAGTTGTGTTGATAATCTTGGAATGATTTAATGTTTAGAATTGGGTTAAAGGTTAAGATCGTTTTTTTTATCTATTTTCTAGGATCTCATTTAAAAGTTTGTGGAAAGCTAGAAAGGAGTTTGTTCACTTGAATTAATTTTTGGACTTTATTTGAGGTAAGTAATCTTACTATTGGAACTGCCTTTGTGCCGGACGATAATATTAAGGAAAATTTTGTTGGTTTTGAGATTGAATGAAATGTTTAGAAATAATATATGAGCATGTGATAATATGTTTGAAATATGTTATATGTATGAGCATGATTAAAATTTTTACGAGGTATATTAACAGAACGATTGAGCTTGGGCCTAAATTATGGGATAAGTGACACTACCATTGAAATTCCATAACGCTAGACAAAAATTAGATATATGTTCATGTACATATTTTCATGAGATTTATTTTTTTGAAACTATGAATGAATGTCGTGTGATTTATGATGAAATTTTGAATTATCCATTATGTGAATGTTTTCAAGGAGTCTAGTAGTGTATGAAAGAGATGCACTAGGGTCGATTCATTTTTACAAGATTACACATGCTTGTCTAGATTGATCTGCATGATATTATTTACACGATTTTATAGGACTCATGAATAGGTAAATTTTACATGTAATATAATCTTGGATGCAATCTCTTTTCTTTTCCAATATTTGATTTATTTGAGTGCATGAAAGTGATGCATGTCTAGTGGCACTAGTGTGTGAAAGAGATGTACTAGGGCCTGTATGTATGAAAGTGATACATACCTAGAAGGGGTTGAGGAGTATGAAAGAGGTGCACGCTCAATAGGTTATGTGTATACGAAAGAGGTGTATACATAACTATGTGTACGAAAGAGGTGCACATCCCTGCAGTTATAGAGAAGACTTGGGTGTATGAAAGTGATGCATTCTCAGAAGGTTCAATGTATATGAAAGAGATATACATCAGACTTGATGTGTGTGAAAGTGACGCACGTCTAAGGGAAAGGTAAAAGAGTGAGCCAGTTAATAGAAATCTTCAGGTTCCACTAGTACAGAGTTTCATTTCACGTAGCATTTATTGGACATAAATGCTTAGTCTGCCCCAGGTAGTGGGGTTACTTACTGAGTATTTTATACTCACTCTTTCTCATGTTTATTTTCAGGTAAGGGTAAGAGCATGTCGGCAAATGACAAGTGGAATTCGTGGTCGAATCACTGAGACTAGTCTTGTGTTTCTGCTCATGTTTTTGGGATTTTTATGTTTTTGATTTCTAGTTTTGATATATGAACTCGAGGAATTGGTATTTGCGCTTTAGACTTTTAAGGAAGTTTTCTAGTTTTGTTTTATGGCTTTATGGGTACCTTGCTATTTGAATTTGAATTATTTATTTTTTAATGAAATTAATTATTTTTTCATCTTTTATTTGGTTTTTACTAATTTATGAAAAGATATCAAATTTGAATTTCATGCATGCATGTCTATAGTAACGACCTAGCTTAAGTCCTCGGGAGTCGAGTTGTTACAGTCATGATGTCGAATGCTAATGTTAGTACAAGAAAATGGGAATGAAATGAATATAATTCTATTCAGACACTTACTGATGCGCACTCGAACACTTTACTTGCAATGTGGTTTGTAGTGTAGATCGGACAAAAGTCCATCTCATCATACGAGGAATTCCGTTTCTATTTACTTTGATTACAACGACTCTATTTGTCTTTGATAGTGTCTCATATATTAAAACCTGTGTAACTTTTGTAGTGAAGAGTGTGAGAATCATGCAATTGGTTAATTGAAATACATCATAATAGTAATCTAAGTACCTGAAAGGCAAGTGGAAACCTGGGAATGCTGAACTTTATGATATAGGACAGGTTAGCTGCATTATTGTCCCAATACATCTTTGCTTTCCTGACTAATGCTCTCTATAAACCTCTTAGTGTCTTTTCCCATAAGATGGTCCCCTAGTTCATGCTATTGAAACGACAGATATTGTCGACATCAACGAACAATATTGAATCAACAGAAGTATGTTTGTCTTTTCCTATCATCGTAAGCTCTGTGTAGTATACGAGAAAAACTTTTACAGCATCCTCAACATTGTTAAACTCCATTTTGGATACTCTTTCTCCAAATCAAATACAGTCAGTGTGCCACGACCGGGGAAGTACCTATCTTTTAAACGATTACCTTTAGTCATCGGTGTGGTACTACATTGATAGAAGGTCACAATCCTGTTGTCAATAGGAATTTTGGCTTGTCAAAAGTTAGAAACATTCCTCTAATATTACATGTAATGCAATCTTCTCGGCAATGAACGACCTCCCATAGTAAAGCCTCGTATACACCACTGTTGAAAATGATATTCAGGACAATACAACAACCAAATACTGTTCTTCTAAAAGCATCGAGCTACGCTTGACTGAGTTTTCTCTTGATAGCTACATTTGCGATCATTATATGGGATAAACATGTATATTGTGTTGGAAACCATCCGATCGGAGGAATCTTGTATTGAGGCTCTGTCGTATGTTATCTGGAAGTTGTCAATTTCATGAAAAAAATCAGTAAGCAAGCAAGAAAATTCACATAATTTCATCCATTTTCTGTTACTGGCTCTATTGTTGATATCAACTTATCAACCTACCGATTTACAGATATCAACTTATTGATATTAAACGAGAGGGACATGATAAAACGTCAAACAACATCCATATCGACGGACGAGCAGGAAAACGATATTATTGTTAAAAATATAATCAGATCATAAAAAATCAGGTCATGTCGATAATAGTGATTATAAACAAAGAGATTAATGACTGGTCAATTATGAACATGTTAATACCGCTTATTATATTGAGGTTGATGCCCTAAATCTCGTAAGGGTCTTGTAGTTTGTAATTGTATTGTATAAACATTTTGTTTATTTAATAAAATATGAGATGTTTTATTTGACATTTAGTAGCATTAAACCCACAAACCAATAAACTAGCATCCAATGTTATCATCTGTAGCTTAAACATGTATGTAAAAATTGAAGGAAATCAAACATGAGGATTTCCATGAGCAAAGGAAGAAATTGTTCCAAATTCCATTTGAGTGAACACAATCAATTACAGTCTAAGAACGAAAACTAATAGGTCATGCACAACAAGAAATTATAGCATGCTTTAAGATGATACAAGGGATAGAGGATGCATACCTTTGAATAAACCATTCTTCACGAATCCCTCGATTAGTCTCAGATGCGTCCAACAACAATTCTCGAATGCAACGAACAGCCAACAGCTCCTCGAACCTAATCGAGTCTCACTCGATTCATGAACTGAGTGAGGACACCACCACAATGGTTACCTTGGTATTCTCGGTGTGAGAATTCAGGAGTTGTGGGCTCTGTATGATCTTGGCTTGAGGAACAGACTGGAGAACAACAATCGTGTAGACGATCAAGCAAGTGGGAGATAGGATGTTGTCTATCGTATAAACAATGTGCCCAATCGTTTAGTCAATGGCAGCCTATCGCATAGACTTAGCCACGCAATCATGTAGCTACGATCAGCTGAATGACTATCGTATAGTCAAAGCTCCATGATCGTTTAGTCTCTACACAACAATCGCTTAGTGAAACACTTTCACTTGATAGCTTATCTGTGAGTTCTTTCCGAATTGAGTAACTCTCTCATTTTAGGAAAACAATTTTCCTTTTATCTCACGGTTACCATAAAACCACCAATAACCTCCCACTCAATTGGTTATTAGAGAAAAAGAAGTTAATTATCACATAATTAAATTATTATAAATAAATATGATAACCAACTTATCATATTATATTTATAACATATAGTTTTAATATTTATCTCATGAAACATGTAAACCATAGTTCTTTTTCTATTTTATGGTACTTAATGTAAATCATATTTACATTAATTCCCCCACTTGATGTATCTCATACATCACACCAATTACATCATATATAATTGAATTTTCTCTTGTTAATTTGAATACTTCAAACTAACCCCAAGAATTGATTCTCAATTTGAATCCATTGAGCTACCAAGGGGACCTATAGCTTGAAGCACCAACGGTACGTGAATAACTGAATAAACTCTTTAGTTATGGGATCCACCATCCGTTAACTGTTGGACACTCCGTTAAAGACCGAAAACTGCACTCTCCTCACTACAGATATATTTCTGTGTCCATATCAACCAATCAACAATGTGATAACCCTTCAGAGATCGCTCGTAAGTACAGCTGGACCAATTTACGTTTTCCCCCTGTACTTACATCTAACTCCTTAAGTACCACTGATTCCTCTAATGAACAATAAATCATAGTCCTACTATGATTGGGTCCTCTCTTCCAAAGAGAGGATGTGGCCACTATGTTCAAGACCCGAAATCAATCTTTAAGGAAGCAATCTATCTATTTACCCCTACTTTGGGAAATGAGTGAATTCCATTTTGTGTAACTGAGTTTCCAGCTCCCCAATCAGATAAATCCCCAAAAAGGTAGGCTTGTTGAGTTAGAAATCTGGCAACTCTCACCCATACTAATCAAAGGACCACCCAAAGGCAAGAGTTTCCAAAATATTCAGGATTAAGTTCATGTCATCTATGGTCGTTTTAGTGAGATGTAAGTCTCAAGTATCAACGACGTTATATAAAGAAATGAATCATCTCATGGTTTGGTCTTATACAAACTTTTGTATAGGACACTCCCGTTCGCATGTCTCAACATGAATGGTCAAAATTAGACCATCTGTAGTAGTTCATAACAATGGTATACCTCTACAAAGTTGTCCGTATCCGTAGTGTCACGAGGATAAGGTAACCCTTCTTTATCCTTATACTACAAAACTTTTAGGTTATTACTTAAGGCATGATCCACTTGTATATGTCATATACATGCTTAAGTTTACATATAATAACCACAGATCTTGTTTATTGGATATGAGTAAATGCAAATAAAATCTCTTATTTTATCAATAACAATGTGTACAATGTTTACAAACTACGAGACTCCGGGAAAATTAAGACACCAACCCCAACAATCTCCCACTTGTTCTAATGCCTTGGGAGACTAATGTACAATACATGAAAAAATAAGTACAATATACAATTAAACTAGGGCATACTCTATACCTCAGTATCATCTCCCACTTGCCCTAAACAAGATGTCGCATGTCCCCTTGGCTCAGACTCTTTAGATGACCCTCGAACACTTTAGCCGTGAGAGTCTTTGTAAAAGGATCAGCAATGTTGTGCTCCAACGCGATTTTCGTGACTATCACATCACCGTGATGCACAATCTCTCTAATCAAATGATATTTTCGTTCTATATGCTTGCCTTTACGATGACTCCAAGGTTCCTTCGAATTTTCCACAACCCCGCTATTATCACAATAGAGAGTGATCGATAAAGACATATTTGGAACAACTTCCAAATCTGTAAGAAACTTCCTAAGCCAAACAACCTCTTTAGCAGCTTCACAAGCGGCTACGTATTCGACTTTTATAGTGGAGTTCGTGATGCATCCTTGCTTGATGCTTCGCCAAACTATAGCCCCTCCAATCAGAGTGAACACTAACCCTGATGTCGATTTATGAGAATCTCTATCAGTCTGAAAGTCAGAGTCTGTGTATCCTGTAAGGATCAAATCCTTATCTCCACACACAAGCATGTAGTCCCTCGTTCTTCGAAGATACTTGAGGATCATTTTGACCATTGTCCAGTGATCCAATCTTGGATTGGACTGATAACGATTGACAATCCCTACTGTATAGAAAATGTCAGGTCTAGTACCTAACGTTGCATACATTAAGCTTCCAACAACTGAAGCATAGAGAATCCATCTCATTTCCTTAACCTCTTGAGGTGTCTTAGGATATTGATCCTTAGACAGAAAAATTTCATGCCTGAAGGGTAATAAACCCCTCTTGGAATCCTGCATCCTGTACCTGATCAACATTTGATCGATGTACGATGCCTGAAACAAGGCTAACCTCTTGGTCTTACGATCCTGAATGATCTGGATCCTTAAAACATACTACGCCTCTCCCAAATCTTTCATTTGGAATTGGGTGGCTAGCCACTATTTAATGTCAGTTAGAAAACCTACATCATTCTCAATGAGTAAGATATCATCCACATACAGTACCAGGAAAGCTACTAAGCTGTTGATGATTTCCTTGTAAACACAAGGCTCATCAATGTTTTGATCAAAGCCAAACAATTTAATCGCACTGTCAAATCTAATGTTCCACGATCTAGACGCTTGTTTTAGCCCATAAATGGACCTATTAAGCTTGCAAACTCTTTGCTCTTGATCTGGAACAATGAACCCCTCTAGTTGAGCCACGTACATGGTTTCCTCAAGATTACCATTCAGAAAGGCAGTCTTGACGTCCATTTGCCATATCTCATAATCATAAAATGTGGCTATGGACAGGAGTATCTTGATAGACTTCAACATGACAACAGGTGAGAAAGTTTTCTCATAGTCCACTCCCTCAATCTGGGTATTACCCTTTACCACGAGTCTAGTCTTAAAGGTTTACACCTTTCCATTTACACTTTGTTTTCTCTTATAGATCCACTTACACCCTATAGGTTTTATCCCATCAGGCTGATCCACAAGTTCCCAAACTTTATTGAAGTACATAGATTCCATTTCCTGGTTCATGGCCTTAATCCACTCATCTTTGTCAACATCCTCCATTGCTTGCTTATAAGATAATGGATCCTTGACCCTATCATCAGAAATGATGTTTTAGGCTTCAGTTAAACCCATGTAGTGATCCGGTGGGTTCATAACCCTCCCACTACGTCGAGGCAATCTCAACTTTTGAGATGGTTGACTAGATGAACCAACATCAACAACTCTTGTTGATTTCTCAGTCTGTTCAACAACTCTTGTTGAACCCTCAGTAATCTCACTAGAAATCTCATGTAAAATAAGCTTACTTCGTGGTTTATGATCCCTGATGTAGTCTTCTTCCAAGAAGATAGCATTTGTTGATACAAACACTTTGTTCTCACTCGGATCATAGAAGTATCCACCCCCTCATTTCCTTAAGGTAGCCTACAAAGAGGAAAAATTTCGAATGCGATTCCAACTTCTTTGGGTTAGCCACAAGTACGTGGGCCAGACATCCCCAAATCCTGAAGTGGCGTAAACTACTTTTACGACCTCTCCACAACTCAAAAGGTATTTCAGAAACACTTTTCGAGGGAACGTTGTTCAAAATCACCAAAACATGTATGGAAGATAAGCATAACTCATCATAGACCGAACCATGTCCAAAAGGTTCTGTTTCTCCTTTCTAATACACCATTCTACTGAGGTATATCTGGGGTCAAGAGTCGGGACGTAATTCCATGTTCTATCATATAGTTCTTGAATTTGAGGTCCATATACTCTCCACCACGATCAGATCGTAATATTTTTATCTTCTTACCCAACAATTTTTCAACTACAGTCTTATATGTCTTGAACTTGTCAAGGGCTTCAGTCTTACGTTGCATTAGGTAGAGATACCCGTACCTTGAATAATCATCTATGAAAGAGATGAAATGTTCATACCCACCTCGAGCTCTAACACTCATTGGACCACAAAGGTCTGAATGCATAAGCTCCAAAGCTTCCTTGGCTCTATAACCTTTTCCAGTAAAAGATCGTTTGGTCATCTTGCCTTCAAGGCATGATTCACATACTGGCAAGGAGTTTTCTTCTAAACTCTTTAGAAGTCCACATTTCACCAGCTACTCAATCCTATTGAGGTTGATGTGACCTAATCTTAGATGCCAAAAATGGGCGTTTTCTTTAGGAGAAACCTTTGGTCTTTTTGTTGTTCTAGTTGTACTGAACATTTCAGTATTAAGCAAAGCTTTTATGACTAACGACCTTAGTACATATAAGTTATTTTCCATTGAACCAAAACGAATCTCCATACCATTCTTGAAAATAAACACTTTACGTTTAGAAAAAGAGATGGTATAACCTTGTTCAATGAGGCAAGAAACCGAAATTAAGTTCCTCTTAATATGAGGAACTACAAAAACATTATCCAATAACAGATAACGTTTCTTGTCCAATAATAACTCCAGCCTGCCTACAGCAATAGTTGAAACAACCTCACCAATACCGATTCGAAGAGTCAACTCTCCCTGTAGTAACGTTTTCCAAGAACTAAATCCTTGGTAAAAAGAATTGACGTGATTAGTAGCACCTAAATCAAGGATCTAGGCAGAATCATCATTTTCTACCCAACACGTCTCTAAGACCAATTAATCTACCTAACACGTCTCTAAGACCAATTAATCACATTTACTGTCTTTAGACTTCTTCCTCTTCTGGAGAGTATGAGATCAGTATCAGAACCTAAATAATCTCCAAGTTCCAGTTCAGAGAACACTTCTCGTTGATGAACTTCATCAAAGTCAACAACATTTGCTTTCTCTAACTGGAGGTTATCTTGGGAATTGACACTACTGGTTTCTTTGTCATCCATTCCTTTGTCCTAAAAAAGTAAGAACTGACATTCAAACAATTCTTACAACGAGTCCATGATCTCACGTACGATGACCATGTTCTCAACACTTTTGGCCAAAGCATCAGGTTTGCTAGCCAAAATGTGAAGTCGGGTTAACGAGTTAGTCTTCATCCACACCTCATATGCATTACGAACACTTCGTGGTACATCAAGGGTCGAGACTTGAGGACACTCCTCAACCATGACAAACTCGAGGTCGTTTACTATGAAATATGTTTTAACGGACTCTTTCCACTGTATGTAATCGGTCAAACTAGAGACATTTAGCGAAAAATCATTCATGTTGCTGAAAAAACAAACACATTGACCTACATTAGATTTTAGAAAATACTTTATGAAAAACAAAATCCAATACGGTTTAGCAAAACTGAAATGAACCCCCTGTGACATCTAGTTTCGCAATGACGCTTCAAAGGTTTAGGACAAAAGCCACCGAAGGGTAGTCAATTTATCCCTCTTCTGAATTGAGACATTCTCAACCAGTCATTAATACCAGAACAACTCTTGCTCCTATAACGACTAACCATAATTGATTTGGTCAAGAAAACATTAACTTGCTTAACAAATTTTCGTAAGTGTGACTCGTCATTTTAGGCCCTAGAGTTCCGCCTCAAGCAGTCAATTTGAAGGGAAAAAATTTGATTGGGAGCAAAAACTAAAGTAACCCTATCCATTTCTGGAGTTCACCTTGATATTGACCAACTACACAAAATCCATCTGAATGGGGATGCTCCCAGAGCGCCACGAGATAGTGCAAGAAGATCTCACAGTGCGAACCAATAAAGTGGACTATAGGACGTGTGGACACACATCTTTCACCCAGTTACTATAAATACTCTCTCCGCCCACCTTGATATTGACTAATGTAAACACCATCCGAAGGGGGATGCTCCCAGGGCACCATGAAGCCAAGCATGAATCTCACGGCGTGAACATTCAGGGAGAAACGTGAGTGGAATCATTGTCATATATATCTCTTCCTCCCACTAAGTATTTTATAACCTAGTTTTAGTTTACTTAGAAAAAAATGGCTAAGAATTTTGAATAAGTGACTTTTTAGGTTTTCTCAAGAGTAACTTTTACCTTGGAAAGTTGAAACAACTTTTGATAATCATCCATTAAACTCTTTAAAAAATTCTTTGATCAACTGTCGCATACTTGCAGAAAATCTATCTAATTCACCTTTCCAGGTAGGGGTGTTTCGTTTTCGTCAGCTTAAGTACCCCAACCTAGACAGAACCGGCCTTAGACAAAAGGTCCCTTATAGATAGATCTAATACAATGTTAATCTTTTATGGCAATCAATTTAATCCTATTAAACTGATTCAAAAGATTAAACTTAGGTATCTAATTGTATTAGAACCTTGAACTTAGGTCTATCTCAATCCAATTTTAAAATCCTTTTAAAACATGAGTTCGCCTAAGTTCGCATGCAACCCTTTCTTATCGATTTTAGTTCTAATTTCCATTATAACACTTATAACTGGAAACAACTAAAACCAACACAATGCGAAGCTACACATACAAGACATCTATAACTCTTATAAACGACCTAAATGTCATGCTCCATGTATTGTTCATTTGTTGCTACTTTTATATAACACTTATACTACCAAGCAATGAACCAAGCAAACATGCTTCCATTCACCCTTATACTATAACTTTTATAATATAAAGATGATGCATGAATATGCTTACTGCATGCATAAATATAACTCCTATATTTCATGATGTATGCGCATGCTCACTTGTAATTTCATCATGCCAGAAGCTGTATTATAACACTTATAATATAAGATGCATGAATCAAATGCATAACCTAAGGTGGGTTTCAAAACTATATGTCATACACTGTGGCATATAAACAACATACATCTCATGTATATTAAATAAAAGTTGATGAATTGGGATAATTAGCCTCAAATCCTAAAAAAGCTAAGCTAACTATTACAAAGAGCAATGAGTCTCTGGTTCAAATAGGCGAACTGAATCTTGAACCGTCCGGGGGAAGAAACGCCTCTCCTTGATCGTGTACCAACCTCATGTGATCGCCTACATGAGAGAGTAAACACTTTACTCATTTACCAACACTTCTTGAGCTTAAACGATCGTTTAGCAACAATCGTGTACCTTTGACTATGTGATGAAGCATGAGGTATGCGATTGTGCAGTGCGCATAGTGCAATGCAAGCCTTAAGCAATCAACTAAACGACAATGATACGGTGAAGCATAATCGTCTAAATGATCCTTGAGCAAGCATGAGGTATTGTATACTGTGTGATTGTGTATTTAGTGACTATGCGATGAAGCATGCTAACTACACGATCGTTTAGTGTGCGCACCTTTTATTAATGATGAGCATGAAATGCTCTACGCGATCATTTACCTCCAGCGTCCACTCAATCAAGCAACCAATGCTACGCGATAGAATAAATGCTTTTCCCCTAGCTAAACGATCATTTAGTAAATACTACACGATCGCATAGAACTTTTTTACTCGATCATTTAGCCAAATCCCAACGATCGTTTACCTTAAGCTACACGATACGATCAACCTTTGGTCTTCTTCCTCAATGAGAACCGTATCTCCATGCTTCAAAACTCATCATAAACGACTCAACAAACTTAAACACATTGAATATAGACTCGATTGCTTGTTAATTATGCCCAAAAACATAGGGGTCCTTACAAATTAACATTTTGTAATTTTAAAGAAAGCTTTAAACAAAGGCAATTAACCCATAAACATTCATCAACATCCATCCACAAACGTATTTAACACTTAACTGCAATGCAAAAACTTAAAACCCACCACAACTGTAAAAGAAGTTCAATATAGAAATGGTATTTGGAATATTAGAACAACCTAGCTCTGATACCAATTGAAGGAAATCAAGTATGAGGATTTTCATGAGTAGCGGAAGAGATCTTTCCAAATTCCATTTGAGTGATCACAATCAATTACAGTCTAAGAACGAAAACTAGCAGGTCATGCACAACAAAGAAATTATAGCATGCTTTAAGCTGATACAAGGGATAGAGGATGCATACCTTTGAATAAACCATTCTTCGCGAATCCCTCGATCAGTCTCAAATGCGTCCAACAACAATTCTCGAACGCAACGAATAGCCAACAGCTCCTCAAACCCAATCGAGTCACACTCGATTCACGAACTGAGTGAAGACACCACCACAATGGTTACCTTGGTATTCTCGGTGTGAAAATCCAGGAGTTGTGGACTCTGTATGATCTTGGCTTGAGGAAGAGACTAGAGGACAACAATCGTGTAGACAATCGAGTAAGTGGGAGATAGGATGTTGGTTATCGTATAGACGATGTGCTCGATCGTTTAGTCAGTGGCAGCCTATCGTATAGACTTAGCCACGCGATCGTGTAGATACGATCAGCTGAATGACTATCATATAGTCAAAGCCCCATGATCGTTTAGTCTTTGCACAACAATCGCTTAGTGAAAAACTTTCACTTGATAGCTTATCCGTGAGTTCTTTTCGAATTGAGTAACTCTCTCATTTTAGGAAAACAAATTTTCTTTTATCTCACGGTTACCATAAAACCACCAATAACCTCCCACTCAATTGGTTATTAGAGAAAAAGAAGCTAATTATCACATAATTAATTTATTATAAATAAATATGATAACCAACATATCATATTATATTTATAACATATAGTTTTAATATTTCATCTCATGAAACATATAAACCATAGTTCTTTTTCTATTTTATGGTATTTATTATAATCATATTTACATTAATTCCTCCACTCGATGTATCTCATACATCACACCAATTATATCATATATAATTGAATTTTTTCTTGTTAATTTGAACACTTCAAACTAACCACAAGAATTGATTCTCAACTTGAATTCATTGAGCTACCAAGGGGACCTTATGGACCTATAGCTTGAAGCTCCAACGGTACGTGAATAACTGACTAAACTCTTTAGTCATAGGATCCACCATCCGTTAATTGTCGGACACTCCATTAAAGACCGACAATTGTACTCTTCTCACTACAGATATATTTCTGTATCCATATCAACCAATCAATAATGCGATAACCCTTCAGAGATCGCTCGTAAGTACAACTGGACCAATTTATGTTTTGCCTCTGTAGTTATATCTAACTCCTTATGTACCACTGATTCCTCGAATGAACAATAAGTCATAGTCCTACTATGACTGGGTTCTCTCTTCCAAAGAGAGGATGTGGCCACTACGTTCAAGACCCAGAATCAGCCCTTAAAGGAGAAATCTATCTATTTACCCCTGCTTCAGGAAATGAGTGAATTTCATCTTGTGTAACTAAGTTCTCAGCTCCTCAATCAGACAACTCCCTGAAAAGGTAAGCTTGTTGAGTTGGCAATCTGGCTACTCTCACCCATACTAATCAAAGGACCACCCTCAAAGGCAAGAGTTCCCAAAATATTCAGGATTAAGTTCATGAAACCTATGGTCGTTTTAGTGAGAAGTAAGTCTCAAGTATCAATGACGTTATATAAAGAGACAAATCATTTCGTGGTCCAGTCTTATACAAACTCTTTGTATAGAACACCCCCGCTCGCATGTCTCAACATGAATGGTCAAAATTAGACCATCTGTAGTAGTTCACAACAATGGTAAACCTCTATAAAGCGGGTCGAATCCGTAGTGTCACGAGGATAAGGTATCCCTCATTTATCCTTATACTACAGAACTTTTAGGTTATTACTTAAGGCAAGATCCACTTGTATATCTCATATACATGCTTAAGTTTACATACAATAACCACAGATCTTTGTTTATTGGATATGAGTAAATGCAAATAAAATCTCTTATTTTATCAATAACAATGTTTACAAACTACGATACTCCGGGAGAATTAAGACACCTATCCCAACAGAGACATACAGGTGGACCGTGTTTAAGTGAGAACCTAAATAGTCTGTAGTAGATGGATAAGGCTAGATACCGTATACTGGTGACACTACGAATATGTCCCGCTTGTAGATGTTACAATTATTGTAAAATTGCTACAAATGATCTGATCCTGATCATTCATGTGGAGACATGTGAGAAGGGGTATTCTATACAAAGGAGTTTGTAGAAGACCGAACCACGAAATGACTAGTCTTATTATATAACGCCGTTCGTAATTGAGACTAACATTTCACCAGAATGACCATAGGTGACATGACCCGAATCCTGAGTGAGTTGTGAACTCCTATCTATGAGGGTGGTTCTTTGATTTGTATGGGTGAGAATGGCCAGATGGTCGACTCAACAAGCCTACCATTTTAGGGATTCGACTGATTGAAGAGTTGGGAACATAGCTAACAAGACGGAATTAACTCCTTCCCCAAAGTGGAGGTAAGTAGATAGATTGCTCCCTTAAGGGTTAATTCTGGGGCTTGAACAATGTGGCGCCACACCCTCTCCTGGCCCGAGAGGTGTTTGGTCATAGTTGGACTGTGACTTATTATTCATTAGAGGGATCAATGGCCTAGGTGTATTTATGAGCAATTTGTGAAGGGTCATAGCACTATTGACTGGTTATATCCAAAGGACACATAAATATATCTATAGTGTGAAGTGTGCAATTGTCGATTTTTAGTGGAGTGCCCGAAAGTTAATGGATGTTGAATAATATAATTAAAGAGTTTAATTAATTATTCAAGTACCATTAGAGCTTTAAGCTACAGGTCCATCAGGTCATCTATTTAGCTCAACAGAGTTTAAATGAGAATCATTTTGGATTATTTTGAATTGTTCAAATTAATTGAGGAAATTAATTATATGTGATATAATTAATTTAATGACAAAATATATTTTTAAAATATTCAAAATATTCAAAATAAAAAATAAAAACAAGTGTTTTAGAACAAGTTTTTCTTTTTGGTTTTCAAAACTTGATCTGGCCCTTGAAAACAATTCTAACAAATAAATCAATAGATGAATGAAAGTAATAGTATAGGCTTAATTTTAAAAAATCAAATGGTTGTCAAATGGGATCGTGGTTTTTACAAACTTGATTTCGTTTTTGAAATTTGATTTAGAATTCAAATATGTTTTTAAATAAGATGAAAAGCTTGTCCAAAAAAATGGTGGGGGACAAACATAAATTTCAAGCGAAAAACAAATCGATCATCTAATTATTTACTCTTGTACTAATTTATTATCATAATTTTGTTCTCTGAACTTTGAAGTTTGTATCTATTTGATCACTGGACGTTCAGAATTACAAATTTAGTTTATAAGCTTTTGAATGTTAGGTCCACTAGAGGTAAAATTGAAAGTTTAGAATTTCATTAGACATAAAATTCAAATTTATATCTCATAAACTAATTATTTTTTAAAATTTGAATTTTTCTAAAGTCAAATAGACACAAAATTGAAAATTTTAAAACTTAGTATACATTTATAAAAGTTTAGAAACGAAATGAAACACGTAAAAAGAATTAAATTTGTAATTTAATTTTAAAAAAAATATTTTATTTATTTGAATATTTTATTTTGAACAAATAATAGAAAAGTTTGAATGAATTTTATTATTATTTTTTTAAAAAAAAAATATTTTCAGGCAAGATTTCAATAATTTTAATAAGTGAAATTCCTAGAACTTAGAAGTGATTGCTACAATATCGTTTTCACTCCTAATATGCAAAAATAAATATTAAAAATAGTGTACTAAAAAATAGAGAAAATATAAATAAAAAAATTATGCAGAAGAGATGGCTGAAAATTGAAGTTCTATTCTATCCAGTAGCTTCGAGAATGTGATCGATTTGTTTTCTTGCGTCTTATTTCCTCCCCCATCCTTTCTTGTGGGTAACCGCAACAGAGACACAGAAATATAGAATAATTCTTGGGAAAAACAAAACCGTTTGGATTCTCGTCCTATTTTAAGAAGTGTTTTTCGACGTAGAGTAATGAAAAGTGGTTTGGGTATAATAAAAATGTGCTAGGAGTTAACAACTTTCATAAAATTTATTGATAAATCTATAAAATAGAGAAATGAAAAGATGGTATTTTTTGATAAATATACTAGTGAATATAAAAGTCGAATTATTTAACACCAATTTATGAAAATAGTGGGCCAAACTCCCCTAGTGTCGATGATTAAATATTTGTCGACATATTAATATATTTGTAAATTGAATGGTTCAACATCAATATCAATATCCAAAATTTTTGAAATTGTAAAACATCAAATGATATTGTATATATGGTTTATATTTTCCATCGAAATCCCCAAATTTTGATTTGGGAAACTTTTGTTTTTCCCCCAATTTCGACGAAATTTCGAAAATATTTCGAGAATATTTTGATTCCCCTCATTTCGAAGAAATTTTGAGATTTCGGGAATTTTCTACCTTTTGAAAAAAATTTGATTTTTTTAATTAACTACATTAGCTCAGGTTTTTTAATTTATTGTCCTGATTACACACAATTTTATAATTTCACACGCCAATGTTATTTTCGACAGATGATTAAGCATCTGTTATGTGTTACTTTGTCTTATTTCTAACTTTTCTCAATTTTTATATTTATTTTCAACCAAAAACTTTCATTTTTCAATAATGAATTTGAAAAACCGCGACAAATAACATATAATTTATTTTTAACCTAATTCAAACTTTTTTCATTAAATCTTTACATCATTTCACCTTCAAATTGAATCGATGTGAGTTTTCTTTAACCATCCAAAACTTACATAATTTTCACATCATTTTACCTTAAAATATTCCTAAACTTTATATTATTTTGTAATTGTTTTCCATTTTTTTAAATTTATGCTCTTGCATCAACATTTTCATAGACATTTACAATAGACATCTAAATATTGTCTTACTTTATACAAATTGTGATTATAAATGGTCAATTATAGTCTAATTAAGCCACTATCAAAATTTCGTTAATTAGTCATAACAATTTCGATCAATCTTAATAATTTTTTTATGAAATTTCCATCGATATCGATATTTCCATCCACATTTTCACTATATCGGGACCTCAATATTTCTATCGACATCGATACTTTGAAACTTTGTTGTATATTCAGTTCAATAAAATATAAATTCTAGCAACATTATCTATCACTTATGACATGTATGAGAGCATTTTAAAATAATTAAAATCATATTTGTCATTTTCAACATCACTTCAAAAAATGCTTTTAATATTCAAAACTAATTTTAATAGTATGAAAGTTGCATTTATAAGTGTAAAATGAAACATTAGATTGATTTTAGATGATTAAACGTGTGTTTTTTAGTGATTTGAATATGTCAAAAGTGATTTTAATATTTTTAAAATTACGTCCAAACATGCACTTAATCTAAATAATTTTTATAAATTTTTTGACTTACATAAATATTCGTCGATATCTATATTTTAAAAATGATCTCTTTTTAGTATAGTTGTAGGGATGAGAAATCGAACCTTAAATTTGTTGGCTTTTTGGCCCTTAATCTCAAATTAATTAATTTTAATTAATTAATTAATCAATATTTTGATGATAACAAACTCAATTTTTAATTACTGAAAATCTTAGTGTTTTAATATGTCCATAGCGTAGAGGTTAGAACAACGATTCCAACACCTTTTGAATCACTCAAATTGGAGCTGAGACGATATAACCGAAACAAATCTATAGAGAAAATATTGTGGTGAATGACGTGGCATAACCAGACCATCTGCACGTAGACATGTGACAGCATATTAGTTGAATAGTGGATCATTAAGAGATTAACATATGATGGACTTTTGATTTTTGGATTGATTTAAAATTAAAAAAATTGAAATTTAAAAGAAATTTAAAAGAAAAATAACTTTAATATTATTTTATGTTTGTGTCTAACAGCTAGTTTTTTACACATGATATGTTTTTTATTTTTGGATTGATTTTAAAAAGAATGAATTTAAAAAGAAAATGAATTAAAAGAAAAATGAATTTAATATTATTTTATGTTTGTGTCTAACGGCTAGTTTTTGACACATGGTATGTTTTTTTATTTTTTGGATTAATTTTAAAAAGAAAATGAATTTCAAAAGAAAAAGAATTTAATATTATATTTTGTTTGTATTTAACGACTAGTTTAGTTTAAAATCTCCACAATTGATAACAAATTTTACATTTCATAATTCTCCAAAACTCAAAAGTTCCATTGTTGCTCTCTCTAAGTTTCCATTTTTTTCCATCTTATTCTTGAGAGAGTGTTATTGTATTGTGAGGATAAACTTGTTGAGTGCTTAAACGTGTAAATCCACTCTAGTGAGAGTTGTATTATGTTATTAAAAAATTTCAACATTTGTAACGGTTTGATCCTAAACCGTGGAAAGGATCGGGTTTGCTCTTGAACTCGTAAAAGAAGCGGTGGTGTAACGGTTGGGCTTTAATCCGTGAAAAAAGTTGGAAAGATTTTATTCAAATTTTCAAGAGGCACTTTGGGAGTGAAGTAGGTCGAGTTTGATCGAACCACTATAAAAATTACGGTGTCTTCTTCTCTAACTCTTTCCTTTTTATTTTTGCAATTAATTTTAAGCAATTTATTATATGTTTTAGTTTGTTCTTATTTATTTGCTAAAATTTGATAGAATTAAATTATCATATTTTTGTCATCTTATTTGTTGTATAAATTGAATTTTTCTTATTATTTATAAAAAGTGTATTAATTAGTTTAATTAGGTTAATTTAAAAAAAAGTTTAATTAAACCTTATTCACCCCTCTAGAATTGTCATATCAATCCAATAAAACCTCTATGGAGAAAGACTATTTGAGCTAAGTTCTCTTTCACACTAAATTATAATTACTATTTGATCAATTTTAATAACGATTAATTTTGAATAATTAAATTTAGATTTTACTGAAAATACAAGAACTTAATTAAGATTTATAAAAAAAGAATTGTGATCAAAATTTGATAATTGAAAGTACATCAACTGAAATAGAAGGTAAGTTAAAAGTAGACCGATGAAAATGATATTTTAAGGATAATGTCCAATTTCATGCTTTCCTCTTCCTTATACACTAAAAATAAAATTAATAAAATCAAACTATTTTGCTTTCCTCTTCCTTATACACTAAAATAAAATTAATAAAATTCAACTATTTTTTAAAAAACATCTTACCAGATGAAACATTTTTATCGGGTGCTAGCACGATAGTATGAAAAATGGGAGCACCCAAATTTTTTTCGTATTTCAATTTCCAAAAAAAGCAAAAATAATAATAAAATTCCACGTCAGCAGGTAGTGGATCAGCCAAAAAAAACCAACCAAGCGAAAGCAAGCTGAATACTACCACTGGTACAGAGTCTCACACAACGACCTCTCTCTCTCTCTCTCTCTCTATCCTCAATTCAATTCAGCCATTCCATTTCTCAAACTCTCTCTCTGTTTCATTCTTCCATGGAGGTCGTCTTCTCTTCCAAGCCTCAATCACTCACCTTCAATCCATGTCTTCCTCTCAATTCTTCTTCCTCCTTCTCCTACTCTCGCCTCCGCTTCGTCCGCCGTCAATTCCTTGGCTGTGGCCACAATCTCCGTCCTCCTGATGGCCTGCGCTCTCGACGAAGGTGCAGAAAGGTTGGCCTGCTTGTTCAGTCTCCCAGGTGCATTTTCCGAGCTACGTTCAGTTCGAATCCGGTTCTCATCGTTGTTGCTGTCGTTACTTTCTCCGCTGTCTCCTTCATCTACATGAACTTCAATAGGAGGAAGAAGAATGCGGTTGAGGTATGGTGGAAATATCGATTTAGACTTACTTTGTTATTGTTGTTTTCTTGTTCGCAATTTGGTACATGTTTCTTTTTTCTTCTTTTTCGTTGATGCATTAGGAAAATGAATGGACACTACTGTCAAGGTTCAAGAGAATGATTCTTGTTTTCTATCTCGACTCGCATTGATTCTTTCTTTTTAAGTCGTATTTTCTTGTAGGAGAGGTATAATTAGGATAATTCAGTTGATTGAGAGATAGATCAATGTAATAGCTGCAACCATGGCTGTGCAGTTGAAAATTTACTGAGGATTATATCGAACTCAAAGCAGCATTTCGCTGGGAAGCTAATTTATATTGTTGTTTGATGAACTTAACAGCACGTCACCGTTCCTAATATTTGATAATTGAGATATCTTTATTTGCAATTTATTGAATCCTTAATTTCATTTTTGGAAGATGCTTTTATTTATGTCATGGAATTTTTATAATATTTAGTCCATTAATTTTGGAGCACATCGTGGTATTTGAAGTCTCATGTATAAAATATGAATGTAAATTCACGTCTGGGATTTTCATGGGCTCAACAACTTCGTTCGTTTGATTGATTTATCTGTCATTGTATTGTGGAGATAACATCTTCTCTGGATCTTGTACCAATCACAGCGTTCCCAATCTCCAAAGCTTGCCTTATCTCAACTAGGTAGAGGCATCAACTGGTCTGTTGACGGTCAGATAATGGGCTTTAGGGATCACCATGGCGACTTTTTAGAGCAGAACATTGCCATAAAGGATAGAGCTGAAGAGAAAGGTTATTCTGTGGAAGAAGAGACTGTTCTGCAGCTTCAAAAATCTGGTCTATCACATGAGGCCAACATCACCGAAACATTGCAGCCATCTATTTCTGAAGTTACGACTTCTAAGGATAGCAATTCTCTGTTTTCAGATGACAGCGAAGCAACAGATCCTTCTCTTCTTTCTGATATATTCGAATCTGGCGTCCTGCAGCCTCTTATTTTTGCCAATGACATGACTGATTTAAAACTGAATGGATCTCATGTCAAATCCCACTCTGAATTGCCTGTTGTGGTTGATACAACTGAGCTTCCACCTGTTGCTGGTCCTTCATATAGTGTATATGATCAAGTGACTCAACATTTCAAAGCAGAGGGTGAGCTTCTAAAAGAGGAAAAATTAACTAGTTCCAACTCTCAAATTGAAGAACCAGGTAGAGAAGATATTTACATGTTCTATGAAGATACAAAGTCAAGTAATCAATCGGCAACTTCTTTGCATACTTCACATCTATACAACCAAAAATTTTCTTCAGTGATGATTAATGGTGTCTCTGGAGTAGCAGAATTAGTGTTAGAGGATTCTCTTCCAGTTGCAGGTAGTGGCTTCAAGAGGATCATGATAGTTTTACCTTGTTTCTTTGAATAGGCAGCAAATGTGATTTTCTTTCTTGTATGCCAACATTATTTCCTTAAAATCTTTTGCATCTCCTCATTCCATATTCCAGTTCAGTAGCGAATGTTTTTACAACTCAGGGTATGTTCAAAGGAAAGTACCTGATGCAAGATATAAGGAAGGTTCTTCAGGAAACATAAAAAAATCTGGAGGAGGCAACAATATTTCAAGACATGGGGAAAGAAAAGCACCCAGTCTGCATAAAGGAAAACTTGTGAATGGGTTACCCTATCCAAATGGGAAACATGTTCATTACAAAAATCTTCATGTAGATCAATATAAATCATATAATCAATGCCTGAAAGGTGGAAGGTAAGTTTGTTTCTCATTTTCATGTATTGTGCAGTCAATATTTCTCCTCTGCTGTATCATGTTGTTTGGTTGACGATTTATGTTAAAGTTAATTTTAAATGAATGAAAATAGGGGGGAAAAATATCTCCAGGACACCCCTCACTCCCCAATCATGGTAGAAGTCTGCATTGATTTGTGTTAAACTATTTCTGAAAATCGTTGTAACTTATTTCTTATTTGTGGTTTCTCAGGTTGCATGATTGTATCAAAATACTTCAAGATATGGAAAGAGAAGGCTTATTGGATATGAATAAGGTAAAATGTGTACAACCTTTTTACCATCAATTTCTTACGACTTCTCTGAATTACAACTAATTTAACGAGTTTTCCGGCTGTAGATTTATCATGGAAAGTTTTTCAATATTTGCAAGAGTAAAAAGGCTGTTCAGGAAGCTTTCCAGTACACCGCACTTATTCCAAACCCCACATTGAGTACATTTAATATGCTCATGTCTGTATGTGCAAGTTCTCAAGATTCTGACAGTAAGTTAATGTACTATTTACCATCATCTAACTCCTTCTGTCTGGAAACAATCTCAGTCTTTTACTATTTACAACCATCATTCTTTTAGGGTGCATAATTTATGCATTGTAAATTTAGGAGCTTTTCAAGTTGTGCGGCTTGTCCAGGAGGCTGGAATGAAAGCAGATTGCAAACTATACACTACTTTAATCTCAACATGTGGCAAAAGTGGAAAAGTGGATGCAATGTTTGAAGTATGGTTTCTTTCATTTTGGTTACCTGTTCTTAGGTTTCACTAATGCTTAGACTATCTCATTGGGATTTTCTTAATGTACTTTCAATACACATTTCTTACATGTAATGAAGCTTCGATTGATTTATTGATACGTCATCTTGAACAATTGAATTTGGTAAAAATGTTTTACCTCCTGTTATTTATTTATCCGTTTAACTTAATTATACTTGGAAAGAAAATATACTGAGTTTTTCATTACTTTTAACTATAACAGTTGAAGCATCCTTTGTTTTTCCTGTCAGTCTGAAATTCTGCTAGACATTTTTTTTTATAATTGGTTCATCTGACATTTAACTACTTCCTCTAGTACCTAACATCAATTTATTATTTATTTTTTACTTTTCCTTCTTCAAAATTACAGAACATGCTTTGAAATTATTTCTCCTCTTTCATTTGTTGAAAACTTGAATGAAAGGTTTTTATTTTTCAATATGAGGTTCCTGTTTTCATTGCATTGTCTGAGCTTATTGCTTCTAGGTATTTCACCGAATGGTTAATGCTGGAGTGGAACCTAATGTTCACACATATGGGGCACTTATTGATGGTTGTGCAAGAGCAGGTCAAGTGGCAAAGGCATTTGGCGTCTATGGAATAATGAGGTCAAAGGTATGACCACAATCTAGCCCTTCCTTTTTTCCTCATTTTATCTGGGCTTATGTGTTACTTGTATATATGGATGTGCAAACAAGGGCATGCATCATATTCTGTCAAAAGGCTGAATGTTCAAGTTGTATTCTAACAATAATAAGAATTCTTGCTGATAAGATATTCTGTGCAGTAGAACGTGAAGCCAGACAGAGTTGTATTCAATGCACTTATCACTGCATGTGGTCAGTCGGGAGCGGTGGATCGTGCTTTTGATGTGCTGGCAGAAATGGGAGCTGAGTTACATCCAATAGAGCCTGATCATATTACAATTGGTGCTCTGATGAAGGCATGTGCAAATGCTGGTCAGGTATGTTTTCATTAAATCTGAAGGTTTCTTGCTGTCATTCATTTCTCCTCTCTCTCTCCAGTTAGGTCGTTGATGTGAGTTTTAAGAACAGAAAAATCATGCATTTCCTATAGGTTGATCGAGCAAGAGAAGTGTACAAGATGATCCATGATTATAAGATTAAGGGCACACCAGAGGTTTACACCATTGCTGTTAATTGTTGCAGTCAATCTTGCGATTGGGACTTTGCTTCCAATGTGTATCAAGAAATGACCAGGAAAGGAGTACAACCTGATGAGGTATGTTATTTTGATGGATTTAAGTACATCTTGTTTGGATCAAGGATGATTCAGAATAGAGACAATAAGTTAGGGTCTGGGTATCTTTCTTTTTGAATGTTTATTAAGAGTGGTTTCAGATTATTAAACAACTTGATCCGGCCATAACATGTGGGAAAGTTAAAAGAAAGAATTCTTTTAAGTTTTTGGACGGTCTTGTGTGTGTGCTGTTATATCAGCTGCTTTTTTATTCATACACGGGGGTGCTAATTCTCATATTTTATATTTCATGCAGATTTTTCTCAGTGCATTAATAGATGTTGCAGGCCATGCTGGTAAGCTGGATGCTGCCTTTGAAATCTTAGGAGAAGCCAAGACACTAGGGATACGTGTTGGCATTGTGTCATATAGTTCGTTGATGGGTGCCTGTAGCAATGTGCGTATGTTAAATGTGCTTAGTTCTTTGTTTTGTTGTGTTTAGATAGTCTGTATTGATTTTTATTATTTTTATAAATTTCTATGAAGTACTAAACATTACGAGTTCTATCCTGACTTCAAAAACTTCATTTTTAGGTTCTTACAATCATATTTTTTTCCAAATCTGATACTGGTTAGTGATATGAATGTACAAAGTGTATTTTGACGGAGTATGGCTCATCACTTGTAACTGTTTTTTCGAGGATCTCACGTTGGAAAAATGTAGAGAACTCACTATCTTTATGATATACATGATTACTCCTCTCATTACCAATTAGTTTTGAGATAGAACCCCATGCTTATCTTAATATGATATCAGAGCCCATGAACCCAAACGAGCATTTGGTCAAAAAAAGAAAACTGGGATCTGATAAAAAAATGATGAACACAAAGAGACACCATCTTAAAGGGACATGTTGAGGATCTCACATTAGAATAATAGAGATACATGGGGTTACTCCTCTCTTCGCCAATTGATTTTGAGATGGAAGTCCATGTTTATCTAATAGTTTTATTTATGGAAGCATCTGTGCTGTCTTGGCGCCAACGTATTTTAACTTAAGGCTCTTACTTTTCACCATGGAGTGAAATTGAGTATGGTTTTCTTTTATTTTGTGTGTGTGTGTGTTACAGAATTAAGTGTGACAATAAAAAAACTTCCCAATCATTGTTTCAGGCTAAAAACTGGCAGAAGGCGTTGGCACTGTATGAGGATCTCAAGTCTATGAAATTGAGGCTAACTGTATCAACTGTGAATGCACTAATAACTGCACTGTGTATGTCCCTTTTTTGCTACCTTCTATTCTCGATATTCTGATGGAAGTTAGTTATGATTTATCATTTTTAATCATAAGCCTCAGGTAATTACTTTTTCTGCTCTGGTATCCTAAAATAAAATCCTCTTTGTTAAAATAAATTTCTAGTTTTATTATATTTATGAAAAATATAGAAACTAAATGGTAATGAAGTTATAGTAGAACAAAATATTACAAGAGTGACAGAGGGACAAGAAATGTGTTTTTTTAACACGGTTTATGCATGAACAAAAAGTTCTCATGGGGAAGGAAATATCATGCTAGTTGGATAGAGAGGGGTAGGTGGTCAGAGGTGTAAACACCTGTAGAGTCTGCCAAAGTCATTACCATTCATCAACAGTGGCAGCTACGTCCTGAATTCAGTTTCACTTGAGCTTCTAGGAATGAATGGTATGTGACTCTAGGTAGACCAGGGAACTGGATTAGAGCGTAAGAAAACTATGAACTCAGTGATAAATGATGAATCTTTGTGATCCTCAGCCCAGTTTGAATCTAAAAGTGTTTTGAACTTGAGAAATTTGATTAGAACTTTTAGAATAAAAACTCAGAATTCAGTGTGCTCCATAGATATCAATAGAATCCATTTAACAATGATAAACCAGGTAAAAGCAGAGGCATGCTTTTACTGTGAAACTCTTCCTACAGCAGAAGAAGTGGCTAGTCTTACGAAGGTTAAGCTACATAATGCACCAACGATTCCCTGCAAGATCTAGCTTCCTCGACAGCAAACAACTTGGAGGAGTTGACTGTGGTCTTGGGAAGAGTGTCTTACATGGGTCTGCACTAGTCAGATCAAATCAAGATAGAATCTCATGAGCATATTTAATTGAGACACAAAAGTACTAGCTTTATTACATTGGACTTTCCAAGCTCATAAGTACCTCACGGAACCAAGATCAGTCATATCAGTTTGTGCAGTTGAGAAATAGTATCAATGTATGATTGGTCATTACGTGTGATTGTTATGTCATGAAGATGAACATATAAGGGAAGTTATTTCACCAACATTTCTCACAAATTGAGAGATTTGGTTTGAGAAGCAACAAAATCACGTCTTTACTTGAATGGGATTTGTTCTATAGGTTGTACAATTAAGTCCTTGAGTTCTAAGAAGCAACAAATCAAATGTCAATTAATGAGATGTGAAACATTCAATGCATATACACTTCAACTTCGCTGATTATAACTAACATTTGTCATATACAATTAAAATAATATGCATTGCCTCTATAAGATAACATTAGAATGTCACCTACAGGTGATGGGGAACAACTACAAATGGCTATGGATATTCTAACTGAAATGAAGGGATTAGGACTCTCCCCGAACAATATTACATACTCCATACTTACAGCAGCGAGTGAAAGGTAAATACAACTGGCTTCGTTTTGTATCAACAACATTAATTTAATCCTTATTCTCACTAGCATCCTTTTCTCAATTGTTTGTAGGAATGATGATTTAGAAATTGCCCTCATGCTCCTCTCTCAAGCCAAAGAGGACGGGATAGTGCCAACCTTAACTATGTATAGGTGCATAATTGGTAAGTCGATAGAATTCAATTGTCTACACCTGTTTTTTATCATTAAAGATACACGTCTTTTTTGTTTTATAATTTCCTAATTGTTACATATTGTCTGCTGACCAACTGTTTACAAATAACAATGCGTTTTTCTTTCAGATGGATTTTTCCTGTTTGTAAAGAAAACAACTTATCATGAATTTTAACTACTTCCGTCTCTGATTCTGATGCCCTACATTTCTGAGTTTCAAGAATATTTTCTGGCTTATATCTTTTGAAAAATTACTTTGAATTGGTTAGTTTTCTTTTCGCATTTTCAACTTATATTTAGTCTGATCTTTTCAAAGGCATGTATGTGCTTATGTAGAAATGTTCCTTCTGCCCTTGATAGATTACTCTTATCTCGAGTTAATTGGTTAGCCTTTTTATATTTTTGACTCTTCTGTAATCTAATCTTTTCAAAGGCATGTGCTTACGAAGAATTTCAGAACCCTCTGCCCTTGATAGACCACTTTTGTCACTTGACTCTAAACTGCCTCAAGTCGATAGTGAGTGGTATGAGTCTTCAACTTTTGAAATTCATTTACTAGGATTTTTTTTGTAGTTTACTGAAAATATCATGTAGAGTTCTTATTTAATCATTTTATGGTACTTTAATATTAACAATCATAAACCACTACCTATGATACTATAGTGTAACTTGTGAGATTATTCACCATTCAAAATATTTTTTCGTCAGGACAACACAGGCCTTAATGGTGTACCGGGAAATAATTGCAGCCGGAATTGTTCCAAGCATTGAAGTTTTATCTCAAGTTTTGGGGTGCTTGCAGATTCCTTATGATCCCGTCTTAAAAAGTAGACTTATAGAAAACATAGGAGTAAGTGTTGACTCATCAAGATCTTCAAATCTCTGCTCCTTGATAGATGGCTTTGGTGAATATGACCCTCGCGCATTTTCACTGTTGGAGGTCTGTGCAAATATGAAGCTGGTTCCATAATCTTACTGAAAAATTTCAAATTCTTAAATCGTTTGAAAGATCTGATTTTCTTTTTATATTTACCCCCAACAAAATATAGGAAGCTGCTTCACTTGGAGTTGCTCCATTTGTATCCCTCAAAGGAAATCCTATTGTTGTAGACGTCAAGGAGTTGCACATTCATACAGCTGAGGTAACATTTTTTTTCACCTAGCAAAATTGGAGCTAACAGACTAATAGTTATGATTTAATTGCGAGATAATCGACACTTCATGTATTGTACGATGTTGATGAAATTACTAATTCAATGATGTGTTCCGAAATTATTTAACCTTTTGGAATCGGTACTGACTAGATATAATTATACTTAGCTGTATTTAACTTTGTGTTAGGACTTAGGAATGAACTAATTCTCGCATTGTAAAAAGTAACATTTTAATTTTGAAATTTCTTTTGAGTACAATAACTGGGGATTGGGATCAAATCTCAAATTTCAAAGAGGAAGATCATGCCAATTACCATTGAGCTAAGTTCACTTTGGCGGAGAATAACTACCTCTTGTCTCTCCTATTCCTTTGAACCCTTCTTTCACAAGTTTTCCATTCTCTTGCTTGCTTTTCTTTGTTGATTCAATTGGTCCTTTTCTGCTCGTTAAAAGACATTATTCTGTGTCCAACAATGAAAGGATGTTAACAAGCTATGCTCTGGATTAAATCAGTATTGGTGATCCTCTCAGTTTTATCTTTCCGTTTGCTTCCACTAGTCATGACCAACACAAACTTTTGAGTAGAATGTGTTCAACGTGTGTGAAAAGCAATTCACAAATCGTCTCATACTTGACTGAAATTGTTATTCAAATCCTGCCAGGTTTACCTCTTGACAGTTTTGAAAGGTCTCAAACATCGGCTTGCCGCTGGTAAATGACATACGCATTTTTGTCTTTTATCTTCTAATTACTAATGCACACATTTATTATTTGCTGTTGTTTTACAATCATGCGAACTCTTTCATATTGTTTTCAACTTCTTTGATGAGATTGTTACAAACTTGAAGGATTTTTAACCACTTCGATTCTTCTTAGTATTACTGGCCATCAAATGAGAAAAAACAAAAATCATAACGTGGAGGCTAAATTTGAACATATCCTTTGAAGGATTCCACGCGCCTCACAACCCCCCCCCCCCCCCAAAAAAAAAAGAGGACTCATCCGACTTATAATAGTTAACTATTCAACTACATTTTTGTGGGACCACGATACTTTGTAAAATTGAAATTCAACTAAATGAAACATCGACTTAAAAGGAAAGTTATTATTATTATTTTGGAAAATGAGATTTTCTCAACACTTCTTGGTGATGAGGGACGGCTAATAGTTTTGTATTCTGATTAAATTTCTTTCCTTCAGGTTCAAGGTTACCAAACATAATGATCTTACTGCCGAATGAGACGACACAAATTCTCTCTCCAAAGGGGGAGAAGACCATTAACCTTGCGGGAAGGTGAAAAGATCGAAACTTACGAAATCAAACTTGGTTTCTTTTGCTTCCTTATTTTACATTCTGATAGTATGCAACTTAACAATCTTCACACCTAAGCAGAAGTCTCAGCTTGTTAAGATATTGGGGTGACTTTTTTCTCCACACATTGAAATGATCATATTATTAATCTCAATGCTTCAAGGGTTCCTCTATTCGAGATCTGAATAGGAATTGAGAGAGTTTCATTGTTTCCTTCTAATTGCTCTCGTTTTTGTACTTTTGTTTCTTCTCCATATCCAGTTTTCAGTTGTTTCTTTTGATTGGCATATGTGTACTTTGGAGCATTAGTCTCTTTTCATTTCCTTAACGAAAAATTCAGTATCCATTTTTCAAAAAAAAAAAAAACAAAAAAAAAAAACAAAAAATAACCTGAATACAATGGTCTTACAGGGTTGGACAAGCAGTCGCGGCATTGTTGAGAAGACTTGGACTTCCATACCAGGGAAATGGATCAAGTGGAAAAATCAGAATAAATGGTTTGGCCTTGAGAAGATGGTTACAACCGAAACTTTCCGATTCTCTAAGTGGAAAACCAGGAGAGTTTAGCTCATTTCAGTCACGTCTAAGAAAAGGAATAAGCCATCAGCAGCGTAATATTCGCATGGGGAACCTATCATTGGATTAAAGAGGTAATGCAAAAACATTAAGGCAATTTAGGAATGTCGGATGCATTTTGCTACCATAAGCAGATGATCAGAACTGTTGAAACCAGTGACCTTCCACACCATTTTAATCCAACCCGCTGCGTTTTTAAAACTTCCTCGTAAATGTTAGAATAAGTAGGCTATCGGTTCTCTCAATGGCAATGCTAGTTGAGGGGGACATATGATGCGGTATAGAGCTTTCGGTTTCGTGGCAAATTCATGGGAAGAGAGGAGCAATTTGCAGAGCTGTCGTGAATCGATCTTTTACTAGAAAATATTTCTGGTCAAGAAGTTCATCACCAAAGTTGGTAGTCCAATTACGTGAATAAATCTTCCCTTGCTGCCCTTTACTGAGGTAATTTATGTTATATATACAAAATGGTTGTCAAATTTTGTAATGCAAAAACATATGACGACTTTATAAATTCATCCTTCTTTCCTTTTATTTTTGGAATGAGATGTAAAAATGTAAACTATTACCAAAAATTTATTGATTCATGAGTTTGTTCACTCAAACTGCTGAATCCAGAGAAGAAATCCGGGTATGTTTCTTGCCTCTTTCGACGTAATTATTAGTTCAATGAAAGCCAAACCTATTATTGACTCATCGACGGATAGGTCATATTGGATGAACATCGTTTATTTTCTTGTTGCTGTCAAATTACTCTCTTGGATTAAATTTGCTATCAAATTACGTCCCGTTTTCGTTTTCTGTTTTCTATTTTCCATGCTTTGTTTCTTGTTTTCTGTTTCATGTTTCTTTCTTTTGAGAATCAGAAACATACATATGTTTTATAACTATTCATGTTTTCATTTCTTAAAAAAAAAAAAATAGAAACAAAAACTTGTTTAATAATTATTTCTTGATTCTTGTTTCTTGTTTTTTTTTTTAACAATATAATATAAAAAGAGAAGATATGTCATTCATCAAACATCGAAAAAGATATTAAAAGATATTATCAAAAGTTTGTCATCTAATACAAGTAAGTCCCACTGAAAACTAAATATAATAACAAATTGTATCCTATTCTTCATATGTTGCCCAAATTTGAACGGCATTATCAAACTTGAGCCATTTGTCTTAAATGATGTCAAGTCAAATCCAACTTAATTATATTATTATGTAATTGTCGTGGTTGTAAAATATTAAAGTTAAGCTAAATGAATGTCTTAGTCGACAAAATTTTTATATATGGTAAAAGTTTACTCTATTTCAGATATACTAAAATATTATAATTAAGATGATATATAATCATGCATATTGCAAAATTTAATAATTAAGTTGAAATATATATATATATATATATATAAATTAGTGTACATATTGAAAATTAGAGTAATATATAAATCTAAATATGGGAGAATTTTACATCTTAAAATTAAAATAAAAATATAAATAACAAAATTATTTTTGTAAACAGCAAAATTAATAAAGAAAATAAATAAAATATAAGAGATGGAAATAAATATAAAAAACAAAGAATAAATTAAAGTGCATTGAGAGTTGAAATCTGAAATATAAAAAAATTAACATACATATTGAAAACTAAAATATAATCTAAATATTGGAGAATTTTAAAATTCAAAATTAAAATACAACATAAATATTGCAGTTTTTTTTTTTTTTTTTTTTTTTTGTAAATATAAAATTAATAAATAAAATATGAAGGATGGAAATAGATATAAAAGAAAGAAAACAAAACAAAATAAGAGTGTCCATCTTAGAACTTGAAAAGACATTGTGGATATGTAAAACTACCAATAAGCTAAGTATGCATTTTGTTAAATAAAAGAAAGAGTTAATATAAGACAGAAATAGGACAGGGAGAAACTTTTTTTTTCTTTTTTTGCCATTTTCTCAAAATTTTCCCATTTTTTTAGAACATTTCTCAAATTTTATAAATAAGAAATGAGAACGGTTATCAAACAAGTCTATGTCTTGAAAAATGAGAAACAAAAACAGGAAATAGGAAACAGGAAACGAAAACGTTATCAAACGAGCCCTTAATATCTAGTTCCTTCTCTTGACGAGTTTAGGGTCGTCTCACTAGAAGTTTGAATTGAGTTTGCGTTCGTGCAGAGAGTTAAAAACCCTAAATTTATATAGCAATGTGCTTGAATGGTTGAAATGAAATGAGAACGGTTATCAAACACGTCTATTTCTTGAAAAATAAGAAACAAAAACATGAAACAGGAAACGGAAAAGTTATCAAATGGGCCCTTAATATCTGGTTCCTTCTCTTGATGAGTTTAGGGTCATCTCACAAGAAGTTTGAATTGAGTTTGCGTTCATGCAGAGAGTTGAAAACCCTTAATTTATATAGCAATGTGCTTGAATGGTTGAAATGAATGAGTTTAAAATTTTAAGTATATATAGTTTGAGTTTGGTCTATGAATATGCAATTTATATATGTAAAAAAAAAAATATAAACAAAGAGATAAGTTTCGGGCGATATGCGTAGCTCAGTTGACATTCAGTATTTATTAACGACCAAGAAGTTTGTCTATCAATCTCCCACCTCCATTGTACTTAAAAAAAGAGATAAGTTGCGGAAGTCCAAATTTTGTTTGAATTTAAGTCACGTTTAACTAATAGAATCATAGTTTTGGGTATACAAATCCATCCAAACCATGGTAACCTCATTTTCACAATCCATGCCATCAAACCTAACTAAGTTTAGTCCCTAAATTTTGAAGTTTATATTTATTTGGTTATTTTAACTTTATGTCTATTTGATTATTGGACTTTCAAAATTGTATAATGAGTTTCTAAACTTTCAATTATGTGTTTAATTAGTTGTTGAACTTTCAACTTCGTGTTAATATGTCTGACAAAATTCAAAATTTTTTAAAATTAGAACCATAAACTTTTAGGGGCTTGTTTGGCCCATAGACTTCATAAATTGGTGTTAAATAACTCAATTTCAATAGTAAACACTATTGAAATGTATACATTTATCAAGAAATTTTATCTTACAACTCTGCACCCCAAACATAGTTTTCTTAAATTTAACATATTAACTTCAAACTTATTAACTCTATTCACTAGGCCAAACAAACCCTTAACTATGTGATTGGTAAATTCATGAATTTTAAAAAATTTGAAACTTTGGGGTTCATTTATACTTTTAAAAATTAAGGAACCAAATAGATACAAACTTCAAATTTTAGTAACTAAATTCGTAGTTTGACAATTTCTTAATTTTCTATTCTTCTTTTTTAAAGAAGGTTTGCATGTGCTAAATTCTGGTTTAAAAGGTTAATTATTTTCTCAACATATTTACCTTGTGGTTTTAGGAATTCTTGTTTGAGAATTTAAATGGTAACTTTAATTTTAAAAATTTTTATATTTGTTTTCTCAAAAGCTCTTCTGAAAAAATATTTACTAATATGGTACTTTTTAATAAAAAAAAATAAAAATACATTTTCTTTTTAGGTTCTAATAGTTGTGATGTGGAGATAAAACAATCGATCTTTGAGATGGTAATTGATACTTTAACCAATAAATTATGTTCAGATTCATATAACTCATTAACTTCAATTATTGTAATTATATAGTTTTTTTTTTTTTTTTTTTTTTTTTTTTTTTTTTTTATAATAGTCATAAAAAACGTGTAGATTAAGTTTGATATCCCAAGAATCATTAATTAAAATAATCAATAAGAATCATCGTCTAGTTATATATTAATTATTTTTATGTAATATTTTATTCAAAATTATACCTTGGATGTGTAATTTTTAAACTATTATTTGTGTAACAATCACTTTTGGTTTAAACTTACTTTTTTTTTAAAAAAAAAAAAAAAAAAAGAAAAACTTTGGAAACTACACTTTTGTAGTTTCCAAAGTTAACTACAAAAACAATATTTTTAATTTCTATTTGGTGGTTGATGTTTTAAAAGCAACATTTTTGGTGTACTTCAAAAAAAAAAAAAAAACTTAGAGGATTTCAATTTTATTTTTAAATACTAACGAGAGAAATAATAAATTTTAAAGTTTCATTTAGAAAAACAGTAAAAAAGTTTCAAAATTATAAAAATATCTAAATGAATTTATATAATAGAAAATACTAATTAGTAAAGACAAAACTATCCTAAAATAACAAAATTAAGTACAAACAAGGATATAAAGATACATTATACACAAATACACTGTACCTAAAAATTCTAGAACCACTAATAAACATATCTAAATATTGTAGAAGCAAAAATTAAAAATCACCTATTATGATCTTTAGAAACTTATGGATATCTACAACGACGGACTTCTTTAAAGAAGAAAGAGCAAAGTTGATTGTATCAGGGAAATTGTTGTTGACAAGTATGTATTTGAAGGAATTGCAACTTAAGGACGATGTGACTATTGAAAATATGACTGTGTTTGACATCAAACCAGTTGTAGAGAGTTTCATCATCTTCATTCTATGTGGCCATTTTGCTCATAAGATCTTGAAAGCCAACATTAAATACTATAAATCCTAGAACATCATGGTTGAAAACGATGTTCAAAGTAGAAACAAAAGCAAAAAACATGTATAGGAGTGAAAAAGGTCGGCAACATGGCGAGGGTGCTCATCAAAAGCTAGCCAAGACGATGAAATTCAATAAAGAGTTGCTGAACCAATGATCGCAGACATGAGATTGAGAAGGAGAAAAAGAGATTTTGGAGGTGGCTAAGTGAAGAAGATGAAGAAGATGAGATTTATTATTATTATTATTTTGTTATCTTATTTTAATAAACAATAATGATGATGATGATGATATTAATAAACTGAACAATATATATATATATACACGCACATGTTTTGTTTTTTTAAGTACAATAAGCCATTTTTACGTGTTTTTATATGAAAAATTTAAAACATCGAAAATATGAAAAAAAATCAAATTAATTTAATAATAATATGTATAAAATAATGAAAAATATTTAGATACAATTGATTTTGTAACAAACATTTAAACAAATCGAAAATTAGTTAAATAAAATCAAAGTTGACAATAAAAGATAAATTCAAATATAAATTGGAGAGAAAAATGATGAAATCTTTGTATTGTAATTAATTTGATAAGTACTTAGATAAAATCTAATTTGATAATAAAATATAAATTCAAATATAATTCGTAGGAGAAAAATTAGGAAGGAAGCTTGTTTATTTACCATTATACTGGATTCATAATTCCATTTTTATTTAAGCTTCAATAATTGCAATTTATAACTTCATCAACTACAAAACCTACAAAAGAAGCCTAGCTCATTCTAGAGGCATAGCAAAAATAGCAATATTGCAAAAGTGAATAGTTATTCGTTTGTCAAAAAGATAAATTAATAGTATAATAATATAATAAGATGATAATGAATAGAAGGTGATTAAAAAATACAAAAAATGATAAAATTTAAATGAAAATACATAGTTTGTTAGATGATAATATGTATAAAATATTAAGTAAAATCCTAATCAGATAAAAAAAATTTAATTCGAACTTAAAATAATAAAAAACGAACAAAATAATGTAAAATCTAAAGATATATTATAAATTAAAATCAAAATAATGATAAATAAATTAAAGATGGATTAATTTTGAATATTTTTCAAAATTGGTTAAATCAAATCAAAATCGATATGAAATCACCAATTCAAATTTTAAAATGAGAGAAAAATTTGACGCCTATCTTGGCCGATAACTTTGTTTATACCATATTTCTATTGATAATTGATAATTGATAATGATCTTATAATAGACGGTTTCAACGGTATTTCTATAGAGAATTTGTTCACGGTATAGATATTATATAATACTAAAAAAAGTTGTTAATCAACCATACCAGGGGCAATTTGGGATTAAAAAATATATATCATGTGCGCGACACGCTTTTGTCAAAATTCTTATTATTTCCATTTTTTTACAAAAATCAAAAGGCACCCCCAATTTTGCTATTTTTTTTAATTGGTTTTTAATTTTTGAAAATAGTTTTTGAAAGTTTCTTTGGTAGAACTGACCATTAGTTAATATAACAGAATAATGATTTGGCTTCCAAAATATTATGATGTTTGGGACTTGAGAGTGATTTGAAATGATCAAAATCATTTTTTTTTTTTTTTTATAATTTTTACAATCACTAGAAAAATGCTTTAAATCATTGAAAATTAATTTAAAAAGTATGAGAGTGATTTTATACATAGCAAAAGTGATTTTTAACTATTTCAAATTCACTTCCAAATATGTCATTTATTATCTGCTTTGAAACCAACCCAAGTCAAATAACTCCCTATGGTTTTGATTTACCCAAGTTTGTTGAAGAAAGTTTTCTCCTTCCTCATATATTGGCTATTTAACTTTTTATATTTTAAAGTATGGTCCCAAATTTCATTATTTTGGTTATCTAATGCAAAATATTTTAGGCTTCCATTTAATAACCATTAGGATCCTTCTGGTTACTCATTTTTGTTTTTGAAAATTAAGTTTGTAAACACTAGTTCTGCCATAAGTTTTATGTACTTTGGGGTTGTTGACATATAATAATAATAACACTAGTTCTACCCTACTGTTTTCCCTAGGCTTTTTCGTCCTACTCTTTGTCTAGAGGACATTATCACCAATTTTTGGAATCCATCAACTAATGCTTAAGATTTGCATCTTCGTTATAACCTTAGTGATTTGGAGATTATTGAATAGACATCTCTATCTCATCATTTGCTTGTGTAGATTTAGAGTTACTTCTGATTATTGGTTATGACTTCTTGAGTCCTCCTCAATGTTTACTGTTAAATCTTGAGTCCTCCTCGATAGTACTAAGAAAACAATTTGATTGGCTTTGCTACCTTCTTCTAGATATTATGAGGTGAGAGAAATGGACGTCTTTTTTTGTGACCTTTTGATAGGTTTTTGGAATATATTCTTTCACTACTTTCTCATGGGTGCAAAATAAAACACTCTTTTAAACATTATAATTTGCCTTTCTTAGTTATCAATTGACAAATTTTCTTGTAATCATCTATAGGTGTTTTAAGGTTTTTTCTAACTTCACTATCAATTAAATATTTCTTTATCCAAATAAATAAATAAATAAAAGAGTTGAGTTGTTATAAAGTCTTAAAATAAAAATAAGTTTTTAAAAGCTATGTCTTTTTAGTTTTCAAAACTTGGCATGATTTTTGAAAACATTAATAAAAACTTAGAGGTGGAAGGGGTATTTATGAGTTAATTTTCTAAAATTATCAAATGGTACCAAACGAGACCTTAATTTTTTGTTTATAGTTTTTGAAAACTGTTTGCTTTCTCACAATTTCATAAGGTAGTTTTCACCTACATTATGTAAACATTTGAATTCTTAACCAAATTCCACAAACAAAAACAAGTTTTTAAAACTATTGTTTTTTAGTTTTCAAAATTTGGCTTGTATTTTGAAAACACTCCTAAAAAAATGAACAACAAAACATGAAAATCAATAAATGAAAATAATATTTAATATTTATAGGCTTAATTTTCAAAATTCAAATAAGTATCAAACGAGAAGGCCGTATATTCTATGAATGACAAGTTTTAGGGCCATGGTTTTAAATGCCTCTCTTCTTATGCTCCCTAGATTTGCCCTTTTAATACATCCAATTCATTATTGTTTCAGAACCCACCAGCTCTAAATGTGTTCAGAAAAGCATATCTTTGCAGGTTAAGCTTTTCAAACATGTCAAAGTAAATAACATCATTCAATACCTCAAAGTGAACATAACATAAACTCACTTGAAAACAAATTAGATTAAGAACACATGCTAATATATAAACAATACAAGAATGAAATGTTCATGAAAAGAAATTTTGCCCATCACATTCTAACATTTATAGAGATTCTAAATATCTTGCTAAGATTTCCTCATATTTTGTATTGAAAATAGAGTTCTACACAAAGCCTCATCTATATTGAATTAATCCATCCCAACAACATGAACAAAAATATTAGCCCTCAGTTGTCAAGATGAATTAAAAGATGAAAAAAAAAAAAAAAAAAAAGAAAGAGAAGATATCTACTTAGCTTCATCATTGAAAAAGTTAGGAAGTTAAAAATTCAGCTGCTCCATTTTTGCCTAAAGATTTCAAACTTTCAACTTTCTTGATGCAATATTTGAGTTCTTGTTGGATGGTTAACCTTGAAGGTGATAACACAATGTCTTTCCAAACTGATCCAGCTTCACAAGCAGGACTTGGTTTTTTATAAAGTTCATGTATGGAGCTTGCTTCTTCATTTAAACTCCCAACAGTTCTTAGACACTTTATTTCTTCTGGATCAACCAACAATGTCTTGTCCTTGTCTTTCCATCCAATGAACTTCACATAGAAAATGGATTTTAAGTCAATAAACACAGCATTAGAATCAATTTATACCCCTAAGTTTGTATCAATTTAAGACTTGTAGGAGTTTAATTGACCCAAATAAGTCTCACACGATATTAGTCAAACGAAATCTGGAAGAAGGTGAAAATTGATACACTTACGATTTAAATTGATATAATTATTAGTTCAAAATTTTAGTTGATACAAACCCCAATGTATAGGGTTATAGATAAAAAAGAACCAAACTTACGACTTGTTTAAATTGACTTTTTAAGTATTTAAAAACATTAGACAATTAGAAAGTCAATCCAAATAACTTATTAACTTATTGACCTTTTAACTTGTGAGAAATGACAAGGTTACCTTTGGTGGGCCTTCCAAAGCATTGGTGCAATATAGCCTTGCATTATCAACATATTGGCAATATGTTAAGAATGCATTTGCAAATCTCTTGTGGGATTTAAGTTGAGATTTTACTCTTACAGCTCTTCTACACATGAGAGCTCTCCTGTTTAAAGTCAGAAAATGCAACTTTAGACAATAATTATTATCTCAGGAAGAAGATAGAAGCCAAATAAAATCTCATCTAGTAAGTTCTGAAATTGGATTCTCAAATGTTTTATTTGTACCTTATGCCCCTTATGACAGCTAAATAAGCATCACAAACAACTCCAACAAGTTCAATCCTGTATGGTTTTCTTCTCTTTCCCCCAACTTGATCTGGTTCTTGATCTTCTATTCGTTCCCAATAATTTTCGGTTACAGTGCCATCATCACCAACCTTATAGCCAGCTCCCATTCGATAACGTCGACGGTGGACATTCCTAGCCATCGTAATTGTCTGAACTACGAACGGTACCCACGACAATGTTCCATCCATGATCACGTCTCGTCCTTCATTCAGTGCTGTCACTAGAAGCGATGAAGCTGCATCTGTGGATGATTGATGCACCTGTTTGAAATATATATTTCAAATTGAAACATCAAAAGGTGTAAAAAGATGCAGCAAGGATCACAAGTGAAGTTGAAGAATATCTGGCTCATAACAGATTTCAAGATCTAATCCCATGGCCCAAAGAAACAAGAGGTTCATAAGAATGCCTTTTGCCTTCATTAGGAAAATAATGAGAAAGGAATATCAGTAGGATTCTTATTTATTTATTTATTATTATTATTTTTATATATGTGAGTGTTTAGGTCAGCTTTCGTACATCTCGACTAATCTCACAAAACAAGCTACTTGATCCTATAACATTTTGGTGCATAGCTCGTAGAATAATAAATCTTAGATATGTAGCCACCATGAATTAAACTCATTCTTTTTAAGTCTTTTATTAAAGCCATGATCCTTACTGTATAAATAAACAGCAAACTACATAGTTGCAGGATTGAACTCCACACCTTGGTGTCTTATTCCAGACCATGAACTTGTTTGGAATGACTTTTCAAGTAAACAGTTCCGTAATATTAAAAAAACCATTATCTTATGAGCTTAAACCCACAGAGAGCAGAATGAGGAAATTTTATAGATGACCTCAAGCATGGAATGATTTTGAATAAAGATTTTAGATGTGAATGATACCAGTTCAGCAGTTTGGAGCATGTCATGATGATGACCGGTGGAGTTAAGAGCTCTATAAATAACATCTGATTCTTTAAAAGCATCTGCCTCAATTACAACTGCATTAGGTCCTGCTCCTACCCAGAATGGCCTGTTAACATTTCATCCAAAATAATATATCAGTTCATCTCTTCTATTTGCCATTATATATGATTAATATATTTGATATCATATTGTACAAATTTACTTAGCTATATCTGATGAATTTTGATTTTATTTTCATAACCCAAGATGAATATTCTTACTCTTTGAGAATGTCCTTAAGCACTGTACTCTTCCCCGCCCCCATACCGCCGCCCATGAACAGGAGCATCGGACTTCTGTCGGCATGAGCCATTGGAGCCATCACTTCTGTGCATTGAGAGTCGTCGGTGGATGCGAGTCCCATTGCTTTCATCTCCTCAACCAAAGTTGTAAATACTCTTGCAACTTTCAGGTTCTTGGTTACCCTCTCAAACCTCTGTTCCCTAACAATATCACAAAAAATGATATGGATGTAAGTGAAGGTTGTTCTTGGATGAGCTGAAAAGATTCAGATTTGTTTGATAATCACTTGATTTTTAGAAGTAGTGATATCCTTGATGATTATCATCTTTTCTAAGTAAACTTTGAATTCTTAGTCAAATTTTTTTTTAAAAAATCAAATTTTTATTTTATTTTTTGGTTTCAAAACTTAGCTTGGATTTTGAAAGTATTAACAAAACAAAGAAACCATACCGTGTTTGTAAGCTTGGAGCCTTACAACTAGAGATTTTAGGCATAGTAGTGATATAATCTGAAGTAAAACTTGGATTCCATATTTCAAATTCTACTATTAATGTCATTTAATTCTTGCTTTAACACCAGTATTTCAATACTCCCCTTTACCTGGTACTGAAAATTTGTAGAAGCACTTAAAATTAGAAATCAATATTATTTAGGAAAGAAATGACACTACAAAGGCTTGAACAATTTTTCTGCACTGGCACCATGTTAAATCAACAATTAACCCAAAAGCTTAAGTTGATGGGTTACGGTAATTTAATTACGACAAATATCAATTTATACCCCTAAACTTAGGGAAAACTTTGAGCTAATAGTTATATCAATTTAAACCCTGAACTTTTATAAGTATAATAATCTACACTATTCTCCAAATTTCGTTCGACCAATATCGTGTGAAACTTATAATTGATACACTTACAAAAGTTTATTGTTTAAATTGATATTTTCCCATTTAATTATATTAGATACTTCAACAATAATCAAGTCTCAAGAGATGCCCACCTGGTTGCAGCCATTACAATGCTTCTGAGCTTCTTTTTTGGCTCCTGGTGGTCAGAACTCAAAATCTGAACAAACACAAAAAGAGATACAAAACACAAATTATATAATCAAGAAACTCCATTATGATAAGTTCAATGAAACATTTTATCAAACACCTTCCTCTCTAATCGACACTTTACCTGACTAATCATAATATCTGTTTGGTTCCAATGGAATGCAAAATAACTGAGAATACATCTCTCAAACTCTTCCACAAGTTTGACAAAAAGTGAATCTGCATGCAGCTCACTTGAGAAAAAAGAATAGATATCATCTTCACATTCTTCTGATTTAGCTATGTACTCAGAAGCCAACTTGCAAAGATGTGGGCATTCATGTGTATCTTTAAATCCCATTTGCCTTGCTGATAATTGAAAATAAAAGTAGACAAAAAGAACCATAAATGAAATTATTAATAAAATGTTGAATCACTAGTTGACCCAAAAATTTAAACTGATAGGTCAAGGTAAATTTGATTTTATATTAACACTATAACACTCTCGTTCACCTGTGGACTTGAAAAATATAGAAAACTCAACGAGTGGAAATCAAGATTAATTGGGGAGGAAATAACATTGTAAGAAATATATATATATATATATATATATATATTTATATATATATATATAGTACAATAGGTGGAGGATTCGGACAATAAATCTCTTACTAAGCTCATTTAAAAATTACTTAATTAGTTTACATTTGAAAGTGCTTATAGAATAGTTTCACAAAACAAAAAAGGTATCCCCTACTCATCTTAAAAAAACTTTTCTAAAAAGCAATGCAAATTCTACTCTTTGGAAAGTTTGTTTGGGACAATGAGTGAAGTTGTGAAGTTTGAAGAGTTATGAACCGTGAAATTGTGAGACTTATAATGTAAGGAGTTAATAAAGTATAAAATTGATATTTTCAAAGTGTGAAATTTACAACTCTACTCCCTCAACTTCAACTATTTGGGCCAAACACCACGAAGTTTAAGATATAAAAGTTCCATTCATAATGGAATTTTCTTTTTCTTTCTCTTTTTGGAAAAAAGTCAATGATACCTTGTTCCTAAGTTTTTTTTTCAACCAATTCTTCTTAATATATTCTACCGAATGTGGAAAGATTAATATATAAGGTTATGTTAATTTGGTTAACATTACCAAAGTAAACATAACTCAACTAACATAGTATTTGTATTTTCAATCTTGAAGTTAGAGATTTGATTTCCTCATCCCACATATTGTCAAAAAGAAACAAAAAAAAAAATTATTCTAGTTAATTTTGAGTTAATTATTTATTAGTTTGTTGGTTGAGCTGTTTTTAAATATAGAAAAATGAATTAAAATATTTACAAAATATAACAAAATTTTAAAACTATCAATGATAGACGTTGATAGACTTTCTATCAGTGTCTATCAATCTCACTAATAGATACTGATCGAAGTCTATCAGTGTCTATCAATGTCTATCATTGATAGCGCTAAAATTTTGCTATATCTTGTAAATATTTTTAACAGTTTTACCATTTAAAATAATTTTCCTTGTTGTGGTTAATATTTTAGATTTAGTTATTTTTCTTTAAGTTTATTAACTAGAGAGTGGAATTTTTATACCATCAATTAAAGTTGGTGTACCAATAACACATTTTTTTTCTTTTTAATTAAGAACACAAATTTAATGACAAAGTTTAAAAAATGAGAATAAGTCAAAAGTAATCGACCCATACTCATGTCGAAGTAGGAAGTTCAAATCTCTGTACTTCTAATTATTATACTTGGAACAAATGAGAAAGTCAAAGCAAAAAGAAACTATTGGGAAAATTATACTTTCTCAAAAAAGAAAAAAAAAAGTGAAAAAATACACGAAAAAGGGAAAATTACTAAACCAAAAATTCAATTGGAACGGACATGAACTCTTAAATATTAAATGTACACAACACACCTATTACTGATTATAGTGATTGTTACCATCAAATAATTATTACAATTTTCACATATATATATATATATAATCTCTATAAAATTTCAAAATTATAATACTTTTTTAGTACAATAAATATAGAGGCATTCAAAACTATAATATTAAACATTAAAATTCGACTTTCAAATTCACGTTGAGCCGATGCCTTAATTTGAGAAAAAAATTAATCTATAAATTTAGGTTTCATTTGGTGACCATTTTATTTATTTATTTATTTTTTTAAATTAAACTGATAAACAATACTTCTACTTCCAAATTTCTTCATTTGTTAATTACTTTTCATCAATGGTTTAAAAAACCAAGCCAAATTTTGAAAACTAAAAAAAAGTAATTTTCAAAAAGTAATTTTTATTTTTGGAATTTGGTTAAGAATTCAATCAATGTACTTAATTTTAAAAAACAAAAACAAAAAATCAAATGGTTACTAAGTGGGACCTTAGTTTTGATTGTTAAAAAGTTTCTATTGTGATGATTTAATTGCAACAATACTTATGTTTGTGTATATTACAATAGTTAAGAGTTAATTTAGAAGGTGATTTATCATATTAAAGATTTTGAAGATTTTTGTCATGCTAAAAAATAATATAAGGTGAGAACTTTGGAATACATTTTAATCATTTGGGCTACGGTCGGATTGACTAAAAATTTGAGGAAAAAATGTAATAGCATCTATAAAGTTAAATTAATAATTTGATCCCATGACTAGGAGAAGTTAGAATTTAATCTTCAGGATTAAGTTAAAATTGAGTTCATTAGTTTAATAAAACCTTATAGATAGTCTTTATAGTTTGATGAAACTTTATAAATATACCTTCATTAGAGACTAAATTCTAACTATAAACTTGAAAGACTAAATTCTAACTTTCAGACCATATTTGCAATTTAAGTTATATTTAGTTTACCAACATAGTTCACAAACTTAGGCTTGACGTTCTTAAAAAATTTCAATAAGAAAAGAAAAAGGAAATATTATAAAAAGAACCTAAGTAAATTAGGTTAAAAATCACTTTTGGTTTCTAAATTTTCATAAAAGTAACAATTTAGTTCATGAAATTTAGTTTGTAACGATTTAATCTTTATACTTTCAATTTTGTAACAATTTAGTCTTTGAACTTTAGTAGGTATTGTACTTTAAAATTTAGTACAATTTAGTCCCCAACGTAAATTATTAAAATAAAATATCAATTTTATTATTTTATGATGTATACTTTGTATTTTAGAAAAATATTGAATTTCTAATTAGTTTATTGTTTTATTTATGTAAAAAATCTCATTAAATCTTAAGACTCAACTGTTACATATACATAATAAAATTTAGAGACTAAATTGCTACAGATGTTATAGAATTGAAAGTTGAGAGACTAAATTGTTATAATTCAAGATTCAGGACTAAATTGTTACTTTTAAAAAAATTTAGCTACTTTCTAATCCAATGTATGTTCGTATATTTAAAACAACCCTAATGTAAATTATGAAAATAACGCAAGTAAATAATCTTTACCTACATAATGGGGAAAGCTCTCGAGCTTTTTAACGCGACCCGTATCCGAAACTTTCAAGCGAGGGATGATCCTTTGATCTCGTATCTTTCGAATCCGATAATGCATTGCTGCAACGATGATCAATCCAATCGAAGAAGCCCAAACTATCTGCCCTAAACTCGGTTTGCTGCCACTTTCTGAACAAATTCAAATCAAATCAAATCAAAGCAAATCAACACCTGAAAACAAAAAAAAGAGGTAAATCCTTTCATTTTATATAAACTTCTATCTTTTTACCTTTCTGCATCATTGTGAATTCAAAGAATTGGCTGCAATTTCAATTTTGTTCTCTCTAATTCTAAGATAGGAGGAGGACATTCTGTTTAATTCCTTTGAATTGGTCTTGTGGTTGCATGTTAGCTGTGTAATTTTTGTTACTCAGATGCTCAAATGGATAGTGAGATTATAACTGTATGATCATCAATTTGCCTTTATTATTGGAAGAACTTTATCTCTTTTTCTTTAGTTTGAGCTTTTCAATGGGTGGAACTGCCATTTGCTATTTTGGGACATTTTTTAGTAGGATTTAAAGATAATAAAGAGAAGGAAATGTTTTGTGATCTAAAATTGTTTATTTATAGTCAACATTGGTTTGTGGTGTAGAATGTTTTATCCTTATCAACCATTTGATAGTATGTGGTTATAGGAAAATTATATGTTATTATTATTATTATTTTAGTAATGTGGTAAGAAAATCTGAACCTCTGATGGATTAATCCTTCCATGTTAATTATTGAACTAGGTTTTTGTTTGTTTATATGATGCTGTCTATGAACTTTATAAATACAAATAAATTAGTTTAACAGTTTCTGCTTTGAAGATGAGAAAGTGCATGAAATTTGAAACTAGATTCTCATTTTGACTTGATGATAACTTTCTTCATTGTAATCTCTTTAATAAAGAATTTTATGTTAAAAAAAATGTGACATCGTGCATGTGGAGTTTTGCATTTTGATTACCAAAATGTGTCTTTTGACTTTTGAGTTATTTTCTTAAGAAAATTTGTATATCCTCTATGAAATTTTGAAGGAAAAAAAAAAAAAAAGAATGAAACTTGTTTTTAACCTCGCCAAGATCACAAATAAATAGAAAATTAAGGTTAAAATTTATTTTAAGTCTCTGAACTTTCTTGAACTTTAGTTTGTAATGATTTAGTCTTTATATTTCAATTTTATAGTCCATCAAGTAGAAAATGTTTTAAAATTACAAAAATTAAGTTGTTAGAAAATTAAAAAATGGCACTTAATTGTGAAGGAAAATTTCATGGTAAGAATTAAATTATTACAAATTTGAAAGTTCATAGACTTAGTTATTACAAATAAAATATTCTAGATTAAATTATTGCAAATTAAAATAGTATCAGCTGGGTTTTCTCAATCTGTTTGCAAAGGAATGTTTTACAATTCTTAATGGTCGTTTATTTCACCAGCATTCTAGATTTCCATGGAGTAAGCATCTAGATTACAACGTTTATTATGTAGTATTGTAAGATGCCTGGCCATCTGGAGATTCCTACTCATCGTAGGATGCTCTTATAAAGGGCACCTCGAGAGTTTTGAATACCTTTCTGAAACATAGGTTTTTTAGATTTTCGAGTTGAGGGCATCTCTGGTTTATTTTTTTTCCCTTCATTTTTTCTTATATATGCGTGTGTGTTATGTGTAAATATCGTTCTCCATTTGCCATTATATAATTAAAATAAATATTTGTCAACCATATATATCATTTTTTTTTGTTTTATTGTAGTTCTTATAATTTTTTAAGCAAGATATTCAAATTTAATTTTAAATTAGTATTTATTTTATAAAAAATCTTAAATCATGATATATTAATTTATTCAGAAAAATAACTTATAAAATGATATAAGTTGTATTAATTTAAAAAGAAATTCAAATAGATAAAAAACAAATACATTATAGAAGCTCAAATTATATTAAATTAATTATAAATAATTAATAGTTGTAAGGGTATTCTTAGAACATTATATAAATTTAAGACATTCCTGTGTAGAAATCATACAAAACAAAGATAGTCATCAAAATATTCTCAGATATCTGCAAAAATATCGCTACAAAAAATGGTAATCTAGAGATGCTAGACATTTATAATTCCGGCATCTAAAGATTCCAGTTATCTACATTACCAAAAAATAAACGACCCCTTATGTAGATCGAGGTGGAATTCACAAGCTTATTTGCTCTAAGAAACTCAGTCAAGGCCATTCTGTCTGATCTTTGGATGGAAATAAATTAGCTTATTTTCCATGGTTTCACGAAGTTCCTTTGATGCAACTCGATTAAAGGCTTCTTCATGATGCTCTCTCTCCCTAAATCTTCTAAGTTGCTTTTTTTCTTTTATGTTTTATTTGTTATGTTCGTGTCATGTTTTGGGGTTTTTATGTTTCTATGTCCATTGTTTTTTATTATAAACTAGGAATAGCAGATAAGGACCTACTTCTCCAAAGGCTCACATGGGTTTGTTCTATCCATTAGAATTTCATTTGCTTTCTGGCTGGTCCCACTTTTTCCAATAAAAGGAGGCCAAGAAAATTTCATAAAGTTTGTCAAATGAGTAGCAACATACCATGTGATGCTCTCCAATTCTCATTAAGTGCTCCATTAGTGGACCTAACCAAACTGTGAATCAGATGAAATATGAGATGCTGATATGATATGATTTAATGCATTGGTTTGTGTGAAGTCGCTTCACTTACCTAGAAGCTGGGTCCATTGATGAAGCAATTTCCTCTTGCAAGGAGGTCCAATCACAAGGATATGTTGGCTTGTTTTTATAAGCCATCTATTTTGATATGTTATTCCACTGGAACAAGCATGGTGTGGTTTGGAAATTGAATTACAATTGGGCCTGTAGTTTAGCAAGTTGTGGTATATATATCCAACATACATGGAGCCAAGAGAAAGGATGAGATGGGAATGGAAATTCCTGTGAGCTGACAAAGTCATGTTCAGTGGGTCCTCTAAGTTGTCTAGGGAGCTCACTTTTAAATGCTCATTAGAAATGCTCAGGCAACTTATTTCCTCATGATTCTATAAATATAGATCCTAAATGAGTTTCAAATAGCAGATATTTCACAATTCTACTTCCAACTTCTTTGACACGGATCAAGATTAAACTTCAGATCTGTTTATAGTCTTCCGATCATTTCAAATAGATTTAACAAGGGGATGTATTTGCCATCATCCCTGATCTAATGGCAAACAAATTTTCAAGATGAAATGGGTTTTAACATCAAGCAATTGGATATTGTTCCTAGAGGTTATTTTGTAGTATGTGGGAGAGATCCAGAGGAAGCTATTTGTGGTTCTCATTTCATGCTTGAACCATCATTTTTTCCAACAATGCCTCAGCCGAGTAGAAGAAGGTTTCGGTTTCCATCATCCACAAGAAGGTCTTACAATTCCTTGCCAGGACTTCATTGATCTCACTTATAGATTAAAGCACTCTTGAAGGATGAATATGACAAAATAACCATGAACCTTTTGTTTACATATTTTTCTCCTAACTTGTTTTCTTTCTATTTCCTGCTTGAATGTTGTGTTTGATTACAATCTCAAGCCTTTCAGGATTCAGATAAGTTCCTTTGTTATTAAATTTCCTACCAAAACATAATACAAATAGATTTTCAGTATTATTTCTTGTTTCTTTTGCTTATTCTTTGATACCCGTCTGTTCATTGATATCAAAGTTGCACAAGTGAATATTTGTTGTACCTATTTTAAAAATGAGCTGATTGACAAACTTCAGATACAAAAAGGTCCAAATTTGAATAAGACAACCATATTTTGTTCATAGAACAAAATGCAGGTGGAGATGACAATAACTGGATCTAGACTTGAGTAATACTACAAATGGAGATTGAGTTCATACCCTTTGTCATAGTCATTATGAGATCCTCCGAAAATTGCTCCAAACTGCTGATAACTTATATGCAACAACTGCTGCTTGATGCTCTTTTGTTTGTTTGTCCGTTTTTTTAAATGAAAAATAAGCTGAAATTATCAGCAACCTTGACCATAACTATACATTTCTTCCATTTCTCTCAACACAAGCATCATAACTTTGTGAATTTGTTGGCTTTCTCAACCTTTGTCACTTTTGTTCTCTCAATAATCTCTTGGATATAGAGCTTTATGTCGTAAATATCTTAACATTGATCCTATTGTGCATATAGATTTTTATGTGACTTTGTTATAAAAAGTCATTGTAAAAAATGAAATAATTTATCTATAGCTGTTTCTTCAAGATAAATCATTTCTAGTATTTCTCGGGTATAAGAATAATAAAATATTGAGCCCCCACAATATGATAACATATTAACTTCTAAATGTAACACTAGAACCATTAGAATGAACTACTTCAATGGTACGATACCGAAGTAATCTTAAGAAAAAAGTTTTGAAGCAAAAGATATGGATTGGAATTGTTTTAAACATCCTTTGAAGTCTCATATGTCTGGACTAGTGTAAGAATTTAGATTCCTTCAGTACAAATCCTCTCCCCTTATTTGTAATACAATACTCTTAAGAAATAAAATAAGTTAAAAGAAGTATTGACATCCATCTAAAAAGAAATTATATCTATCACATTGCATTTGACATGGTACTGCCTCTGTTTCATTGCAGCCTCTAAAAGGAAAGGAAATCTTTTTATTTTATCAGCGATGAGCATCATAACCTAATTCAAAAGTTCTTAATGTGATTTTCTTATAAGTGAATTATTTTGAAGGTTTGTGGTAGCAGAGTGTTCAAGTAGCCCCCTCGCAATTGTGATAAATCACCAAGAGAAAAAGAAGTAATCAACAAAAATCGAAATTCATGAGCTGAAGAGGCAAAATTTTCATATGAGAAGAATGTATTTTCCATTGCTCAAACAACCAAGTTTGTACAGTATTATCCTACTCTACTTCCTAAAATTGGAGTTGACAAAACTGTGATCAAGAATATTTTTTTTTGTTCTTTCAACTTTCATGATGTATGCAGCCTAGCAGTGAGATTTATGAAAGCATCTTCTCTGCATGGAATCGTCAAGCCACCCATTGGATGGCAAAATCCGAATTCTTCTTCTGATCTATTGAGCAGATCCATAAAAGAAGGATGCTTCAAATATGATATAGGGACTACAAATCTCTTCCTTTGAATCTCTCCCACATAAACTGCAATATGACCTTTGGGAACATCGGATTGATTTCTGGCTGACGTAGCTTGCATTTTCAGAATCTGCTTGGCATCAAGAAGAATCGATGGCAGACGGATTCCCATATTGGAAATTTACTCGAAAAAAGAGAAGGGTGAGTGAGTTTGAATGGTGTTTTGCTTGGTATGGAATTTGATGTAGGAAATGGAGTATTTGCTGGATGAGAATGGCTTTATTCTTATGGGTATTTATAAACTAGGAACTGGAGAGGAGAACAAAAAGAGTATAGTGGATAAGGACCAACTTCTTCAAAGGCTCACATGGGTTTGTTCTATCCATTAGAATTTCATTTGCGTTCTGACTCGGCCCACTTTTTCCAATAAAAGGAGGCCAAGAAAATTTCACGAAGTTTGTCAAATGAGTAGCAACATACCATGTGATACGCTCCAATTCTCATTAAGTGCTTTATTAGTGGACCTAACCAATCTGTGAATCAGATGAAATATGAGATGCTGATATGATGATGATTTCATGCATCTGGAGTCGCTTCCCTTTACCTAGAAGCTAGGTCCATTGATGAAGCAATGTCCTCTTGCAACAAGGTCCAATCACAAGGATATGTTGGCTTCTTTTTACAAGCCATCTGTTTTGATTTGTTATCCCACTGGAACAAGCAAGGTGTGGCATATATATCCAGCACACATGGAGCCAAGAAGAAAGGATGAGATGGGAATGGAAAATTCTTGTGAGATGAAAAAGTCATGGCATGGTAAGTGGGTCCTCTAAGTTGTCTAGGAAGCCCACTTTTATATGCTCACTAGAAATGCTCAGGTAACTTATTTCCTCATGATTCTATAAATATAGATCCTAAATGAGTTTCAAATACCAGATTTCACGATTCTACTTCCAACTTTTTTTTACACGAATCAAGGCTCAACTTCAGATCTGTTTATTGTCTTTCAAACCGTTGCAAATAGATTAGTCAATGGGGATTCGTTTGCCATCATTACTGGTTCATAATGCCAAACAAATTCTCAAGATGCAAGTGGGTTTTAACTTCAAGCAATCAGCTGTTGTTCCTAAAGGTTAATTTGTAGTATATGTGGGAGATATCCAAAGGAAGCTTTTTGTGGTTCCCATTTCATATTTGAACCATCCTTTTCTCCAACTACTCAATTGAGCAGAAGAAGGTTTCGGTTTCCATCATCCACAGGAAGGTCTAACAATTACTTGCAAGGACTGCTTCATTGATCTCACTTCTAGATTAAAACACTCTTGAAGATGAATATGGCAAAATAACCATTAACCAATTCTTGGCATATTTTTTTTTCTCCCAACTTGTTTTCTTTCCATTTCCTGCTTGAATGTTGTGTATAAATACAATCTCAAGCCTTTTGGAATTTAGATGAATTCCTTTGTTAGTAAATTTCCTACCAAAACATAATACAAATAGATTTTCAGTATCATTTCCTGTTTCTTTTGCTTATTCTTTGATACTTGTTTAGAAATGAATTGATAGACAACCTTCGCATACAAAAAGGTCCAAATTTAAATAGGGCAACCATATTCTGTTCATAGAACACAATGCAGGTGGAGTCTACAATAACCGAATCTGCATTGAGTGGTACTACAAAGGGAAATTGAGTTCACACCCTTTGTCATAGTCACTATGAGTCCCTCCAGAAAATTGCTCCAAATTGCTGATAACTATATGCAACAACTGCTGCTCGCTACCATTTTGTTTGTTTGCTTTTTTTTCTTTCTTCTTCTTCTTCTTCTTTTTTTTTTTTTTTTGAAAAAATAAGCTGAAATTATATGCGACCTTGACCATAACAGCGTGTTTCTTCCATCTCTATTAACACAAGCATCAGAACTTATTTGTGAACTTGTTGGCTTTCTCAAACTGTCACTTTTTTTTCTTGATAATCTCTTGGATATAGAGGTTTATGTTGTAGATATCTCAACATCGAACCTATTGTGTACGTAGATTTCTATGTAACTCTGTTATTAAAAATCATTGTAAAAAAGTGAAATAATTTATCTATAGTAGTTTCTTCAAGATATTATTTCTGGTATTTCTCGGATTTAAGAATAATAAAATATTGAATCCCCCACGATAGGATAACATATTAACTTCTAAATGTAACACTCCAACCATTAGAATGAACTACTAAAATGGTATGGTTCCTAAATAATCTTAAGAAAAAATTTTTGAAGCAAAAGATATATTTTGGAATTGTTTTAAATATCCTCTGAAGTCTCATATGTCTGGACTAGTGTAGGAATTTAGATTCCTCCAGTACAAATCCCCTCCCCTTATTTGTAATATAATACTCTAAGAAAGAAAATAAGTTAAAAAATGTATTGACATCCATCTAAAAAGAAATCATATACATCACATTTGCATTTAACATGGTACCACCTCTCTTTCATTGCAGCCTTTGCAAGGAACTTTTTATTGTATCAGCAATGAGCATCATAGCCTAACTCAAAAAAGTTCTTAGTGTGATTTTTTTCTATAAGTGAATTATTTTGAAGGTTTGTAGTGGTAGCTGAGTGTTCAAGTAGCCCCCCCTCTCAATTGTGAGAAAGCACCTAGAGAAAAAGAAGTAACCAGCAAAAATCGAAAGTAATGAGCTGAAGAGGCAAATTTTTCATATGAGAAGAATGTAATTTCCATTGCTCGAACAACCAAGTTTGTACAGTATTATCCTACTCTACTTCCTAAAATTGGAGATGACAAAATTGTGATCAAGAACTTATTTTAACTTTCATGATGTGTGCAGCCTAGCAGTGAGATTTATGAAAGCATCTTCTCTGCAAGGAATCGTCAAACCGCCCATCGGATGGCAAAAACCAAATTCTTCTTCTGATTTATTGAGCAGATCTACAAAAGAAGGATGCTTCAAGTATGATATAGGGACTACAAATCTCTTCCTTTGAATTTCTCCCACATAAACTGCAATATGACCTTTGGGAACATCGGATTGATTTCTGGCTGACATAGCTTGCATTTTCAGAACCTGCTTGGCATTAAGAAGAATCGATGGCAAACGGATTCCCATGTTGAAAATTTACTCTAAACAAGAGAAGGTGAGTGAGTTTGAATGGTGTTTTGCTTTATGGAATTTGATGTAGGAAATGGAGTACTTGTTGGATGAAAATGGCTTTATTCTTATGGGTATTTATAAACTAGGAACTGGAGAGGAGAACAAAAAGAGTATAGCAGATGGGAAGTCTTTGAGGACCTACTTCTCCAATGAATCCCATGGGTTTGCTCTATCCATTATAATTTCCGTCGCTTTCTCCGTGGCCCTACTTTTCTAATAACAAGAGGCCAAGGAAATTTCACCGAGCAACATGCCATGTGATACCCTTCAATCCTCAATGGGTCCTCCACTAGTGGACCAATTGCAGTGGCTGAGAGTACACTGGTGGACATGATATGCATTAACTCAACAAACCAAGCTGTGAATCAAGTGAAATCTGAGATATTGATAGGATATGATTTAATGCATTTGGTACATGTAAAGCTGGGTCCATTGATGAAACAATTTCCTCTTGCAAGGAGGTTCAATCACAAGGATATGTTGGCTTGATTTTACATTTTCCTTACAAAGCTATCTATTTTCATGTTTATTCCACTAGAAGAAGCACGGTGTTGTTTGGAAATTGAATTACAAATGGGCCTATAATTTAGCCAGTTATGGCATACATATCAAACATACACGGGAACCAAGAGTAAGGATGAGATGAAAATGGAAAATTCTTGTGAGCTGACATGGTCATGGTAAGTGGGTCCTCTAAATTGTAAGCTCATGACAACTTAGCGTCATAACTCTATAAATATAGATCCTATATAAGTTTCAAGTACTATTTTGCACTCTAATATTTCATGATTCTACTTCCAACTTCTTTGAAACCAATCAAGGATAAACTTCATATTTGTTTGTAGTTTCTTGATCATTGCAAATAGATATAACAAAGGGGACTCGTTTGCCATCATGCCAAACAAATTCTCAAGATACAGTTAGATTTTACCAAGAAGCAGTCAGATGTTCTTAGAGGTCATGTTGTAGTATATATGTGAGACACCCACATGTGATTTGTGGTTCCTGCTTCATACTCAAACCATCCTTCATTCCAGCAGTACTCAACCGAGTAGAAGAAGAGTTCGGTTACCATCTCCACATGGAGGTCTAACAATTCCTTGCAAAGAGGGCACCTTCATCGATCTTACTTCTAGACTGTAACAGTCCTGAAGGATGAAGATGATGGAAAGGGCATCAATCAATTTTTCACACATTTCTTTTCTTCTGACTTGACTTCTTTCTAACTCCTGCTTGAATGAATACAATCTCAAGCCTTTTAGAATGTAAATGAATTTCTTTGTTAGTGAATTTCCTACCAAAGCATGATACAAATAGATTTTCAGTATCATTTCATATTTCTCTTATTATTTGATATTCTGTCTTTTCATTGCTGTCTGAGCTGTAGAAGTTAATATATATGGCTATTGTACATGTTTAAAACTGAACAGAAAGACAATCTTTGCATACAACAGGGTCCAAGTTCCATTAACACGACCACATTCTGTTCATTGAAGAAAATGCAAGTGGAGTTCAGAGTATGATTGAATCTTGTACAAATGGAGCTCTCTCATAGTCATTGTGAGACCCTCCATAAATATATGCGAGCTGTGAACTTCGCATTTCATATAGAGATTTGAGAACACTCGGTCAAAACTTTCTCCATATTGATCAGTAGAAGCACCAAAAAAAGTGGCATCCATTTAATGATTAGGACAAACGATTCTATTATGAAACTGCCTATGTTCCTTTGCTTCTCGTCTTAACCAATCAATCTTATGATGCCGTGGATTGGTCCATCCACTTGTGGACACTTATCAGCTCTGACTACAACTTGGCAGAAGAATCATCAAACTCTGGCGAATACTAATAGTTAAAAGAAATATAATTCTGTAAGAAAAAAAGTAAGTTAAAAGAAGTATTTGACATCCATCTAACAAGATATCATATCTATCACATTGCATTTGAAATGGTACCACCTCTCTTTCACTGCAGCCTTTGCAAGGAAGGTAAATCTTTTTATTGTAGCAACGAGGAGCATCATAACCTAACTTAAAAGTTCTCATTGTGATTTTTTTATAACTGAATTATTTTGAAGGTTTGTGGTGGTAGAAGCAGCGTGTTCAAGTAGCCGCCCCCCCCCCCCCCCCCCCCCCCCCCCCCAATTGTGATAAAGCACCAAGAGAAAAGAAGTAAGCAGCAAAAATCGAAATTCATGAACTGAAGAGGCAAATTTATCATATGAGAAGAATGTAACTTCCATTGCTTAAACAATCAAGTTTGTACAGTATTATCCTACTCTACTTCCTAAAATTCGAGGTGACAAAACTGTGATCAAGAACATTTCTCTTTTGTTCCTTCAACTTTCATGATGTGTGCATCCTAGCAGTGAGATTTATGAAAGTATCTTCTCTGCACGGAATCGTCAAGCCGCCCATTGGATGGCAAAATCCGAATTCTTCTTCTGATCTATTGAGCAGATCTACAAAAGAAGGATGCTTCAAGTATGATATAGGGATTACAAATCTCTTCCTTTGAATCTCTCCTACATAAACTGCAATATGGCCTTTGGGAACATCAGATTGATTTCTGGCTGACATAGCTTGCATTTTCAGAACCTGCTTGGCATTAAGAAGAATTGATGGCAAACGGATTCCCATGTCGAAAATTTATTCAAAACAAGAGAAGGGTGAGTGACTTTGAATGGTGTTTTGCTTGATATGGAATTTGATGTAGGAAATGGATTACTTGTTGAACGAGAATGGGTTTTATTCTTATGGGTATTTATATACTAGGAACTGGAGAGGAGAACAAAAAGAGTACAGCAGATGAGAGTCTTTGAGGACCTACTTCTCCAAAGGCTCACATGGGTTTGCTCTATCCATTATAATTTCAGTCACTTTCTCCTTGGCCCTAATTTTACGATAACAAGAGGCCAAGAAAATTTCAAGCAACATGTCATGTGATACTCTCCAATCCTCAATTAGTCCTCCATTAGTGGTCCTATTGCAGTGGCTGAGAGTACACTGGTGAACATGATATGCGTTAACTCAACAAACCTGGCTGTGAATCAAATGAAAGCTGAGATATTGATATGATATGATTTAATGCATTTAGTACATGTGAAGTCACTTCCCTCACCTGTAAGCTGGGTCCATTGATGAAGCAATATCCTCTTGCAAGGAGGTCCAATCACAAGGATATGTTGGCTTGTTTTTACATTTTCCTTACAAAGCCATCTGTTTCGATGTGTTATTCAACTGGAACAAGCATGGTGTTGTTTGGAAATTGAATTACAAATGGGCCTATAAGTTAGCTAGTTCTGTCATACATATCAAACACACATGGGAACCAAAAGAAAGGATGAAATGAAAATAGAAAATTCTCGTGCGCTGACATGGTCATGGTAAGTGGGTCCTCTAAGTTGTAAGCTCATGGCATCTTATGTCCTCATAACTCTATAAATATAGATCCTAAATGAGTTTCAAGTACTATTTTGAACTCTGATATATCACGATTCTCCTTCCAACTTCTTCGAAATCAATCAAGGATAAACATCATATTTATTTATAGTCTCTTGATCACTTCAAATAGATTTAACAATGGGGACTCGTTTGCCATCATCCCTGCTGCCTGCTGCCAAGCAAATTCTCAAGATACAGTTAGGTTTTACCAAGTAGTCAGATGATCTTAAAGGTCATGTCACAGTACACGTGTGAGATGCCCACAAGAAGCTGAACCATCCTTCATTCCAACAACTACTCAACCGAGTAGAAGAAGAGTTCGGTTACCATCATCCACATGGAGGTCTAACAATTCCTTGCAAAGAGGGCACCTTTTTCGATCTTACTTCTAGACTGCAACAGTCTTGACGGATGAAGATGATCAAATGGGCATCAATCAATTTTTTACACATTTTTTTCTTCTGAGATGATTTCTTTCTAACTCCTGCTTGAATGTTGTGTAGAAAATACAATCTCAAGCCTTTTGGAATGTAAATGCCTTTGTTAGTGAATTTCCCACCAAAGCATAATACTAATAGATTTTCAGTATCAATTCATATTTCTCTTGCTTATTATTTGATATTCCGTCTGTTCATTGCTGTCTAAACTGTACATGTTTAAAATTGAGCAGAAAGACAACCTTGCATACAACAAGGTCCAAGTTCCGTCAACACGACCACATTCTGTTCGTAGAAGAAAATGGAGGTGGAGTTGAGAATAAATCTTTGATTGAATGTTGTACAAATGGAGCTCTTTCTCATAGCCATTGTGAGATCTTCCATAAATATATCTGAGCTGTGAACTTCGCATTTTATAGAAATTGAGATTTGAGAATACTCAGTCAAAACTTTATCCATACTGATCAGCAGAAGCACCAAAAAAAGTGGCATCCATTTAACAATCAGGACAAACTATGGTATTATGATCCTTGCCCGTGTTCCTTTGCGTCTCATCTTAACCAGAGAAACATCTGCCAATCGATCTTATAATGCCGTGGCTTTGTCCATCCACTTATGGACACTCACCAGCTCTAACTACAACTTGGCAGATTCATCAGCAAATTAGACGTAGCTGCTGAGCTTTACAAGGAAAACTCTGGCGAATATTAATATGTTTGCTTTTGAGCTTGACATTGGAGTCTAAGAGGTGACTTACAAGATCTATCCAAATTCATGGCATGAACACGCATCCATTTTTTCAAGTCTGCTGTTCTTTGGCCTAAAGCTCTGGTTTCTCGTCTGTAAAGTTTCAACATGCCTAAAGTCTTGACGGAGTTCTTGTACTTGAGTAACAAAAAAATTTAAATGAAAGCTGAAGGATGACTTAGATACGATACCGTGCCCGTAGTTGTTTTATTTCGATTGTCTCCCATCTATAAATTGCAAAATGATAATCTGGAACATCATTTTCTTGCTACGCAGAATCAGAAAAGTTAAGACTACATCTTTGTGGTTTTGGTTTTTTGTTTTTTAAAAGTAAGCTTACAAATGCCACTGCTACTTATAAGCTTCTTTGGTTAATTACAGTTTTTGCCAGCATCAGATGGAAACAGAAAGCTCACTTCTTCATTTTGGTAATAAACGATCTGTGCTTGAGTTTGGTCAAATGTTTTGTTGCATGATAAGATGAGAAAATACAAAGAACATATATACAGAATTCATGGGTCTTAGGATAAAGTTTATTAGTAATAAAATGTAATTTTCTATCAGTAATAAAATGTAATTTTTTATAGCCGTGTCGATGCAGCTTTATACATGTTACAAAGATCAGGAAGAAAGGCAAATAAACCACCTTTTCTATCCCTCATTTACAAGAACTGTCCAGTGGCATTCTACTTTGTCTAACTCAAAATGAACAAAAATATGTTTGGCAGAACTTGGGAAGTGGAGGAAGGGATTTCTATTTCTACAAAATCTTTCAAGAACTATGTAGCCTTGAAGTGAGATCCATGAAAGCATCTTCTCTGCAGGGAATTGTCAAACCCCCCATTGGATGATTGTATCCAAACTCTTCCTCAGCCCTCTTAAGCAAAGCCATGAATGTAGGATGGTTCAAGTACGATATTGGAACTAAAAAACGCTTCCTTTGGATTTCTCCGACATAAACTGCAATATGACCTTTCGGAACGTCAGACTGAGCTTGCTTTTTGAGAACCTGCCTGGCATTGAGGAGTAGCGAAGGCAACCTGATTCCCATGTCTAAGTGATTTGAATAGTTTTGTGCAGAGGATTCTGAAGTGGGAAATTGGAGTGATTGAAAGAAGAATGTATAAGAGATTCAAGGATCCAGTTTGCCTTGGATATGTAGAACTTTGAAGTCTGAATCTTCAAGATATTATAATCTGGCAACAATTTTCTTAGTTCCATGGATTGCAGGTTAACCATCACAAATAAAGCAGCAAAGAAAAGACTACAAAGAAATTTGATGCTAAATTTGTGTACTCTTTTAATTCATTTCTGTTGGTGAATGCTACATTACAATGCCACTCATTTACAGGCAAGAACGGAATTCCATTCTACAAAATTCTATTATGAGTCAAAAAACAAATGAGTCAGAAACAACCAGAAAAGGTTGTAAAAATTGGAAGCTTGTGCTTTGATGTTCATCTTTCAAGATACTTGCAATCTAGAAGTGAGATCAATGAAGGCATCTTCTTTGCAAGGAATTGTTAGGCCCCCTTGAGGATGATGGAAGCCAAACTCTTCCTCTGCATGGCGGAGCAGTTTCTGGAACGACGGATGGTTTAAGTAAGATATTGGAACAACGAACCGTTTCATTTGGATCTCTCCCACATAAACGGCCACATGCCCTTTTGGAACATCCAACTGGTTTTTGGTGAAACCTGACTGCATCTTCAGAATTTGCTTGGCATGAGGAACCAAAGATAGAAACCGAATCCCCATTTTCTCGAGATGAAAGACTGTCAAAAATGTCTAAGGTTCTGATCTGATTGGTAAGAGCTATCTAGAAGAGGAAGTAGTACTTAAAATAAATTTGTTGTTTGAAGGCTCATTTTGATGTTTATATTTATAGAGTTTCTGAAGGAAGTGCTATGCTGGTGATTATGAAATTTCAATTGGTTAAGTGGGGTATTGATGTCTGGTGGTTGGGTATATTTGAGCATGCCAGTTCACATGGCTTTGCCAAATTCATGAAAGGGCCACCAATTTTCTTCTCCCACTCCTCTATAATCTCTGTATTTTATACCACAAATTTCAGGTTAATTGGTCAATTTTTCCCATATATCACACGTCAAGTCATGAATACTTCAAGACAAAGTCCATTCGGTTGGAAATAGAAATGTTGATTCTTGAAGTTGAAGAGAAAATATACATGTTTTTTTCATACAGTGGGATTGAACAATTATGAAAAATAAAAATTGATTTATGTTCTTACAATTCAACGAGTTATGTGGTTTTTGCTGTCAAAATTTATCATTCTCCTCCTTTTTCTTTTTATGTCAATCATGTTTCTATTTTTTTTTTTTTTAATGAATACTATTCAAGTTTAAGTGTCCAGAACATGTCTAATAAGTATCAAAAAGCGTCCAATATGTGTTGGAAAAAGATATATTACTTCAAAAAATGTTTATGCATTCAGCTCCCTGGTTAATTCAGATTGAGTATTTCAATAGAGGAAGATCAATATGTTCATGTGATTGACAACATAATATCCATAACAGAAATATCACTGCTAAAAGAATTCCATAAACTTCATCAGAGTGTGGCACTTGATCTTCATAGGGAAAACATCACTACTAACAAAACACATTAAGAGCATGTTTGGTATGATGTTGAAAGTGCTTCAAAGAGTGTTTTTAGGTGGAAATAAGTGTTTTTAAGCACTTGATTAGTCATTCCAAGCAGGACTTAATTTCCATTTGTTAAATGATCAAAGCTATCATTGACACCATCCGGATTGCCTAAGTTGAAGCTGACTTTCTCTCCCTTAGATTATCTCCTACTAGTTGTCCTCATCACATGGTGCTTCTTCTCATAGTTTCAGTTGCAGTGGTGTTCGGAGTGTCGTTCAAAGAGCCATTTTGTTTCATTATGGTTGTTTTTGTTTGTATTGCTTTACTTTTATGGACAAGTCCAACAATGGGCTATATTTGATTGTATTTACTTTATCTTGCTTATTATGTCTCATTGTACTTAGAGCATTAGTCTGTTTTCATTCCATCAATGAAAAGCATTGTTTCCATTTAAAAAAAAAAGACACCATCTGGATTCCCAGGAAAATACACTTTTTATGCTCAAATTTATCTTGCTTAGTTTGAACATCAGTGGGACATCAGAATGTCCTCAAGTCACGTATCACATCAGTCCACATCTCTCGAAAGGTTTTCAAGTCTATAAATGAGGATGGACAAAAGTTTATGAGATAACAAACTGCAACTCCCCCAATCCTCTTCTACCATAAAGTAGTTTGCTCATAAATCTTCTCACTTCGAAATGCATATCTTTGTGAAATGTATGATCTCTTGGTCAAAACTACCTTTCTGGCTTCATTTTCAACATTGATATTCTCCTCTGTACAATGCACAATCCCCTTAATCATTTACCTCGACTCAGTCTGATCTTTGGTCATTGGAGTACTTAAAATCAAGCTCTCGTAAAGAAGACAACCAAACAGAGTAAACACCATTTCCAAACTGATCATTAGGAGCAGCAAATGGCAACTATTTGACAACCAGAAAAACTTGTTCCTATCTTAGCTTTTCCCTCGAATTAAGAATGCCTACATATCTCATATACAATGCTTCAGCTTTCCCCCTCAGCTTTGAATACTTGCCAGCTCTGAACAATTTGAGAGAATTCGGACAAAACATAAGGAGCTACTCAGTTTTCAAGCAAATCTAACTAACAGTAAATAACTCTTTTTCTGAACCCAATAATGATTCTAGCTATGGAATGCAAAACGTCCCTGACATGATCGATCTAAATCCATGGCACAACAGTGCAATATCTTTTGACTCAGTTGATCCTCATTTGAAAGTCTGAGATTGCTATTATTTGATTTTCCAATTCATTCCTTTCTCGGCCAAATTCCTACTGGAGAGACCAAATATCTCTTGCTCCCTTCCATAGACTTTATACAATATCACAAGAGGAAAAGACAAGAAACAGACAGAATTCTCAAGAAATGAAGAGTAGAAAAGAAACTATGCAGCTTGTAAACCGATCTCTCAATGCCTCTTTATATAATATCAACATGAGATGCCATTAACATAACACATCAGGAAAACGAAAATGGGTGGGGATTACTGACACGGATATACCGATCTAGACAAAGATGGCTGATGAAAATAGATAAGTCAGACCTACAGAGAAACATTATGCACACCTCATATTATAGACAGGCAAACACATATTAAACAATTCTGAATGATAAACCTCTAAGATTATAGCATAGTTGAGACAATTATTTTCATTATGCCCGGAAGAATGGTTTACAAGTGAACTGGCATTTCATTTAACGTTTGATTGGTCTTTATCAAGATGACTTTATTTCAGTTTTAAAACCACTGGTATATAATTTATCTCTGGATTAGATAAGAGAAGCCAGTAATGAAACCTTGTCACATGGGTCTGTCATCAGTTGATCTTCGACATGGCGTTTGGTTTCGAAATTTTCTTGACCTTTTATTTTGGATGATAACTTCACCTAATTGGAACGAGTGGGACTGTTCACCAGTAGTTAGGGCACATAAGGAAATGCTTGTATTGAAATCAAATAAAGCAACCCATGTGAGCATTTATGAAGTAGGCCCTCTTAAACACCTACTTGACACTGTTTTCTTCGCACCACTTCTGTATTCCTGTATTTATAAATACAGATCAAATAAGCTTCAATCTCCAACTCAAATTTCAAACACATCCTCATTCAAGTACTACACTTCCTAACTTCTAGATCTGCATCCAGCAAAAAGGCTTTCAAAATTAGACATGGGAATCAGACTACCTTCACTTCTCCTCAATGCCAAGCAAGTTTTCAAAATGCATACTGTTTCTTCTAGAAACCAGTGTGGTGTTCCCAAAGGCCATATTGCAGTCTATGTGGGAGATATTGAAAGAAAGCGGTTTGTGGTTCCACTATCATACTTGAACCATCCTTCTTTTTCAGCTTTGCTCAAGAGTGCAGAAGAAGAATTTGGATTTAAACATCCAACTGGAGGTTTGACAATTCCTTGCAGAGAAGATGTCTTCGTCAATCTTACATCCAGGATGCAAACTTCCTGAAAGAGAGAAGAAAGACAATCCTCCACACAATTTTCTCAGATTCCTTCCATCTTTTTCCCATAGTTAAGATTAGAAATCAATGTGTAGTTAGTTTCAACGTGTTAATGATCGGGTAGCTAAAAGGTGATAACACATTGCCCATTCACCCGAACATCATTTACACAACTTACAATTACAAATCTGTAAACATGGAAATAGAAATACAGAGTCATCTTATCTTACTAGAAAAGGACTGCCCTCCTCCATGAATTTTATGTTTTTCCTTTCCATTTTCATGAAATGTTATTTGGACATATCCAAGCACAAACCCTGTTCCCTGATGGAACTCATAAGAGATATAACTACTGTAGTGATTGTAGTAATCAGAAAATTATTAAAAGTGTTCACATTGAACGATACCATTTTCGTCAAGAATCATCCGATATTGAGAGGGATAAACGGTTATTGTTAAACTCAAAATTCCCTTACATTAGGAACTTACATGAAAACTCAAAGTTTTTATCATTCAAACACAAAGCCATAACCATAACCATATGCATGCATTTGATATTTATTGGTAATATACATAGTTTGTCTTCTCTCATTTATCACTGAAATTGTTTCTCTTCTAAAAAAAAATCCATAGTTTTATTGCTTAATACAAATAAAAATGATATATTCTTCTTTAGTAATTTTACTCTTGAGGATCCAGTAGATTGAAGAGAGTCCTAAAGTCAGAGGGAGAGAGGTGCAAGTATAATGTGGAAGTAGGTGAAAGAAATAGTATGGGATGTACATTGTGGCGCCCACTCTTTTCTTTTACAAATATATTATTGAATACACTTGTTAATACTATTTTAATCCAAAATTTTGTGACCATTCTCTGCTCTCTGCCAAAGCAGTCAGATGCCAATTAAAAGAAAATGTTTAAAGCTAAGGCATACAGTTAGTTATCTGTCCTTGAAAGCAGGAGTCACATATAGTACAAGAATAAGCTACAAGAACATATCATGAAATATAAATAGCTGCATTTTAATTAATCATATATTAGTTAAAATCTCATAACAATGCCATTCATTCACATTCTGGAGGCATTGTTCTTGGACTTCCTAAAAGATTTTAGTATTACTTCACAAATGAGTCAAGGAACAAAAAGAATGTCAAAAACTCGGTAAGTTTCCCTTTTGCTCTTCATTCTCTAAGAAACTTGCAGTTGCAATCTAGAAGTGAGATCAATGAAGGCATCCTCCTTGCAGGGAATTGTAAGACCCCCTTGAGGATGTTGGAAACCAAACTCTTCCTCAGCATATTTAAGCAGTTGTTGGAATGAAGGGTGATTCAAGTACGATATCGGAACAACAAATCGTTTCTTTTGCATCTCTCCCACGTAAACTACTACATGACCTTTTGGGACATATAATTGGTTTTTGGTGAAACCTGATGGCACTTTTAAAATTTGCTTGGCAAAAATAAATCTGAATGGTAAAAAAATCCCCATTAGAAAGCTTGCTTGTTCTATTGGTGTAGAACCAAAATTGAAATCAAAAGCAGTGAATGAATGTGTTTTAAGTTTTGTATGTTGTTTACTTGAATGTCTTTATTTATAGTATTAGAGAAAATAATTTTGCTGGTGGCTGGTGCTTTTCCATTGGCCACTTTAAGACAGGTGGTTAGGTATCTAAGAGGACTATTAGGGATCTGCTCAACTTAGAAAAGATTTTCAATCTCTCTTAGTTGTATGCAATGCCAGCCCAGTTGTTTGGTTCAAGTCATTATCCATTCCAGCAACCAAGCTTGGTTAGCTGAACTGAACAATTAAACAAAGAATGTGTTAGGTAAAAGAAACATGGCATCGAGCTATCAATGAGACGAGATCACCTTTCCTAGTAAGAGAAATGGTTACATCATTGATACAACGTCCTAATTGAATACGGACAAAAGAGATACCAAATTCATCATATTGTAAATCAGAGACAGAAGCCAAGTACATGTACGCGTACTACATCAAGTCATAAATCATTTAATAAGAATCTAATCATGTTTTTATTCGTTAAATCTAGTAGTTTCATCCACTTGAAACACATTTTATAGCTGGAACTAGCTGCATATTAATGAGGGAAAGATGATGGATGGAATTCTGATGTTAATATTACCACTTTCTTTGAATCATCATTTGTCTATTTTCCTAAACACCTTGATGTGTCAAATCCTGTTTGATCTTGCTGACATAGTTACTGTTGTAGGAAATTCAGTGAAACTTCTATACACTTCTATCAATTGGATGTTTACAAATCTTTCTTCTTTCCGAACGATAGGTGGAAGTGGAAATCTTGCTTCTTTCACATCAATTAATGATCGAAGCTTGGCGATCAAGTTTTTCCAAATAATCTTATTTAATGACATGATGATAAATTTTAGCTTCTATTACGATGTAAAGCCCAGTTAAAAACAACCAAGACATTTTATTGTGTAATTGACAAATTTTCTATTCATTTACATGAGCTGACTATCTATCGAGTCATATTCTACTCTGACTTACTAAAACTGGGGGAGGGGGTAGCGGAATTCTCTTCTTCATAATCTTTCAAGAACTGTGCAGCCTTGAAGTGAGATCAAAGCAAATCCTCTGCTGGGAACTGTCAAACCACCCATGGAATGATTGTATTGTATCTACGCTCCTAAATATTCATGATCAAATATATGAAAGTTGGATGATTCAAATATGATATCAATCGAAAATTTGCTTCCTTTGAAGTTTTCCAACATAGATTGCAATGTGACCTTTGGGGGCATGAGCTTGATTTTTAGTTGTAACAACCTGCATTATGAGGATTTGCTTGGCTTTGAGGACAGCTGAAGGCAAAGAGACTCCCATGCCTAAATTTGGTTTAAGTGAAAATATGAAAAGTGACTCAGAATAGGTTCGGCTTAGTATGGATATCGATGTGGAAAAATGGAATCATTCGAAGAAGAATTTGTAACAGTTTTCTCATTACTATTTGATCAAAATCAGGATAAACTTCAAACCATAATGTAATCTGTTTTTTTTCTTTGAAAAGGAAATGAGTCTCTTTATTAATAAATTAGTGAGAAAAAAGCTCAAGGTACAAGAGGACTATACAATGAGCATTAAGACTAAGGATCAGCCAGTACACCCGGACATCTCAACTAGGTTGACACCCCCATAGCGCCCTCATCATATCCTACAAACAAACAAAAAAATGTACTAATCCGCGGCTAACACTCAGCCTTTATTTCAGAATCAACATAACAAGACCTAACCATACAAGAACTAGAATAAAGCAAAACAAAGATGTGAAAAGAAACCAATAAGGAGCAGCTGAAACAATGGACACAGAGTCCACAATTAAGCTGGAAAGATAATTGCCAATTCAGATTGAATTCTTGGATGCTGTAACTTTCAAAGTGCTTAGAAAGGATGCATTAAGATGAAGCATTGCGATGGGCGATTTCAAAACGATCCAACCATCCAAGGAATTTGTCATTGAACACCCTTTGATTCCTTTCAAACCATAATTCCGCCAAAAGCGCCTTTATCACGTTAAACCAAAGTAAATGAGAGAATTTATTGAAGCACGTCCCAACTAAGAGTTGCTGCACATTTCCTTGAAAATCTTCGCTAAACACCCAAGATAGATTGAAGATAGAAAACATATTCACCCAACACCTAACTGGATAAGGGCACAAAAAGAAGAGATGATGGGGATCTTCACCGTGCTGATGGCACAACGGACAAGCTATTTCTGTTAAATCTAAGAATTGCTGAAGATCTAAGAACTGATAAAGCTATTTTACCTCAATGGAGAAAAGATGAATGTTTTCCACCATATTTGGTGTCAAGAGTCGGCAGATGGGATGGATATCGGATTGTGTTTAATAAACCAACCAAGAGTAGTATTTTTCAGCACAAACTCATACGCTAGCATAAAAATCCAGTTTTCTTGGATTTGTTTATGTTTGAAGTTTCGTTATGCTATTCATAACAAACAAATAAATAAACAAATCTTTCCCACAGCTTGGACTGTCCATCACAGTTGAGCACCAGTGAATGAGCTATACAAAAATTGAAGATGAATTGGTCTATTTTTCATTAATCCCGTTGGTAAAAGCATCTTTACAATGCAACTCATGAGTTGAAATAAATCATTTACAGGTATTCTGCTCTACAACATTCTAGCATGTGTCAAAAAGCTCATCGGTTGAAAAAAAAAATGTCAAAAATGGCAGCTTGCCCTTTGCTCTTCATCATTCAAGATACTTGCAGTTTAGAAGTGAGATCGATGAAGGCATCCTCTTTACAAGGAATTGTTAGAGCCCCTTGTGGATGATGGAAGCCAAACTCTTCCTCTACATGGCTGAGAAGTTGTCGGAATGATGGATGGTTTAGGTAAGATATTGGAACCACAAACCGCTTCCTTTGAATCTCTCCTATATAAATAGCTACATGACCTTTTGGCACATCCAACTGACTTTTGGTAAATCTTGACTGCATCTTTAAGATCTGCTTGGCATGAGGAACGAAGGATAGCAATCGGATCCCCATTTGCTCGAGAAGAAAGACTCTTAGAAAGGTCTAAAGCTTTGATCTGATTGGTACAGGACTGCAAGAGAAATCAGGACTTGGGCTGAGTTGAATTTGGTGTTTGAAGGCTCATTTGATGTTCATATTTATATAGTTTTGTAATAAAGAGTTAAGTTGTTGGAGATGGTATTCAAATGCCCAAGTGGGGTATTGAAGTATGATGGTTAGGTATTTGAATAGGCCACTTCACATGGTTTTGTTCAACTTGGAAAAGAAGCACCAATTTCCTTCTCTGACCCACCAGATCATCAGCAGTTTACACCACAAATTTCCATTTTCATTGACTAAGTTGTTTAGTTATGAAAAGTCAAACCACAGTCCAAGCTTCACTATGAATTAAATGCTTACAGACAGAGTGCATTATATAGAAAATGGAAGGATAGAACATCCATGTGCTTGGCTTTCCACGAAAGAGTGACCAGCTACATTGTCGGTCTTAACGTCTAGGTCAAAGGACTCCAAAGCCTTACATCTTCCAAATTGTAGACCAGATCATGTATTGGGTTTCATCAAGGACGGCTAAAATTCCAGGTCAAAGTACATAATTGAGTCAAAGATGTTAATTCTTAGAGGCATATTCATAAAGATCTATGATCATTGAGAGTTTCCAAGTCAAGCAGAAGAAGGTTTCTCATATGATCACCTAACAGGCTGGCATCATGTATTAATATAAATAGCAAAACAATGGGAGGAGTCTATTTCTTAAAAAATGAGAAATAGGAATAGGAAACAGGAAACTGGAACATTATCAAATAGGACCTTAGTGACCTCACTCTCAACAAGCTTCAGCAAATTCTTGGGGGCTAGAACATATAAAAACTTAAAAAGCTGAGACGTCCATAGCAGAGTGAAATTAGGTCCCATCATTATGGTACGCAAGTACAATTGGTCATGCTATAAGACAGTCCAGCAAAAAAGGGCTATTCTTCATTGGAAAGAAGTCTCAGTAGGCATTGAGAGATGTAGAATATCCCAATGAGTATGAAAGAACTTGGACTCAAGCACCAAACATAGAGCAAAAGATGGACAATTATTAACTTTGACGCTGTCATAAAGGCTTCTTGAGAAGTTCCATATCCTTTTAAAAAAAAATGAAGGCTTCTTGAGAATCCTTTTTATATCACAAAAGCACCACCTTTTACAGACTGCTGTAATCCATACAAAGAACTCTTTGGTGAACATGCTGTACACAGCACGGTTGCACAAAACCAGAGGGCTTTTTCTGTCGTCTTCAGTAGTGGATATAAATTTATCAGATTCTGTCATTTGGTTTTTAATGAAACAAATAACCTCAAACTTTCTTTCTTCAGTGACCAGAACTTACTTTTGCCATTTGGTCATTTATCTTGTTTGTTGTGAGCATAAGCTGCACATCCAAGATCTGTCAGACATAATATATCAGATTTTACACCACACCACATATCTTGTGAAGTTATTGAGCCTATGGATGGGGATGGGCAACGATATATAAGATAACAAATTGGATTTCCCCCATCCTCATATGCGATCAAGTAGTTTGCTCTTGTTTCTTCTTAATAAGCAACTGACTTGCCTTACATTCCGTTCCTTTGAGAAATGAATAATATCAAGATCACATTCCTTTTAGATAGAAAATCATTAATGCTTCATCTAGAATCCTATAATCATTTGCCACAACTCAATCTTGCCGTTTGTCATGGGATTGGTTGAAATCCAGCTCTGGTGATAAAGATTTCCCAGTAGTATTTCCTACTATTTAAGACTTGAGGGTACTCAGTAAACATTTTTTCCATATTGATCACTAGGAGCACAAAATGGCATCCATCCAACTTAGATTTTTTCTCAACTCAAGAATGTCTACCTATCTCTACGGTGCTTCGGCTTTCTCCCTCAACTTTGAATACTGGCCTCTGAACAAATTGACAGAATTTAGGAAAAAGCAAATGTAGCTTTTCAGCATTTAAGCAAATCTAACAGTCAGTCAATCTCTGTTTCTCTGGATCCAATTTTGCTAGCCTTCAAGAGCAGGTCACTTTCATAATCAATCTTAATCCATGGTAGAACCATGCACCTCTTTCAAGTCTGATGATCCTAGTTTGAAATTTTGAGATTCCTGCTATGTAAATTTCTAAATCATTCCATGTCTTGGTTGAATTCTTGCATGAGCGACCAAATACTAAAATAGCTGCTGGTTTAAGAAAGAAACTTGAATGAAAAACTGCCTAACTTGTTTTCCCCAACAACTCTTGGCCACATCCATAGACTTGAAGCACTGCTCCTTCTGAAAAATAGAAGTCTCATTTGAAGTCGGCATTCAAATTAACATAAACTGGAGAAGGCCCCCTGATCTTCTGGTATGCCATAAGGGGGGGAAATGTAAAATACAAGAAATTCTCAGACCACTAAAACCAGAACAGAATATATGCAGCTGACGTATAGAATCTTATTGGCTCTTTATATAATAACAGCACAGGTTTCTACTAACAGAAGATACCAGGAAAACGAAATAAGTGGAGAAAAGGGACATGGATAGACACATTTAGACAAAGATAGTTGATGAGGAAGGAAAGGAATTTAATTCCTTGTAATAGATAAGTCAGACCAATGGAGAAACATTACGCATATCTCTTATCACAGATAAGCAAACATGTATTAGACAGTCCTAAATGGTTAGCATCTACGATCATAGCATGCTTGAGACAGGTATTATTCTTGTGTCTGAAAGAAGATTTTACAAGTGGGCTGGCAGCTCATTTATTGTTTGATTATATTATCAACAACAATTTATTCCGGTTTGCTACCCTCTAGTATATATTTTTCCTCTAGTCAGATTAGAAATGCAGCCGAGGACCGATGATGGAAGCTTGTCACATGACTCTGTCATCAGTTGATCTTCCACGACATCAAATTTGGTTTTGAAGTTTTCTTGACCTCTTATTTTGGACTATAACTTTACAGAATTGGGACGAATGGGACTGCTTACCAGTAGTTAGAGCACATGATGAAGTGTGAGAATTCAAACCAAATAGGCATCCCATGTGAGCATTGATGAAGTGGGCCTTCTTAGACACCCACTTAACACTGTTTACTCATCATTTCTCCATTCTGAATCCATAAATACAGATCAAATAAACTTCAATCTCCAACTCAAATTTCAAACACATCCTCATTCAAGAACTACACTTCCCAATTTCTAGATCTGCATCAAGGAGAAAACCTTTCAAAAGTAAACATGGGAATCAGACTACCTTCACTTCTCCTGAATGCAAAGCAAGTTGTCAAAATGCATACTGTTTCTTCTAGAAAACAATGTGGTGTTCCTAAAGGCCATATTGCAGTCTATGTGGGAGATATTGAAAGAAAGCGGTTTGTGGTTCCAATAACATACTTAAACCATCCTTCTTTTTCAGCTTTGCTCAAGAGTGCCGAAGAAGAATTTGGATTTAAACATCCAACTGGAGGGTTGACAATTCCTTGCAGAGAAGATGTCTTCATCAATCTCACATCCAGGCTGCAAACTTCCTGAAAGAGAGAAGAAAGACAATCCTCCACACAATTTTGTCAGATTCCCTCCATTTTTTTCCCATAGTTAAGAGTAGAAATCAGTGTAAAGCAGTTTCTACATGTAAATTTGGAAAGAGATACATAGAGCTGTAAGCATGAAAATAGAAATATACAGTCACATTGTCTTATAAGAACACTGTGCCACTTCATGAATTTTAATTCATCAAAATTCCTTGGGGTTTTCATTTATGTTCTCATCCTACGTTACATGAATATATCCAAGCACAACACATTTTCTTGGATAAGTGAATGATCATGAAAGTCAAGCATTTTAATTGTAAAACTCTTAGGTTTGAGAAAGAATCAGAATGCTTTATTCATTCACCAAAGATATGAATATATACAAGAGTACAAAGCATAGAAAAGGAAAACATCACAAAATATTTACAAGAATGGAAAACCCTAATTATAGAATTATAATACTCCCCCTCAAGTTGGAGCATATATGTTAATCATGCCCAACTTGTTACATAGATAATCTATACGTCTTCCATCCAATGCTTTCATGAAGATATCTCCTAATTGTTCTCCAGTCTTCACATATCCTGTAGATACCAACCCTTGTTGAATTTTCTCACGTACAAAATGGCAATCAATTTCAATATGTTTAGTCCTTTCATGAAAAACTGGATTAGAAGCAATATGAAGTGCTGCTTGATTATCACACCACAACTTTGTTGGTGTGGTGATTTCAAATCCCAACTCAACAAGAAGTTCATATATCCAAATCAATTCACACACAGATTGTGCCATTGCTCTATATTCTGATTCTGCACTTGAACGTGATACCACATTTTGCTTCTTACTCTTCCAAGAAATCAAATTACCACCAACAAAAACACAATACCCTGAGGTGATCTTTTGTCTTCTTTAGATCCTGCCCAATCGGCGTCTGAGAAACATTCAATATTAGTATGACCAAAATCCTTATATAATAAACCACACCTAGGAGCAGCCTTCAAATAACAAAGAATCTGTTCTAATGCAGCCCAATGATCAACTGTAGGGCATGACATGTACTGACTCACAATACTTACTGAATAGGCTATGTCGGGTTGAGTCACTATAAGGTAATTGAGTTTTCCCACTAACCTCCTATATCTTTCAGGATCTTTTAACAATTCTCCATCTTTTGTTAGCTGTAGGTTGGGCATCATTGGAGTACTACATGGCTTAGCCCCTAGCTTTCCTGTTTCAACCAACAAGTCAAGTACATATTTTCTCTGTGATAATAGAATTCCTTTCTTGCTTCTTATTACCTCAATTCTTAAGAAGTATTTCAACATGCCCAAATATTTTGTATCGAATTGACTATAAAGAAAGGTCTTTAGAAACTGGATACCTAAAGCATCATCACCAGTAATCACAATATCATCCACATATACGACTAACAAGATGACACCACCCTCAGATCTCTTAAAAAATACTGAATGATCTGACTTGCTCTTCCGCATTCCAAAGCTTTCAATCACCTGACTAAATTTACCAAACCAAGCTCGTGGGTTTTGCTTTAATCCATACAAGGATTTATGAAGGCAACACACCGTTCCATTCTCCCCCTGAGCAACAAACCCTGGTGGTTGCTCCATATACACCTCTTCTTGAAGATCACCATGAAGAAATGCATTTTTAATATCAAGCTGATGTAAAGGCCAATGATTGATTGAAGTTAATGAAATAAACAACCTCACAGATGCCATTTTGGCTACAGGAGAAAAAATATCCGCATAGTCAACTCCATAAGTTTGTGTGTAGCCTTTCGCTACGAGGCACGCTTTTAACCGAGCAACAGAACCATCAAGATTGACTTTAACTGCACACACCTATTTGCAACCAATAGTCTTCTTTCCTGCAGGGAGAGAAACTAAATCCCAAGTACAATTATCATCTAAGGCAGTCATCTCCTCCACCATTACGACACACCAACTAGGATGAGACAAAGCCTCATGAACAGTTTTCGGGATGGATACAGACTCTAAGGATGCAATGAATGAACATGTGGAAGGTGACAAATGGTTATATGAAACAAAAGAGGAAATGGGATGGGCACAAGTACGTTTACCTTTACAAAGAGCAATAGGAAGATCATCACCCGTTTCAGGATCCAATGACGAAGAAGACTCTGGTACAGGGCATGGAACTGGAGGAGGTTGTCGTCAAGTATAGACCTTAACGATGGGAGGAAGAGTAGAGGTAGCCACAGGTAGAGATGAATCAGGAGGAGGATCGGAAGGAGAAATAACTGTGTAGACAAGGAAATCATCCTCTAATTCCTTATGCTCCCCCTGACTCTTATTCGAAGAGAAAGACGGTGATGAAAAAAATGAGGTATGTTCAAAAAACGTGATATCAGGAGAGACTAAATATTTATTTAGACTAGGACAATAACACCGATACCCCGTTTGGACACAGGAATAACCAAGGAAAATACATTTTAAGGACTTTAGAACCAGCTTGGTATGCTGAGGCCGAACATCCCGAACAAAGCAGGTACAATCAAATATTCTGGGTTGAATGGGAAACAAATGTTGCTTGGGGCATAAAGTACGAAAAGGTATCTCACCCTTAAGAATGGAAGAGGGCATGCGATTTATTAAGAAACAAGCTGTGGAAACAACATCATCCCAAAAAGATTTTGGAACATGTATCTGAAACATCAAAGCTCTGGCTGTCTCAAGGAGATGACGATTCTTTCGTTCTGCAACATTTTGAGATGGAGTATCAACACAAGAAGATTGATGAAGAATGCCATGGGCATCTAAATAAGACTTGAGTGTATGAGAGAAATATTCTTTAGCATTATCACTCCGTAGGATTTTAAGAATACTACTAAACTGAGTTTGAATTTCAGCATGGAAGTTATGAAAATGAGAAAGTAACTCAGAACGACTTTTCATTAAATATAACCATGTAACACGAGAATAGTCATCGACAAATGTAACAAACTACTTAAACCCTCCTTTGGACTCAATAGGACAGGGACCCCAAACATCAGAATGGACTAATTCAAAAGGAGCATTAACTCGTTTATTGACTCGAGGATACGAACTCAAACGATGAAATTTAGCAAACTGACATGACTCACAATCGAAAGAAGACAAATGTTGAAGTTGTGGACGAAGACTCTTCAACACAGAGATAGACAGATGACCTAAACGACAATACTCTTCAAAGGGAGATGACATGCTAGAACATGTGATGGTCGTAGGTGTTTGTGGTTCAAAGATGTAAAGACCTCCAACTTCCCGCCCTTTACCAATAGTCTGTTTCGTTGTAAGTCCTGAAATAAGCAATAACCAGGAAAAAAAGAGATACAACAATGAAGATCACGAGTGAGTTTACTGACCGAAATCAAATTAAACGAGAAATTTGGTAAATTTAAAACTGATGACAAAGAAATTAATTCAATGAGATGGATGGTTCCTGATCCTAAAACAGGAGTGGAGGTTCCATCAGCTATAGTGACATTAGGTGAAGAGGTAGATGTACTAAGGGTAGAGAATAAACTGGGGTTACCTGACATATGGTCTGTAGTGCCAGAGTCAATGATCCATTTTGACGTGGAGGAAAGAAGGCATTTAGAAATGTTACCTGCCTTTGCGATGGTCGTAATGGGAGTAGAAGATGATGCCCTCAATGTCTCTTGATACTACTGAAATTTAGCAAACTCCCCTGCAGAAATCGTAATTGACTTGTCAAGATTATCAGGAGTAGAGGCGACATGTGCTGAGGGTGATGGCATCCTCTAACCCTTATTCAGAAATCTTCTACATTCACGTTTCGTATGGCCAGGTTTATGAAAATAATAGGAAACAACACCTCCTAGATTTGATCTCCATGAATAGTAGTTGAATCCATTCAACTTGTGTTCAGTTACTTTTGACACCATAGGAACAATCTCAGACATTACTGGTTTCTTATCAGCCATTACCTCAAAAAGTAGACACCGAACAGCAAAGAAACAAACCCTAATTTACCAAAGAGATATCTACACAAGCAATGAGTATATCTATATATCCCAAATAAACACACCACCAAGAAAAGCCAACAACACTGTGGAAACCCACTGAAGACGGACGAAAAACGGCGCACGCGCCTACACACGCCGGCACGTGGACGGACAGCAGGCTGGAACAAGCGGCGCATGAGCCTCATGCCCTGGTCAGATGGCAACGGGACTTTGGGGGTTTTGTAGATCGGCGGCTGGACTTCTCGTTGGAATGGGCGGTGTAAAAAAAACAGCCTTTCTTTTTTCCCGCTGCGGCTGATGATTGCAGCGGCGGCGACTAACGACGGCGAAAGAACCAAAGACGGCGACTGTGAGTAAACTCGCCTCTCCATAAAACCCTAAATATATCATAAATGGGTTCTAAATTCTCAAACCCTAAGGTTCACAAAAAACCCTAAGTTTATTTAGAGAGCTCTGATACCATGTAAAACTCTTAGGTTTGAGAAAGAATCAGAATGCTTTATTCATTCACCAAAGATATAAATATATACAAGAGTACAAAACATAGAAAAGGAAAATATCACAAAATATTTACAAGAATGGAAAACCTTAATTATAGAATTATAACATTAATCGTTCTCTAACAATGCTTATAAGAGAAAAAAAAAAGGACAGTTTTGAGTAAAATTCAATCTCTTTAAATCTTTCCTAAATCTTCCTTGTGTGAAAACTCAATTTTTCTTAATTGAAACGAAAAACCCTACCATAAGGAAGCATTTGATATTCATAGATTTACTGTTTCAATTAATAACAACTTTTTCAGTGAAAATAAATCATGACTATTCTATGCTTTCTGCCGATTTAGTCAGATACAGTTGAAAGAAATAATTGACAAACATGACATAGAGTTTATTGGTCCTGGAAAGCTGATGTCATGTATAGAATACTAAAAGTAAGCAACAAAACATATTTGCTAAAAAAACATTATTTTTTCTCTTATTAATCTTAGAAGGAAAGGGTTTCTTAAATAGAAGAAATACCCAATTACAATTAAGGAAAGAATAAAATAATTACAAATAAGGAAAGAATAAAATACAGCAAATATAATACAATAAGTACAATATAAAATTTCACAATAAAGGAAATAATCAACACTCCCCCTCAAGCTGGTTTGAAGATATCATTCATAGCCAGCTTGTCAATCAACTTGTTGAATTGCCACTTTGGAAGACCTTTGGTTAACACATCTGCAATTTGCTCTGTTGTCGGGAGAAAGGGAATGCATATTATTCCTGCGTCAATCTTTTCCTTTATGAAGTGTTTATCAACTTCAATATGTTTGGTCCTAACATGAAGGACTGGATTGTGGGCAATGGAAATTGTTGACTTGTTATCACAATAGATGCGTATGGGCATTGTCTGAGAGAAATTCAATTCTTCCAATAGTCTTCTTATCCATATGCCCTCATAAATACTATAGGCTAATGCCCTAAATTCTGCTTCAACACTACTTCTTACAACCACACTTTGTTTTTTACTTTGCCAAGTAACCAGATTTCCTCTGTTACGTGACCGCTCGAACAATAGTAACCTCGAAAGCTCGATCTACATGACCGCAACACCTCATGAACACTTCGCGCTCATCCTCAACAATCGTCTCGGTCACAAACTCCTCCGCAACACGAACGGCCTCCACAGCACCAGGAACGACCTCCAGAAAACCTCGACGGTGTTGAGTTAAGTCTGACACCACCAACAAGGCTAGCTTGGTCTTCTCAGTGTGAGAATCAAGAGGGTGGGCTCTGTTCGGACTTGGTATGAGACAGACGGAGGAAGAAACGCAGATCGTGTACACGACTGGGCAAGTGGGAGATGGCGGAGACCTATCGTATAGGTCGATGCCCAATCGTTTAGATAAAGTTAAACGATCGTCTAGCAAAAGCTGTGTGACCGTTTGGCTCATCGTTTAACTCGTTCTGTCGCCTACAGACACTACACGATCGTTTACATAGGGCAAGCGATCGTCTACCAAAACTATGCGATCGTTTAGTAAATACTGCACATCGTTTAGCTCGCCACTGCACGATCGTTTAGCTTGCCCAGCCGTCGTTTAATAAAGCCATATTTACTTGACGACTCCGTGAGTTTCTTTTGCGAGAGAGAGAAAACTCAAAACTTTTTCAATCTTTTGTATAAATTCTTTTTTTTTTTTTTTTCAAAATAGGAAAATCACTTTCCTTTTAAACTCACGGTTACCATGAATGCAATAACCACCCACTCACTTGGTTATTCAAAGAAAAAGAATTAATTATCCAATAATTAATTTTATTATAAATATAATTGATAACCAACTTATCATACTATATTTATAACCTATAGTTTTAATATTTCATCTCATGAAACGTATAAACCATAGTTCTTTTTCTATTCCATGGTACTTAATGTAAATCTCATTTACATCAATCCTCTAATAGATGTATCTCATACATCATACCAATTATATCATATATAATCAAAATACCTCTTGTCAATTTGAACATTTCAAATCAACATTAAGAACTGATCCTCAACTAAATCCATTGAGCTACTAAGGGGACCTTATGGACCTGTAGCTCGAAGCTCCAACGGTACGTGAATAACTGACTAAACTCTTTAGTCACGGGATCCACCATCCGTTAACTGCTAGGCACTCCACTAAAGATCGACAGCTGAACTCTCCTTACTACAGATATATTATGTGTCCATCTTAACCAATCAGCAATGCGATAACCCTTCACAGATTGCTCGTAAGTACAACTGGGCCAATAACCGTTATGCCCCTGTAGTTACATCTGTCTCTTTAAGTACCACTAATCCCTCTAATGAACATAAGTCATAGTCCTACTATGACTGAGTCTTCTCTTCCAAAGAGAAGCTGTGGCCACTATGTTCAAGCGCCGGAATCAACCCTTAAGGGAGCAATCTCTCTACTTATCCCTGCTTCGGGAAAGGAGTGAATTCCATCTTGTGGATTAAGTTCCCAGCTCCTAGATCAGGCAAGTCCCCAAAAAAGTAGGCATGTTGAGTTGACAATCTGGCCACTCTCACCCATACTAATCAAATGACCGCCCTCAAATGCAGGAGTTCCCAAAACACTCAGGATTGAGGTCGTGTCACCTATGGTCGTTTAGGTGAGATGTAAGTCTCTAGTATCAACGATGTTATATACAGAGTCTAGTCATCTCGGGTCCAGGTCTTATATAAACTCTTTGTATAGGACACCCCCGCTCGCACGTCTCCACATGAATGGTCAGGATCTACCATCTGTAGTAGTTTACAACACTTGCAAACCTCTACAAAGTGGGCCGTATCCGTAGTGTCACCAGGATCAGGTATCCCACCTTAATCCTTATACTACAGACCTATTTAGGTTATCACTTAAGGCATGATCCACTTATATATCATATAGACAAGCTTAAGTTCACATAAGATAACGAAGGAGCTTTGTTTATTGGATATGAGTAAATTCCAGAATTAAATAACACTTATTTTATTCATTAAACAATGTGTATCTTTACAAAACAACGAGACTTCGGGAGAATTAGGACACCAATCCCAACAATCTCCCACTTGTCCTAATGATTCAGAAGACTAATGTACAATACAATATAAAAATGTACAATATACAATAAACTAGGGCATACCCCAGTATCATTTCCACTTGCCCTAAACAAGATGCCGCATGTCCCACAAACCTAGACTCTCCAGGTGACCCTCAAACACTTTAGCCATGAGAGCCTTTGTAAAGGGATCAGCAACGTTTCATAGTGGTTTTCGCGATGCATCCTTGCTTGATGCTTCGCCAGACTACAACCCCTCCATACAGAGTAAACACTGACCCCGATGTCGATTTGCGAGAATCTCAATCAGTCTGAAAGTCAGAGTCTATTTATCTTGTAAGGATCAGATCCTTATCTCCATACACAAGCATGTAGTCTCTCGTTCTTCGAAGATACTTGAGAATCGTCTTGACCGCCGTCCAGTGATCAAATCCTGGATTGGACTGATACCGACTGACAATCCCTACTGCATAGCAAATGTCGGGTCTGGTACACAACATTGCATACATCAAGCTTCCTACAATAGAAGCATTGGGAATCCATCTCATCTCCTCAATTTCTTGAGGTATCTTAGGATATTGATCCTTAGATAGAACGATTCCATACCTGAAGGGTAACAAACCCCTCTTGGAATCTTGCATCCTGTACCTGATTAACATTTGATCAATGTACGATGCCTAAGACAGGGCTAACCGTTTGTTCTTACGATCTAGAATAATCTGGATCCCGAGAACATACTGTGCCTCACCCAAATCTTTCATTTGGAACTGGACAACTAGCCACTCCTTAATGTCAGTCAGATACCCTATATCATTCCCAATGAGTAAGATATCATCCACATACAGTACTAGGAAAGCTACTGAGCTGTTGATGATCTTCTTGTAAACACAAGACTCATCAACAATATGGTCAAAGCCAAACGACTTGACAGCAGTGTCAAATCTGATGTTCTAAGATCTAGATGTTTATTTCAGCCCATAAATGTACCTATGAAGCTTGCAAACTCTTTGCTCTTGATCTGGAACTAAGAACCCCTCTGGTTGAGTCATATAGATGGTCTCCTCAGGATTAGCATTCAGAAAGGTTGTCTTGATGTCCATTTGCCATAATTCATAATCATAAAATGTGACTATGGACAGGAGAATCTAGATAGACTTCAGCATAACAACAGGTGAGAAAGTTTCCTCATATTCAACTCCCTCAACCTGGGTATAACCCTTTGCCACGAGTTTAGCCTTAAAGGTTTGCACCTTTCCATCTACACCTCTCTTTCGCTTATAGATCCACTTACACCCA